>NC_044567.1:5886485-6213985 GCF_007565055.1 Rhinopithecus roxellana | reverse complement strand
GCTGGTGACAAATTAAGACTCCCTTATTTACCTTCTTCACCCTCAAGAGGCCACATCTTTCTGCCTAGGTGGCTCCTGCAAGGAGAATGAATAGAATTATGTATTGGGAGATGATGTGACATGTTTGGGTTGGGTCTATTAAGAACCACACCCAGTGTCTTGAGTGAAAGAACAAGGGCCTTTTCAAAGGAATTGGTTTTTTCCACCTTTTTGTGATCCAAGTTTCCAGACCCTAGGGAAGGGTGAAGGGGAGAATTGGGGACTTCGGCTCAGGAGACCATTGCAGAGAGTCTGAAAGCTCCACAAAACTCAGGTATGCACTCTAGTGACAGGAGCTACCCCACCAGTTGAAGCACCGGTGGTGGGATGGCAGGAGAGCAGCAGACAGCAGGGGAGAGCAGGGGACAGCAGGGGAGCAGGGGAGAGCAGGCTTCCTCAAACCCAGGACCTGGCAGAACTGTCTGCAACGCCTTCTGCCTTCTGCGCATTCCCCCAGACCGGCCCTTTCATCACCAGATGGTCCCTCTGCCTGCCCTAAGCCCATGGCTCCCTGACCTCCCTCTCCATGTGCTCAGCAGGACCTGGGCCTTGGGTGCAGGCTTCTCCTTCCCTGTCCTGGCCTTGCTCCTCACTTCTGTGCTCTAGACTGATGTGTAGGACAATTACCTGGGGAAAATGTTTCCCATTGTTTTTAAAATTAGGCAGCAGGCTTTAGGAAAGAACCCTGAGTCAAAATTTTGTGCTACACATACACTGGAGTCTTCCCCCTCCTCATTTATAGCTGAAGAAACCGACAGGACAGCAATGGCCACCCAAGCCCACACTGAAAATTCTTGGTAGAGCCGAGGCGACATATCTAAGCAAGTCAGCCCAGGCCCTCACCAGAGCACCCCTTCCCCGCTTCCTCATTCTTCCTCTTACATACTGGTATTTCTCTTACTCCACTCTTTCAAAAGAAATTCTTGTTTTTTTTTTTTTTTTTTTTTTTTTTTTTTGAGACGGAGTCTCGCTGTGTTGCCCAGGCTGGAGTGCAGTGGCGTGATCTTGGCTCACTGCAACCTCCACCTCCTGGGTTCAAATGATTCTCCTGCCTCAGCCTCCCGAGTAACTGGGATTACAGGCATGCGCCACCACTCCCAGCTAATTTTGTATTTTTAGTAGAGATGGGGTTTCTCCATGTTGGTCAGGCTAGTCTCGAACTCCCGACCTCAGGTGATCCACCCGCCTCGGCCTCCCAAAGTGCTGGGATTACAGGTGGGAGCCACCACGCCCAGCCCAGAAATTCTTATTTGTTCACATGTTAAAGGAGAGATGCCATCAATATAGAGACTGATCCAGAAGACAGCAACAGATTACAATTTTTTTTTTTTTTTTTTTTTTTTTTTTTTTTTTTTTGAGCTGAAGCCTTCCGCTGTAGCCCCAGCTGGAGTGCAGTGGCGCAATCTCAGCTCACTTCAACCTCTGCCTCCCGGGTTCAAGCGATTCTCCTGCCTCAGCCTCCTGAGTAGCTGGGATTACAGGCATGTGCACAGTCAATTTTTTTTTTTTTTTTAGTAGAGACGGGGTTTCACCATGTTGGCCAGGCTGCTCTCCAACTCCTGACCTCAGGTGATCTGCCCACCTCGGCCTCCCGAAGTGCTGGGATTACAGGTGTGAGCCACTGCACCCGGCCCCAAATTCATTTTTATGGAATATTTGTTCTTTAATTACATGTTGAATGTAGTAAGTTTCCATCCTAAGTTGGGTTTGTCTTGTGCTGAGACACTGGCTTCCTCTGAGCACCCCATGCCAGATGGCAGGGACCAGGAAGTCTGGGAAGCAGTTTCTTCACTAGTGGATAGGCCACACACAGATAATCAAGAAGCAAATGTTCAGGCTCATCAGGCTAAATACTTCTGGTGCCTACAAACAGAGTGAGAAATGCAAAGTACCACTCCTCTCCTTGCCCAGATAAATGGAACAACTAGACCAACTAGACCCTGGTTTCCCTCCAGGCTATGCCAAGATTTGAAGGATTCACATCTTCACTGCTGCTGTCTAGCACAGTGTATCTGCCTGAGAGATTGTCTCTCATTTCCTCCCTCTACTGCCCAGGCGGGTCTGGTCCTGCTGATGGATGCTTCGTCAAGTCTGAACATAATAATGGCCCTTCCTAGGCTGCTGTGTAGGACCCAACTCCCAGCCCACTACCTTCATGCAGCTGGAAAATCAGGTCTTCAGCTTCTCCAGCAAGTCATCTCAAGGTGATAGAAATAGGGGCCATGTATTGGCTGGGCATGGTGGCTTATGCCTGTAATCCCAGCACTTTGAGAGGCTGAGGCGGGTGGATCATCTGAGGACTGAGGTCAGGAATTCGAGACCAGCCTGGCCAACATGATGAAACCCTGTCTCTACTAAAAATACAAAAATTAGCCAAGCATGGTGACATGTGCCCGTAGTCCCAGCTACTTAGGAGGCTGAGGCAGGAGGATCGCTTGAAACTGGGAGGTGATTGGAGTGAGCCAAGATCACGCCACTGCACTCCAGCCTGGGCAACAGAGCAAGATTCCATCTCCAAAAACAAAAAGGAAATAGGGGGCTGGGCACAGTGACTCATGCCTGCAATCCCAGCACTTTGGGAGGCTGAGGCGGGCAGGTCACCTGAGGTCAGGAGTTCAAAACCAGCCTGGCCAGTAAAACACCATCTCTACTACAAGTACAAAAATTAGCCAGGTGTGGTGCCTTTAATCCCAGCTACTCGGGAGGCTGAGACAGGAGAATTGCTTGAACCCAGGTGGCGGAGGTTGCAGGGAGCCAAGATCATGCCATTGCACTCCAGCCTGGGTGACAAGAGTGAAACTCCGTCTCAAAAAAAAAAAAATAAAGAGCCAGGCACAGTGGCTCGCACCTGTAATCCCAGCACTTTGGGAGGCAGAGGTGGGCGGATTACGAGGTCAGGAGATCGAGACCATCCTGGCTAACACGGTGAAACCCCGTCTCCACTAAAAATACAAAAAATTATCCGGGCGTGGTGGCTGGCGGGTGCCTGTAGTCCCAGCTACTCGGGAGGCTGAGGCAGGAGAATGGCGTGAACCTGGAAGGCAGAGCTTGTAGTGAGCTGAGATTGCGCCACTGCACTCCAGCCTGGGCGACAAAGAGAGAGTCTGTCAAAAAAAAAAGGAAGGAAGGGAGGGAGGGAGGGGATGGAGGGAAGGAAGGGAGGGAGGGAGGAAGGGAGGAAGGGAGGAAGGAAGGAAGGAAGGAAGGAAGGAAGGAAGGAAGGAAGGAAGGAAGGAAGGAAGGAAGGAAGGAAGGAAGGAAGGAAGGAGGAGCGGCCATGTATGGGGAGAGCACTGCCTAGAAAATGGGGTTCTTGTCCTAACTCAACCTTTATCCCAACCCACCTTTCTAGGCCAACCATGCAGCATCCCTTCAAAACCCAGCTCACATATCACCTTTGTGTATTCAATTCTTCCCCAGGCAGAGATGGCCCCTCCTCTTCTCCCTGTCACTCCTGAACTCTGCACAGAACTGTCGTTACAGTGCTTACTTATCCCATTGTTTATAACTAGTGGTAGACTTGTTTGTCTCCTAGTCCTGTGAGCTCCTCAAGGGAAGAAAATTGTCTTGGTCATCTCATTTTTCTAGTTATAGCACATGGCAGGTATTCAATATATAAACAAATAATTATGGAATCTTTCCAAAACAAGAGGGTGGGGCAGGGTGATTCTTTCTTTTCTCTTTCTTTCTTCCTTCTTTCCTTCTTTCTTCTTTCTTTCTTTCTCTCTCTCTCTCTTTCTTTCTTTTCTTTCTTTTCTCTTTCTTTTTTCGACAGAGTATTGCTCTGGTTGCCCAGGCTGGAGTGCAATGGCACAGTCTCAGCTCACTGCCACCTCCGCCTCCTGGGTTCAAGCGATTCTCTTGCCTCAGCCTCCTGATTAGCTGGGATTACAGGCGCCTGTGACCATGCCCAGCTAATTTTTGTATTTTAGTAGAGACAGGGTTCCAACATGTTGGCCAGGCTGGTTGCAAACTCCTGAACTGAGGTAATCCACCCATCTCGGCCTCTCAGAGTGCTGGGATTACAGGCATGAGGCACGTCACCTGACCTTTTTTGTTTTTTGAGACAGTTTCTCTCTTGTTGCCCAGGCTGGAGTGCAATGGCACGATCTCGGCTCACTGCAACCTCCGCCTCCTGGGTTCAAGCGATTCTCCTGCCTCAGCCTCCCAAGTATCTGGGATTACAGGCATGTGCAACCATGCCTCGCTAATTTTGTATTTTTAGTAGAGACAGGGTTTCTCCATGTTGGTCAGGCTAGTCTCGAACTCCTGACCTCACGTGATCCGCCCACCTAGGCCTCCCAAAGTGCTGCGATTACAGGCGTGAGCCACCGCGCCTGGTGGGGCTGGGTGATCTTAAAGGTTGCCTTCCTTACCTAAGAGTTTGTGATGACCCCAATCTCATTTCCAGTATTGATGATCCAAATCTCACTTTCAGGCACAGAGAAATGAAAGACCCAAGATTCCCAAACCCTCAAATCAAGCATGTTTGATCCACATGTCCCAACCTAGTTGGGCTCTGGGACATAAAGAAATGATGTCTATACGTTTTGGACACGGGTATATGAGTGCCCAGTAGAAAGGATGTTGGGGTTAGAGATGCCTCTCTTCCTCCTGTGAGCAAGTATCAGTCATCTAAAAGCACTTTGGGGTCTGTCATGACAGTGTCCCTATAAGTTGGTGTTTCTCTGATAGGTGAGATGATGGAGGGATTCTCCAAGGGAATGGGCATGGAGGCAAAGCATATCTAGAGGGGGTGAGTGATTTGCTAAACCACACACATGTTGAAGAGTGATGGAGATTCTCAGCTAGTATTCTCAATTCCCCCCCTTAGTCATTCTGACGCAAGAAGGTCTTGACTAGGCTAAGGTTTACAGTCTGCCACAATGGGGGCAACTGGTCATTTCTTCTCTCTTTTGTTTGAGGGCAGAGCAGGAATCTAGGAAAAGCTAGTTTTGAGAGACTTTCAAGTAAAGGATCCTCCTTGATGTGGTTTGAAACATTGCCGCTGTGTGTTTGGATAATGGCTAAATTAGCCCTCCATAAAGACAGGGAATGAAGAGATGTCTAAATATAACTTGTGGGACACAGACTGAGCAAAGCCTGTGGGTACAGTGGAAGAACCCAGCCCAAGGTATAAGACAGCAGGAAAATCAAATCCAACTCTCTTCGCCACTTTCCAGCTTAGGGTATTTTTTTTTTCTTGAGACAGTCTTGCTATGTCACCCAAGCCGGAGTGCAATGTCGCGACCTCAGCTCACTGCAACCTCCACTGCCCAGGTTCAAGCAATTCTCCTGCCTCAGCCTCCCGAGTAGCTGGGATTACAGGCGCCCGCCACCACACCTGGCTGATTTTTGTGTTTTCAGTAGAGACGGGGTTTCACTATGTTGGCCAGGCTTGTCTTGAATTCCTAACCTCAAGTGATCCACCCGCCTTGGCCTCCCAAAGTGCTGGGATTACAGGCGTGAGCCACGGTGCCTGGCCCCAGCTTGGGGTATTTTTTAAAGATAGAGAAAAAACACAGCAGTAGGTTGGGGGTTATTATTCTCATTGGCTGTGGTAGATGAGGTATTTTTAGGCCTCACCCAACTCATCTGTAAAAAATAAGTTAATGTTTTTTGAATGCCTGCTACTGGGACCGAGGGTTAGACTTAGCTCATCTCAGTGTCCTCTATCACCCTACAAGGAGAGAATACCATTTACAGATGAGGGCCCAAAAAGATCACAGTGCTGGCCCAAACTCACACAGCTGATAAGTGGCAGGGCAGAGGCCTCATTGTGTCTCCCAGTACAAAGATAGCAGTCTCTTCCTGCATTACAGAATTGTGAGAACGAGAAGATAATGAACTGGAAAGCACATCTTAAGACACAAAGTGCTCCACGAATATAAAGAATGATCCCGTCTGTTGTGAGACAGCCCTGGCAGTTATGAAAGCACGTGTGGTTTTGTCAGAGGCATTTGAACCACAGCGACTCCATCTTGAATAGGGGCTGGGTAGAATGAGGCAAGAGCTACTGGGCTGCATTCCCAGATGGCTAAGGCATTTTAAGATTCTAAGTCACTGCCCTCCAGCCTGGAGGACAGAAGACTGCTTCAAATAAATAAATAGGAACAAATAAATAAATATGACAGGAGAGTGTTTCAAGTAAATAAATATGAATAACAATTACAAGGAAAAACTATGGCCGGGCGCGGTGGCTCACGCCTGTAATCCCAGCACTTTGGGAGGCCGAGACGGGCGGATCACGAGGTCAGGAGATCGAGACCATCCTGGCTAATACGGTGAAACCCCGTCTCTACTAAAAAATACAAAAAATTAGCCGGGCGACGAGGCGGGCGCCTGTAGTCCCAGCTACTCGGGAGGCTGAGACAGGAGAATGGCGTGAACCCGGGAGGCGGAGCTTGCAGTGAGCTGAGAGCCGGCCACTGCACTCCAGCCTGGGCGGCAGAGCAAGACTCCGTCTCAAAAAAAAAAAAAAAAAAAAAAAAAAAAGATTCTAAGTCACAGGATGAGATAGGAGGTTGGCACAAGATATGGGTCATAAAGACCTTGCTGGCTGGGTGCGTTGGCTCATGCCTGTAATCCCAGCACTTTGGGAGGCCAAGGCAGGCGGATCGCCTGAGGTCAGGAGTTTGAAACCAGCCTGGTCAACATGGCGAAACCCATCTCTACTGAAAATACAAAACTTAGCCAGGCGTGGTGGCAGACGCCTGTAACCCCAGCTACTTGGGAGGCTGAGGCAGGAGAATTGCTTGAACCTAGTAGGCAGAGGTTGCAGAGAGCCGAGATGGGGCCACTGCACTCCAGCCTGGGTGACAGAGCGGGACTCCATCTCAGCAGGAAAAAAAAAAAAAAAGACCTTGCTGATAAAACAGGTTGCGGTAAAGAAGCCGGCCAAAACCCACCAAAACCAAGATGGCCATGAGAGTGACCTCTGGTTGTCCCCAGTGCTACACGCCCACCGGCGCCATGACAGTTTACAAATACCATGGCAACGTCAGGAAGTTACCCTATATGGTCTAAAAAGGGGAGGCACGAATAATCTACTCCTTGTTTAGCATATCATCAAGAAATAACCATAAAAATGGGCAGCCAGCAGCGCTCGGGGCTGCGCTGTCTATAGAGCAGCCATTTTTTTATTCCTTTATTTTCCTAATAAACTGGTTTTCACTTTACAGACTCGCCCCAATTTCCTTCTTGCACGAGATCCAAGAATACTCTCTTGAGGTTTGGATCAAGACCCCTTTCCAGTAACAGTCTGACCCAGAAGCATGGAGCCACCTGAAGGACCCTTGGAAATGTAGCCTTGATGGGTGACCCACAGGACTGAGTCTCACTGGAGAAAACAAAACTCTGTAGAGACCACAAGAGCCACCCAAGCGCCTGCAGTGAAGCAATTTTAGAAACAGACATAGAGAAGGGCCCAAGAGAAGTGAGATCAAACCAGGTCTCTGGGCATTTCTGCCCCTTCCAGATGCCATAGAAGAAAATGCCATTGTGTGTATGTGTGTGGGGAGTGTGGGTGGAGTGAAGTCTGGAGCTGCCAGGCGGCCAGTGTCTGGCAAGGTTGTTCAGGTGATTTGTGGAGCCAATGGGTGGGAGCCCCACACTCTGGGTCCGTAGAGAGCATCTTTTATTAGAAACCTTCCATTTTTCTGGCATTTCCCTAATGTAGCCAAGCCACTCTTGGCGCGTGCGCGCGCGCACACACACACACACACACACACACACACACACACACACACACTTCTAGATGTTCTTAGCCCCAGAGTGGATTTGATTTGAGGTAGGATAGTGGGGTGTTGGAGAAAGGGCATGGGGCTGGGAGACACAAACGTGGGCTCGAATAAGTCAGCCCCCGTCTCTGGGCCTCGGTTTCCTCATCAGCAAAGCACACAGGGTGGACCCATGAGCTCTTAGGCCCCGCTGAGCCACAGGATGTCAGATCCTGTGATTCTCCGATTGGCTCTTAAGGAGCAAGGGAACTGTCAGCCCTGGACGGAGGCGTGGCTTTCAGACCCCAGCTGAGGCAGCGGAAGGGACGTCCAGCTGAAGTCGTCGGAGCCCCATCCCCCGCTGGGGCCCCCAGGTTGCCGACTCTCAAGTGCCCGCACTCCAGTGAGCGAGTGTCAGGAGCCGACGCAGAAGGCGCCCTCCTACGGCGAGCAGCGGGCAGGGGCCTGCGGAGCACAGTGCTTGGGGCGCCCGGGGACGGGACGTGGCGCCTGCTGAGGCGTGGCCGGGGTTGGGTGGGGGCTGCCGCTGGGCGCCGGGTCCCCGCCATGGGGCGACTCGTCCTTCCTGAACGTGCCACGCTCCGCGGTCGCTCGGCCACAAACAAGGAAGCTTGGGGGACGCCCGGCAGGCGCCGAGGCCAGTGCGAGGCCGGGGCTCCGCGGGGAGGGCGGCCGGGGCAGCCTCGTGGGCCGGGACGGGACGCGAGGGCGGCATTGCTCTGCTCACTCAGCGGCCCGGCCCCCACCCCCGACGTCTGAATAGCTGCAGTGTCTCGGCGGATCCGATTGTTTCACTCCGAGACTGGCTGGCTCTGTGGAATTTCCAGACACCCCTGTGGGACAGGTCCCGGGGGCGGGGGAGGAATCTGTTTTCCGGAAAAGCCAGGCACCAATCCTCGTTGCCTCTCCTCGTTTCATCCTCTTAGGCCGTACTGGCCTACGGGTTTGGCAGGGACAATGCCCCATCTTACAGATAGCGAAACTGAGGGCAGATAAGTCTAGCAGAAAGGAGAGGAGAATTCCCACCAGCCCACAGTCCGGGCCTGGAACGCCCTCGGTTGCTGGGCTCAGAATGTGACAGGCCCGTCGCCCTCTTTCTCTGGCTGCAGCCTCTGCTAAGGGGTTGGCAGGTGTCAAGGATCTCCAGCCTACGGGGGAGGGAGACCCTGGATCCTGTTCTGGGTTCCCCCGGCTTCCTTTTGTGAGGTGACTCCACCCTCCCCTTCCTGCCTTTTTCCCCTACCCCTCAGGGCACAGGCCTGGGTGACAAAAAAATAAAATAAAAATAAAAAAATAAAAAATAAAAAAAAACCAGGGCTCTAGTCCTGGCAGGGCCACAGTTTCCACTGAAATCTCCATTTCCTCACTGCACCCTGTCGGTACTGGAGGCTAAGGACCAGCACTCCTGTTTTCTCATTAATAAAGCTAACTAAGGCCCGACGCAGTGGCTCACGCTTATAATCCCAGCACTTTGGGAAATTGAGGTGGGTGGATCACCTGAAGTCAGGAGTTCAAGACCAGCCTGGCCAACATGGTAAACCCCATCTTTACTGAAAATACAAAAATTAGCTGGATATGTTGATGCATGTCTGTAGTTACCACTACTTGGGAGGCTGAGGCAGGAGGATCGCTTGAACCTGGGAGGCAGAGGTTGCAGTGAGCCAGGAAGGCCACTGCACTCCAGCCTGGGTGACAGAGCGAGACTCTGTCTCAAAAAAATAAAAAAATAATAAATCTAACTAAAGGCCACTGAGTGTTCCAATTTGTGTACCTTGGGCAAGCCCATTCCCCATCCTGGGCCTCAGTTTCCCCATTTATATCATGAATATTCTGGGATTCTTTTTTTTTTTTTTTTTTTTTGAGACGGAGTCTCGCTCTGTCGCCCAGGCTGGAGTGCAGTGGCCGGATCTCAGCTCACTGCAAGCTCCGCCTCTTGGGTTTACGCCATTCTCCTGTCTCAGCCTCCCGAGTAGCTGGGACTACAGGCGCCTGCCACCTCACCCGGCTAGTTTTTTGTATTTTTTAGTAGAGACAGGGTTTCACCGTGTTAGCCAGGATGGTCTCGATCTCCTGACCTCGTGATCCGCCCGTCTCGGCCTCCCAAAGTGCTGGGATTACAGGCTTGAGCCACCGCGCCCAGGCCTATTCTGGGATTCTCATTCAAATACATCCTCTGCAGGCAACAGCCTGCCAGAGGGAGTTAACTTTTTTCTTTTGCTGTATTACTCACCTCCCCAGCAACTGTGTACACAGTAGATACACAGTAAAAGGTTAACAAAGTATAATAGGGCCCGGTGCGGTAACTCACATTTGTAATCCCAGTACTTTGGGAGGCTGAGGTGGGTGGATCACTTGAGATCAGGAGTTCGAGACCAGCTTGGCCAACATGGTGACACCCCATCGCTACTAAAAATACAAAAAAAAAAATTAGCCGGGCATGGTGTCAGGTGCCTCTACAGTTCCAGCTACTCAGGAGGCTGAGGCGGGAGAATTGCTTGAACCCGGAGGGCGGAGGTTGCAGTGAGACGAGATCACACCACCGCACTCCAGCCTGGGTGACAGAATGAGACTCTGTTTCAAAATAATAATAATAAGTATAATGGTATCTTTTCTTGTCCCCCCTCTGTCAACAAATTCCTAATGGTGACCAAAAATAAGGAGAGAAAAATAAGGGGTTTATCAGCCGTATTTTCTCTGCATCACCGCAGTGATTGGAGTTGACTCCCACTTCCTGAAGCTGGGGAGAGGGCAGCAGAAATTTTTCCACTCAGAAGCTCGGTTTGGGCCTGGCACAGTGGTTCATGCCTATAATCCTGGTACTTTGAGAAGCCAAGGCAGGAGCATTGTTTGAACCCAGGAGTTTGAGACCAGCCTGGGCAACATAGTGAGACCTGTCTCTAAGAAATAAAAAAATAATAATTAGCTGGGCGTGGTGGTGCCTACCTGTGGTACCAGCTACTGGGGAGGCTAAGGTGGGAGAATTGCTTGAGCCTGCGAGATCAAGGCTGCAGTGAGTTGTGATCATGCCGTTGCACTCAGCCTGGGTGACAAGAGTGAGACCCTGACTCAAAAAAAAAAAAAAAAAAAAAAAAAAAAAAAAAAGCCCAGGCGTGGTGACTGGTGCCTCTAATCCCAGCACTTTGGGACTGTCGAGGTAGATCACCTGAGGTCAGGAGTTCGAGACCAGCCTGGCCAACATGGTGAAGCCCTGTCTCTACTAAAAATACAAAAATCAGCTGGGTGTGGTGGCACATGCCTGTAATCCCAGCTACTCAAGAGGCTGAGGCAGCAAAAACGCTTGAACCCAGGAAGCAGAGGTTGCAGTGAGCCAAGATCGTGCCACTGCACTCCAGCCTGGGCAACAGAGCAAGACTCCATCTCAAAAAAAAAAAAAAAAAAAAAAGAAGAAGGAAAGATGCTACGTTTGAATTTGATCTCTGCTCCTTTACAGCTTCTGGCCTCATAGCCACTTTAACCCCTTGATTCTGACATGTCCTCTGGCTCATGGGTATGTCAGAAATAATGGCACCCATTTTACAGGTGCAAAACCAAAGGAATAAAGTGAAGTGGCCAATGGCACACCACAAAATACAAGATGGTAAGATGGTAGACATAAGACTGCTTTCTTCATTGGTTTAATGAAGATGGTGATAGTAGCAATAGAGCCTGTTTTACAAGATTGCAAGAGGCTCGGCTGCAACAGAGGGAACGCTGTTTAGAAGCTGCGAACTGGCCGGGCGCGGTGGCTCACGCCTGTAATCCCAGCACTTGGGGAGGCCGAGGCGGGTGGATCACAAGGTCAGGAGATCAAGACCATCCTGGCTAACACGGTGAAACCCGGTGTCTACTAAAAATACAAAAAATTAGCCGGGCGTGGAGGTGGGGGCCTGTAGTCCCAGCTACTGGGGAGGCTGAGGCAGCAGAATGGCATGAACCCAGGAGGCGGAGCTTGCGGTGAGCCGAGATCGCACCACTGCACTCCAGCCTGGGCCACAGAGCGAGACTCTGTCTCAAGGAAAAAATAAAAAAAAAATAGAAGCTGCGAACTGCTCGTTGGTGGAGCAGAAGCCGCAGTGACACAGATGCCTGGTGAGGGGCTGGGAGTAGCCTTCCTTCCAAAGGTGTTTGTCTCCAGTACATAAACAGGGCTGGGCTTAGGCACTGGATGCACAGGATGAATAAGACATGGTCCCTGCCTTGGAGGAACTGACACTGTGGGGGTAGGGCACAGATGAATACACAGGTCGCACAACACATCCAGGCGGTTTTTATAAGGTATTACAGCCAGTGTTGTGGGAGCTCAGGCGGCCTCCTGGGTGTATTGGGTTTGTTTGTTTGTGTTTTAACATCTCTGCCATCTTCAGCAGCTCCCGTAAGAGGAACATGGACAGTTTGGGACCTGCCACCCTTTAGCCAGCTTGGGTGCCACACCTGAGGGAGAGACTGATTGGGTGACACCTCCCCTTTTTCCTTGAGTCTCTGGGTGACCCTGTGTGACTAGGGCTGGGCAGCAGTGCATGCAATTCCCAAAGGCCTCAGGAACAAGCCTGCTGGCTTTCCTGTGGGGCAATCAGTCTAGGGAGGTCACAGCAGGTGGTCATATTTGTGGTGTTTGGTTTGTTGTTGTTGTTGGGTTTTTTTTTTTTTTTTTTTTTTTTTTTGAGACGGAGTCTCGCTCTGTCGCCCAGGCTGGAGTGCAGTGGCCGGATCTCAGCTCACTGCAAGCTCCGCCTCCCGGGTTCACGCCATTCTCCTGCCTCAGCCTCCGGAGTAGCTGGGACTACAGGCGCCCGCCACCGCGCCCGGCTAGTTTTTTTTGTATTTTTTTAGTAGAGACGGGGTTTCACCGTATTAGCCAGGATGGTCTCGATCTCCTGACCTCGTGATCCGCCCGTCTCGGCCTCCCAAAGTGCTGGGATTACAGGCTTGAGCCACCGCGCCCGGCCTTTTTTTTTTTTTTTTTCGAGATGGAGTTCCACCCTTGTTGCCTAGGCTGGAGGGCAATGGCGTGATCTCGGCTCACTGCAACCTCCACCTCCCGGGTTCAAGTGATTCTCCTGCCTCAGCCTCCTGAGTAGCTGGGATTACAGGCGCCCGCCACCATGCCCGCCTAATTTTTTGTATTTTTCCTAGAGATGGGGTTTCACCATGTTGGCCAGGCTGGTCTCAAACTCCTGACCTCAGGTGATCCACCCGCCTCGGCCTCCCAAAGTGCTGGGATTACAGGCGTGAGCCACGCCCTGTGGTGTTTGTTTTTTTCACCTTGGATTCGAATAATGTGCTAAATGTTTTTTTCTTTTATTTTTTTTTCAAATAAATGTACCTCTTTTTTTTTTTAGACAGATTCGCACTCTGTTGCCCAGGCTGGAGTGTAGGGGCGCCATCTCAGCTCACTGCAACCTCTGCCTCCTGGGTTCAAGCGATTCTCCTGCCTCAACCTCCCAGGTAGCTGGGATTACAGGTACCTGCCACCACATCCGGCTAAGCTGTGTGTTTTAGTAGAGCGAGGTTTCACCATGTTGGCCAGGCTGGTCACTAACTCCTGACCTCAGGTGATCCACCCGCCTCGTCCTCCCAAAGTGCTGGGATTACAGGCATGAGCCACCACGCTCAGCCAAATAAATGTGCCTTTATTTATACTTGCAAACGGGTCAAAGATTCAGCATGTGGTACAAAATTCAAAAGGTACAAAAAAGAACACAGTGAAAAGTAAGTCTTCCACCTTCCTCTGCTCTCAGCTTCCCAATTCTCCTCCTCAGAGGTAAACACTCTTGTTAGTTTCTTCTCTGTCCTTCCAGAAATCAAATATTCTCTTTTAGGAATTTTTAAAAAAGCATTATTTATCAAGATGTGGTCTACATACCCCCTGAGTCAGAATCGCCCACGTCACAAACATTCAAGTTGGAGAACACTGCTTTGAAGAATTTACCAGCTATCATCCTGTGATGGGAAGGATATTTCCAGACAGCCTTATTTCCTCGCATGATCTCGGCTCACTGCAACTTCTGCCTCCCAGGTTCCAGCAATTCTCCTGCCTCACCCTCCAGAGTAGCTGGGATACAGGCACACACCACCATGCCCTGCTAGTTTTTGTATTTTTAGTAGAGACGGGGTTTCACCATGTTGGCCAGGCTGGTCTTGAACTCCTGATCTCGTGATCCGGCCACCTCGCACTCTCAAAGTGCTGGGATTACAGGCTTGAGCCACCGCGGCTGGCCCAGATGACCTTATTTCTAAGAGGAGACTAAGACTGAACCTGGTCGAATTCATGCCAGGTCTAGAATGAGTTTCCAACACTTTCTGCCACGCTAGTGTTTTGCAGACCCTGCGTGTATGTGTGCTTGTGTGTGTGTGTGTGTGTGTGTGTGTGTGTGTCCTTAGGAGCAAATCCTTTCTCCAAATAAAATAATACCTGGAAACACACACACACACGCAAAATAAAAGCAGAACTCTTCCTATTGAAGTGGGGGTGGGGTGAGCAGGGGACCTCACTGAGCCTTCCTTGCCTTATTGTAGGCCCTGTGGCACCTCCTTGGGACCCAAGAGTGGAAAGACCACAGTCGCATCTTAGGTGACATCCTACAGGTGACAGGAATTTGGGGTATTCAGATGGTCAAATCCAAGGCAGGAGAAGAGGAATTGGAAGTCTCACCTCAACTTCATTGCTGGGAACCGTGGATGTCCCCATTGTCCCCAGTGCCTGTTCCTCTCAGTCAGCCCCCCTCTGCATTCCTTAAGCTCATCTTAAGCTGATGAATGCAGAAAACTGTTTGGAGCCCAAGCATCCCCAAGAAAAGAGGTGGCCTCAGCCAGGTGCAGTGGCTCATACCTATAATCCCAGCGCTTTGAGAGGCCGAGGTGGGCAGATCACTTAAGGTCAGGAGTTCAAGACCGGCCCAGCTAACATGGTGAAATCCTGTCTCTACTAAAAACACACACAAAAAAAATTAGCATGGTGGCACAGGCCTGTAATCCCAGCTACTCGGGAGGCTGAGGCAGGAGAATCACTTGAACCTGGGAGATGGAGGTTGCAGTGAGCCAAGATCGCGTCAGTGCACTCCAACCTGGGTGACAGAACAAGACTCTGTCTCAAACAAAACAAAACAAAACAAAACAAAACAAAAAAGGCCAGGCGTGGTGACTCACGCCTGTAATCCCAGCACTTTGGGAGGCCGAGGCGGGTGAATTACAAGGTCAGGAGTTCGAGGCCAGCCTGACCAACATGGTGAAACCCCCGCCTCTACTAAAAATACAAAAAATAAAATAAAATAGCTGGGTGTGGTGGCAGATGCCTGTAATCCCAGTTACTAGGGAGGCTGAGCCAGGAGAATTGCTTGAACCTGGGAGGCAGAGGTTGCAGTGAGCTGAGATTGTGCCACAGGACTCTAGCCCAGACAACAGTGAGAGACTCCGTCTCAAAAAAAAAAAAAAGAGGTGGCCTCGTTTGAGCACTCACATTCCTGACCACCTTAAGTGTATTTATCAAGACTTCTAATGTGCCCAGCACTATAAACTCCAAGAAATCTCAAACTAGTCCTCACTTGCCAGTTACTCTCAATTTAGCTGGAGAGAGAAGATATAAAAAGAAGTGATAATGGCCAGGCGCGGTGGCTCACACCTATAATCCCAGCACTTTGAGAGGCCACGGCAGGAGGATCTCTTGAGCCCAGAAGTTTGAGACCAGCCCTGGCAACCTAGTGAGACACCATCTCTGAAAAAAGTAAAAGAATTAGCCTGGCATGGTAGTGCATGCCCGTGGTCCCAGCTACTTGGAAGGCTGAGATGGGAAGACTACAGGAGCCCAGGCAATCGTGGCTGCAGTGAGCTGAGATGGCGCCATTGCACTCCAGCCTGGGCAACAAGAGCAAAACTCCATCTCAAAAATAAATAAATAAATAAAAAGGAAGTGAAGTGATAGCGACATTAAGCAGGTGTGTGCTGACTGCCAAGTGAGGGGTACAGGCAAGTGGGCAGATGGGCAGGCAGGTGTCTCCAGGGATGTGAGGAAGTGCGAGATCAGTTTAGGGGGAAAGGCCAGAGCTGGGCAGAAAGAAATTGCAGGCAACACTGCCTTCCAGGGGAAGCCTGGCCACTTTGAGATGCGATCAGAGCTGAAGAAGCAGCCAATTGGGCCCTAAAGCCCTGAACTCTTTTTTTTTTTTTTTTTAGACAAGGTCTTACTGTGTTGTGTAGTGACAGGATCACAGCTCACTGCAACCTCAAATGGCTGGACTCAAGTGATCTTTCTACCTTAGCCTCCCGAGTAGCTGGGATTACAGGTGCATGCCACCACGCCTGACTAATTTTTGTATTTTTTTGTAGAGATGGGGTATTGCTGTGTTGCCCAGGCTGGTCTTGAACTCTTGGGCTCAAGTAATTCACCTGCCTTGGCCTCCCAAAGTGCTAGGATTACAGGCATGAGCCACCACGCCCGGTTGGGCCCTGAACTCTAATCCTAGCTTAACTGGCTTGAGGGACTTGGGTTGGAGTTGAGAAAGGTTTTTCTTTTTCTTTTTTTTTTTTTTTTTTTGAGACTGAGTTTCACTCTCGTTGCCCAGGCTGGAGTGCAATGGCACAATCTCGGCTCACTGCAACCTCTATCTCCTGGGCTCAAGCAATTCTCCTGCCTCAGCCTCCGAGTAGCTGGCTAATTTTTGTTTGGCCACACCTGGCTAATTTTTGTATTTTTAGTACAGACGGGCTTTCACCACGCTGACCAGCTAGTCACCAACTCCTGACCTCAGGTGATCCACCCACCTTGGCCTCCCAAAGTGCTGGGATTACAGGCGTGAGCCACCGCGCCCGGCCAGAGTTGAGGAAGATTTTTACAGCCGACTTCCATCCTTCAAACTCGCTTCACCATAAATCACAACTCTATCCTTTGAGTGGCTCCACATGGCTCACGCCACTGCAGCTGCACGCTGGCCTCCTAACTGCTGTTTGAACGCACGGAGACTACTCCCACCTGAGTACTTGCTGGTCTCTCTGCTGGAAGGCTGTTCCCCAAGGTACCTGCATGGCTGGATCCCTCATTTCTTTTTTTTTTTTTTTTTTTGAGACGGAGTCTCGCTCTGTCACCCAGGCTGGAGTGCAGTGGCCGGATCTTGGCTCACTGCAAGCTCCGCCTCCCGGGTTAATGCCATTCTCCTGCCTCAGCCTCCCCAGTAGCTAGGACTACAGGCACCCGCCACCTCGCCCGGCTAGTTTTTTTGTACTTTTTAGTAGAGACGGGGTTTCACCGGGTTAGCCAGGATGGTCTCGATCTCCTGACCTCGTGATCCGCCCGTCTCGGCCTCCCAAAGAGCTGGGATTACAGGCTTGAGCCACCGCGCCCGGCCTCATTTCTTTCCTTCACTGGGCTCAACGCCTGATCAGAGAGGCATCCTCTAACTGCCTTGTGTTCAACAGCATCCTTCCCGCTCTCAACATGCCTTCCCTGCTTTATGTTCTTCATAGCATCTATCATCATATGGCATTCTATATATTTACCTGTTGGCTGCTGCTCCCATTAAATGTGAGTTCCATGTGGGCAACACTGTGCCCCTGGTGCCTAGAACAGCACCAGACACATAGTAGGTATTACAACATAAACATTCATTGAATAAGTCAGTACATGAGTAACTCCCTCTCTCTTCTTTTTTCTTTCTCACCCCAGTGATTGCCTGGAGAGAGTGACTCCCTCTCGATGATTCTCACAGAATCCTCTCTAGGATGGAGGGGGGTGCTCACGTTGGCCTGGAGCTTTGATCTCATGGACAGCAGAGGTCCTGGTGCAACTTTACCATGCCACAAGCAGATGTAGCAGTGCAATTGTAAATCTCACCAGAAGGTGACAGTTGCCAAGGTGACAGCTTCTCAGGGTACCTGATAAGGAACCGGGTGAAGAGGAGACGTAGGCTTGGAAAGGGAGCACCATAGGAGTTGGTGGGAGCAAGTGAAAGGCTTGGTTTCTTGCTCCCTGCCTGGTGCCTTGGTCACTGCAGACACTGAGTCAGGGACCAAGGGGAGGAGGGAGGCAGTCATCGTCATGACGGGAGCATCAGTGAAACTGCTGGCCTGGTGTCCCCTCCTGGTCCTGGACTCCATGTCCTTTACCTGTCCTTGGCACCCCAGATGAGTCAGCAAGATCCAGCCTCTGAGGTTCATTGCAGCACTTCCCCTGGGGGCAGATTAGAGGATGTTGCATGATATTAAGTAATACATCTAGAGCAGGCACGGTGGCTCATGCCTATAATCCTAGCACTTTGGGAGGTCGAGGCGGGTGGATCACCTGAGGTCAGGAGTTTGAGATCAGCCTGGCCAACATGTTGAAACTCTGTCTCTACTAAAAATACAACAATTGACCAGCTTGGCCAGCATGGTGAAACCCCGTCTCTACTAAAAATACAAAAATTAGCCGTGTGTGGTGGCGCGTGCCTGTAATCCCAGCTACTCGGGAAGCTGAGGCAGGAGAATCGCTTGAACCCGGGAGGCGGAGGTTGCGGTGAGCAGAGATCGCACCATTGCACTCCAGCCTGGGCAACAGACCGAGACTCTGTCTGAAAAAAAAAAAAAAAAGAAAATTAACCAGATGTGGTGGTGCATGCCTGTAATCCCAGCTACTCAGGAGGGTGAAGCAAGAGAATCTCTTGAACCTGGAAGGCGAAGGTTGCAGTGAGCTGAGATTGTGCTGCAACACTCCAGCCTGGGCAACAGAGACAGGCTCTGTCTCAAGAAAAAAAAAAAAAAGAAAAGAAAAAAAAGGTAATACATCTGGGAGGGAAGGAGGCTGGGAAAGCGAGCAGCAGCCTGGGGATAAGGGTCATCTGGACTGAACCTGTCTCTGTATGGAACCCTACAGTCCAGGAAACAGGTGGGGCTGGGAACTCAGGGAGAGGCGGGGCTTCCCTAGCCTCATCTGAAAATCAGCATTTTAGCTACAAGCAGATGAAAAAAGACAGTTTCAAAGCAGCAAATCCTCATAGAAAATGAATGTAGGCGTGCCTTGCTTTAAGCCACTCCTTATAGAAAAACTGAATCTCTCCCAAGAATAAACAATAAAGGGGGTAATTCTTCATTTGAAAAAGGGATGCTCCTTGGAGACATAGGTGAGTTTCCCTTGTGAACTGGAACTGCCTTTATAAATATTCAGCTTCCTCATAACTTGAAATGTTACACTTTCTGATTTATAAAACTACATTCAAATACAGGAATACTTTTACACATATATAATCTCATCAGATTCTCTGTGTTTTTTTTTTTTTTTTTTTGAGTCTCACTCTGTCGCCCAGGCTGGAATGCAGTTGCGTAATCTTGGCTCACTGCAACCTCCACCTCCCCGGATTCAAGCAATTCTCCTGCCTCAGCCTCCCAAGTCACTGGGATTATAGGCGTGCACGCCATCACACCCTGCTAATTTTTGTATTTTTACTAGAGATGAGATTTTTACCATGTTGGCCAGGCTGGTCTGAAACTCCTGACCTCAAGTGATCCACCCACCTCAGCCTCCCAAAGTGCTGGGATTACAAGTGTGAGTCACCGAACCCAGCTGATAATCTCATCAGATTATCAAAGGAATGTGTGAGGGATCTAGCATCATACCCCCTCCCCCGCTTTTTTTTTTTCTTTTTTTTAGAGACAGGGTCTTGCTCTGTTGCCCAGGCTGGAGCTTTTGTTTATTTTAGAGACAGGGTCTTGCTCTGTTGCCCAGGCTGGAGTGCAGTGGTGCAACCTCAGCTCACTGCAGCCTAGACCTCAAGAGATCCTCCTGCCTCAGCCTTCTGGGACTACAGGCACGCACCACCACACCTGGCTAATTTTTTAAATTTTTGGTAGAGATAGGGTCTCGCCATATTGCCCAGGCTGGTCTCAAACTCCTAGGCTCAAGCAATCCTCCCGCCTCAGCCTCCCAAAGTGCTGGGAGGACAGGCGTGAGCCACCGCACCTGGCCAATTATCTCCATTTTGTGAGCAAGGAAACAGGCTAAGAGCGGATAAGTCACACAGCTCAGGCAGGCCTTCAGGCTTGAAGCACTTCCCAGCACATCACACCTGTCCCCATGTGATTCCAACACAGCTCTTGGGAGGCTGGTACAGAGCAACAGACTATGATCCCATGTGAGAGATGAGAAAACTGAGCCCCAGGGAGGAGAAGGGCTCCAAATAGATTGCCTGACTGAGTCTAGGCTCTAGAGTCAGACATACCCAGGTTCAAGTCCTAGGATTACCACTCACCAATTCTCCTTGGCAGGTACTTGAACTCTTGGTGCCTCTGTTTCTACATCTATAAAATGGGGATGATAATAACTAGGTCATGGGATCTGGGAGGGTGAACTGAAGCGATGTATGTTACTGTTTAGAGTGCTGCCTGACACACGGCTATTTGTATGCTGTCATTCTTGTTATTTTCAGAGTATTTCACACTTGTATGAAATATCCACAGAGGCGTGTAATGGAGAGTCTCCTCTGGGGGTAGGCAAGATGTCAGTCATCCCTCATCCTAGTCCTCCCCTCACCACCCTCAACCCTTCTCGAAACTCACACTAGGCTGGTTCTGTCCCAGCCCCCAAGAACTTCCCTGCCACTGCCTAACCCCACCTTGAAGCTGCCCGGTGGCCCTGGCAGATGAATGGCATCTCCCGGGGCCGCACCCAGCATGTGGTCATCCTGCCTCTGCCTGCGGCAGGGCCTGGAGCCCGGACGTGGCTGGCAGGCTGCCAGGGCTTCTTTGGTAGGGCGCCCCGCCACACCCTCTGGGCCCCTCTATTCTGGGAGCTGTAATTTAGACAGCCTTCCCCGCCCCAATTGCTATCTGTGGCAGCAGTCCCTGTTCCCCAGGGCCCTGCCCACCCCTCCGCGGCTGCCTTTTCATAAACAGCTCCCGGGCTGCCCTGTTATCTTGGGTGCTGTGGCTCTGGGGAGGAGGCCCTGCCACCCTGGAGATACAAAGAATCCCTCCATCCCAGGGAGAAGCTCACCCAGTGCGGCGGACAGAGGTGGGATAAAGCCCTCACCCACCAAAGCCCAATATAGCAGCCCTCAGAACCTGACCCTGAAGTCTGCTGGATGGGGTGGGGTGCAGAGAAGAGGATAAGCTGTCATTTTCCCCCCAACACCCTGGGGACTGGGTCAGCCAGGGCTGTGGTCTCCTAAAGGCACTTGCCTCAGCCATGCATGTTCAGCCACAGGCTACAAAATGTATGTGTGTGTCTCTGTGTTGAGGGTATCAATAATAGCAACAAAAGTGATGTTCCTAAAATGCAAATGTGCCTGAGGAGGCTGAGGGGAGAGCATCTCTTGAGACCAGGAGCTCAAGACCAGCCTGTGCAACATAGCAAGACTCCATCTCTACAAAAAAAAATTAAAAATTAGCTGGATATGGTGACCAATTAGACCTAGCTACTTGGGAGGCTGAGGGGAAAGGACTGCTTGAGCCAGGGAGGTCAAGGCTGCAGTGGGTTGAGATCGTGCCACTGCACTCCAGCTTGGGCAACAGAGCTAGACCGTGTCTCAAAAATAAAATAAAACATAGGCCAGGTGCGGTGGCTCACACCTGTAACCTAGCACTTTAGGAGGCCGAGGTGGGTGGATCACTTGAGGTCAGGAGTTCAAGAGCAGCCTGGGCAATATGGTGAAACCCCATCTCTACTAAAAATACAAACAAATTAGCCCGGCGTGGTGGCAGGCACCTGTAATCTCGGCTACTTGGGAGGCTGAGGCAGGAGGATCACTTGAACCCAGGAGGCGGAGGCTTCAGTGAGCTGAGATCCTGCTACTACCACACTCCAGCTTGGGCGACAGAGGAAGACTCCGACTCAAAAAATCAAAATCAAAGTAAAATAAAATGCAAATAAGATTGTGTCACTCCCTGACTCCAGACCTTCAGTGTTTCCCCACAGTCCTTATGGATGAAGCTCAAAAGACCCTCCATGCTCTGCCTTTTCTACCACTTCTCTCACCTCAGTGCCTTGGCACAAGCTTCCCCAGTCCCTGCCTGGACTTTGTTCTCCTCTTCACATAACTCCTGTTCATCCTGCAGGTCTCAGCTTATAAGTCATTGCTCATGGAACCCTCCTGTGACATCACAGACACTCCCTCCCTGTTCCTCCCTTTGGACTGGGATGGGTGTCCCTCCTGAGTTCACCAGAAGCACTACGCCCTTGCCTGTGCACTGGTCTACCTGCTGCCAGCTGTAAGTGCTCCCAGGGCTGAAACTTCCTCTTACTGTTATTTTTCAGTCCCTAGCCCAGTCCTGGCACACAGTAGGTTTTCCAAATATATTTGTTGGAATAATGTGCAAATGAATACATGAATGACTCCTCTGGCCCTCCAGGATGTGTGGGTATCTTGGGGGCTATTTGACTACTTTGTGCCTTCCATTTTCTTTTCTTTTCTTTTCTTTTTTTTTTTTTGAGACGGAGTCTCACTCTGTTGCCCAGGCTGGAGTGCAGTAGTGTGATCTTGGCTCACTGCACGCTCTGCCTTCTGGGTTCATGCCATTCTCCTGCCTCAGCCTCCCAAGTAGCTGGGACTACAGGCGCCCGCCACCATGCCTGGCTAATTTTTTGTATTTTTTAGTAGAGACGGGGTTTCACAGTGTTAGCCAGGAAGGTCTTGATCTCCTGACCTTGTGATCCGCCCGCCTTGGCCTCCCAAAGTGCTGGGATTACAGGCGTGAGCCACCGCGCCCGGCCTCTTTTCTTTCTTTCTTTCTTTTTTTTTTGAGGCAGAGTCTCTCTCTGTCACTCAGGCTAGAGTGCAGTGGTACAATCTCGGCTCACTGCAACCTCTGCCTCCTGGGTTCAAGTGATTCTCCTGACTCAGCCTCCCATGTAGCTGGGATTACAGTCACGTGCCACCACGCCCGGCTAATTTTTGTATTTTTAGTAGAGACAGGGTCTCGCCATTTGGTCAGGCTGGTCTTGAACTCCTGACCTCAAGTGATCCGCCCGCCTCGGCCTCCCAAAGTGCTGGGATTACAGGCGTAAGCCACAGCACTCGGCCATGCCTTCCATTTTCTAGGAAAGTCCAGATGTTCCTTCGTCCTCTAAGTATAACTTCAGGCTTGCTGCACCATCTGTCCATCTTGATCTGGTCAATATGGTTGCTATGGCCATGAGTCTGCTGGCGGGGAGCCCCAGCAGGTTCTGAGGATGCGCTCTAGGACAAAGCAGGCATCCTTAGGTTGAGGGGGAGAAGGGCATAGGAAGAGGGCATCCTCAGGCCGTGGGTCACATACAAGCAACAAGTCTGTTACCAGGAGGGAAGACAAGCCAAAATGAACAGGTCAGGTCCTTATTTTGGCATTTTCTGCTGTGCTGTGGAGACACGCTTTGTATTTTGTTTGCTCCAAAGAGGGAAAACAGAAATAACAACCTACAACTACAGCCACTCAGCTGGAGTTAAATTGTTTACCAGTTATCCCAATAACTGTTGGAAGACCTCTGAAATGTCAGTACTCCTGCATGCAAACTACAATTTCTGTGGTGCCAGCTACTCAGGAGGCTGAGGCAGGAGAATCACTTGAACCTAGGAGGCAGAGGTTGCAGTGAGCCAAGATGGCACCACTGCACTCTAGCCTGGGCAACTGAGTAAGATTCCATCTCAAAAAATAAAAATAAAAATAAATAAAAAATTAACTCAGCGTGGTGGCGTGTGCCTGTAGTCCCAGATACTTGGGGGGCTGAGGCAGGAGAGGATGGCTTAAGCCTGTGAGGTGGAGGGTGCAGTGAGCCAAGATTGAGCCACTGCACTGCAGCCTGGGTGACAAAGTAAGACCCTGTCTCAAAAATAAATAAATAAATAAATAATAAATAAATAAATAAATAAAGCCTCCCTCATGTCTACCTCATTTCCCTGCTTTAATTTTCTCCAAAACACTTACTGCTCTCTAAAACACTGGGGTTTTTGTAGGGTTTTTTTTTCTTTTTCTTTTTTTTTTGCGAGATGGAGTCTTGCTCTGTTGCCCAGGCTGGAGTGAAGTGGCACGATCTCAGCTCACTGCAACCTCCACCTCCCGGGTTGAAGCAATTCTTCTGCCTCAGTCTCCCGAGTAGCTGGGATTACAGATGCCTGCCATAACGCCTGGCTAATTTTTGTATGCTAATTTTTGTATTTTTAGTAGAGATGGGGTTTTACCATGTTGGCCAGGCTGATCTTGAACTCCTGACCTTCCCGCCTCAGCCTCCCTAAGTGCTGGGATTACAGGCGTGAGCCACGATGCCCGGCCAAGGGTTTTGTTGTGTTTTGTTTTCTTGAGATGGAGTTTTGCTTTCATTGCCCAGGCTGGAGTGCAATGGCGCGATCTTGGCTCACCGCAACCTCGGCCTCCTTTTCAAGCGATTCTTCTGCCTCAGTTTCCAGTGTACAGGCATGCACCACCACACCTGGCTAATTTTGTATTTTTAGTAGAGACGGGGTTTCTCCATGTTGGTCAGGTTGGTCTCAAACTCCTGACCTCAGGTGATCTGTCCACCTCAGCCTCCCAAAGTGCTGGGATTACAGGCGCAAGCCACCGTGCCCTGCTGGGTTTTTTTTTAACTTACTTCTTGTGTTCACTGTCTGCCTCCTCCATAAGCCCTGTCAATTTTGTTTACTGATATATCCCTGATTTAGTTTTTTTTTTTCTTTTCTTTCCTTTTTTTGAGACAGAGTTTTGCTCTTGTCGCCCAGGCTAGAGTGCAGTGGCGCGATCTCTACCTCCTGGGTTCAAGTGATTCTCCTGCCTCAGCCTCCCAGGTAGCTGGGATTACAGGCGCCTGTCACCACACCCAGCTAAATTTTGTATTTTCAGTAGAGATGAGGTTTCACCATGTTGGCCAGGCTGGTCTCAACCTCCTGACCTCAGGTGATCCGCCCGCCTCGGCCTCCCAAAGGCTGGGGTTACAGTCGTGAGCCACTGTGCCCGGCCTGCACTCCTAATTTTTAAAAAACTTTTTTACAGAGATGGAGGGTCTCACTGTGTTGCCCAAGCTGGTCTCGAGCTCCTGGGCTTAAGTGATCCTCTAGCCTCAGTCTCTCAAAGTGCTGGGATTTGGGGACTCACAGGCATGAGCCACCATACCTGGCTAGTTTTCTATTTCTATGTAACAAATTACCCTCAAAACTTAGCAGCCTACAACACTAAGCATTTATTATCTCCCACAGTTTCTGCAGGCAGGGTCCTCATGAGGTTGCAGTCATCTCAAGGCCTGATCAGGGCTGGAGGGTTGACCTGGCTGTGTCCAGGCTCACATGTTGACCTGACCAGGGCTGGAGCCTGATCAGGCTGTGTCCAGGCTCACTCATGTGGTGGTTGGCAGGCCCAAGTTCCTCACTGGCTATTGGCAGGGGCTTTGGCTCCTTCCCATGTGGGCCTCTCTATAGGGCTGCAAACACACCGTGGCAGCTTGTTTCCCCCAGAGCAGGCAACCAAAGAAGAGGGAGGGCAAGAGAGTGAGACAGCATCCAAGACAGAAGCCGCAGTCTCTCATAACCTAACGTTGGAAGTAATGGTCCTTTGCTTCCCGGTCCTGCCAGCAGGGGACTACGCAAGGATGCAGACATCAGGAGGTGGGCAGCATCAGGCCATCTTGGAAGCTGTTCACCACAGTCCCCTACACACACCTGGCACATAGAAGATTCTCAAGAAACATTGCAGGGCACGGTGGCTCACGCCTGTAATCCCAGCACTTTGGGAGGCCGAGGCGGGCGGATCACTTGGGGTCAGAAGTTTAAGACCAGCCTGGCCAACATGGTGAAACCCCATCTCTACTAAAAATACAAAAAATTAGCCAGGCGTGGTGGCGCGCACCTGTAATCCCAGCTACTCGGAAGCTGAGGCAGGAGAATCGCTTGAACCCAGGAGGCAGAGGCTGCAGTGAGCTGAGATCGCGTCATTGCACTCCAGCCTGGGCGACAGAGCAAGACTTTGTCTCAAAAACAAAACACAACAAAACAAAAACAAAAACAAAAACAAGAAATAGCAGTAGAATGAAAGAATGAAGACAGGAATGATTTTGGCACAGTGAATAGTTGGGTCTGTCCCTGAAGGATCTGAAACACATTCAGGTTTCTTCACACCCCCACTGAACCCCACAATGCTCTCTTACCATTCACCTCCATCTCTTCCCAGCCATGTGACTGGGGCAAGTTCCAAAACTCACAGGCCTGTTGTGGGGATTAAAAGACATGAAGGGGCTGGGCGTGGTGGCTCACGCCTGTCATCCCAGCCCTTTGGGAGGCTGAGGTGGGCAGATCACCTGAGGTCAGGAGTTCAAGACCAGCCTGACCAACATGGTGAAACCCCGTCTCCACTAAAAATACAAAAATAGCCAGGCGTGGTGGCACACACCTGTAATTGCCAGCTACTTGGGAGGCTAAGGCGGGAGAATAGCTTGAACCCGGGAGGTGGAGGGTACAGTGAGCTGAGATTGTGCCATTAGCACTCCAGCCTGGGCAACAAGAGCAAAACTCCATCTAAAATATATATATATATATATATAACATGAGAGCCCAACCTTGGTGATTCATGCGGGTAATCCCAGCACTTTGGGAAGCCAAGACAGGTGAATTACTTGAGGCCAGGAGTTACAGACCAGCCTGGCTAACATGAGGAAACCCATCTCTACTAAAAATTCAAAAACAAATCAGCTGGGCATGATGGCGCTCACCTATAGTCCCAGCTACTCAGAGGCTGAAATGGGAGAATTGCTTCAACCCAGGAGGCAGAGGTTGCAGTGAGCCAACATTGCACCACTGCACTCCAACCTGGGCGACAGAGCGAGACTCTGTCTCAAAAGAAAAACAAATTTAAAAAGCATACAAAACATTTAGAAACTTGAGAGCGAGTTAGTACTACTATGAACACTTTTAATTTAAAAAAAATAGAAAAAATAAGACATGAAGGTGTAAGGATCATTGGATCTGACACACACAAGCCTTCAATATGTAGCCATCACGGGCCAGGTACAGTGGCTCATGTCTGTAATCCCAGCACTTTGGGAGGCCAAGGCAGGCAGATCACTTGAGGTCAGGAGTTCAAAACCAGCCTGTGAAATCTCATCTCTACTAAAAATACAAAAATGAGCCAGGTGTGGTGGGACACACCTATAGGCCCAGCTACTCAGAAGGCTGAGGCAAGAGAAACCCTTGACCCAGAAGGTGGAGATTGCAGTGAGCCGAGATCATGCTACTGCACTCCAGCCTGGGTAACACAGCAAGACTCTGGCTAAAAAATATATATATATGTGTGTGTGTGTGTGTGTGTGTGTGTGTGTGTGTGTGTGTGTGTGTAGCCATCATGGGTAATGCTTTGTGTGTCACTAACACTGCAGAGAAAGAGAAAGATCAAGGGATTGAAAGCGCCTTTGAAAATTATGACTGAGCCGGGCGCGGTGGCTCAAGCCTGTAATCCCAGCACTTTGGGAGGCCGAGACGGGCGGATCACGAGGTCAGGAGATCGAGACCATCCTGGCTAACACGGTGAAACCCCGTCTCTACTAAAAATACAAAAAACTAGCTGGGCGAGGTGGCGGGCGCCTGTAGTCCCAGCTACTCGGGAGGCTGAGGCAGGAGAATGGCGTAAACCCGGGAGGCGGAGCTTGCAGTGAGCTGAGATCCGGCCACTGCACTCCAGCCTGGGCGACAGAGCGAGACTCCGTCTCAACAACAACAAAAAAAAAATTATGACTGAAACAGTAAAGGAGATCTAACTTAATCGACTCAATGGATTCCATCTTGCTTCTTTTTTTTTTCTTGAGACAGAGTTTTGCTCTTGTTGTCCAGACTGGAGTGCAATGGTGCAATCCTGGCTAATTTTGTATTTTTAGTAGAGACGGGGTTTCTCCATGTTGGTCAGGCTGGTCTCGAACTCCCCACCTGAAGTGATCCACCCGCCTCAGCCTCCGGAAGTGCTGGGATTACAGGCGTGAGCCACCGCAACCAGCCACCTCCATCTTGCTTCTAACCTCCAAGCTGTCCTTGTTCATTCCGGGGCATAGGCTGAATTAACTTTGGGAGAAACTCAGTTTATAGTTTATAACTGAAATCAAAGATGATAACAGCCCTTTCCCAAAGCAGACCTCCTTCTTGCTTGGGGACTAGATTACCTTTGTAGGACTAACATTAGCCACAAGATTAGAAATGATGGTTTAGGAGTCATGCAGCTGGAGGTTACAAAGTTCTAACCCTCCCTAAACTGTTCCTAAGATCAGTGCTTGAGATACTTTGCAGACCCTGCACTTGATGGATCAGCTGGCACCACCCAGGTCAATAAACGGGCTCATCGGATCTTGTGGCCCTCATGGGGGAACTGACTAAGAGCGAGAAGACAGCTTTGACTGCCTATGATTCCATCACTGACCCATCAGCACTCCTGGCTCACTGGCTTCCCCCTTCCCCGACCCCCCAAAAGTTGTTGTTAAAAACTCTACTCCCCAAATGCTCAAGGAGACTGATTTGAGTAATAAAGAAACTCCGGCCTCCCTCATAACTGTGTGTAAATCACTCTTTCTTTATTGCAATTTCCCTGTCTTGAGGAATTGGCTCTGTCTAGGCAACGGGCGAGGTGAACCATTAGACGGTTACAGGGTCTCCCTGGATTCAGGAGCAGTTGTGGATCTGGGGGTGTTGGAGTCAGTGTGTGTGTGTGTGCATTTCTATGTGTTTGATCTTCTGAGAGGAATTGTCACAGGTCAGCAGTGCCGTGGATGGGTCCCGTGGTGCAGACACCCAGGTTATCTCACTTGGGCCAGAGATGGTCACATGACGGGGCCTCAGTCACCCAAACAGGCAGGAAATACTGATGAGCACATGGGCTGCCATCTGTTTACACTGCATAGCATGTGTTATACCAGCAGTTCTTAACCTTTTTGCAATGAAGGGAGGTCAGGGGACTGGGTGTCATGGAACCCTCTGAAAGTTTGCAAGTTCAATGTTCTGCCAAGCAATTAAAAAAGAAAAAAGAAAGTTTGCAAGAAAAATGCACATACGTACATAAACACTAAAATATATATATAATCAGCTGGGCGTGGTGGCTCATGCCTGTAATCCCAGCACTTTGGGAGGCCTAGGCGGGTGGATCAAGAGGTCAGGAGTTCAAGACCAGCCTGGCCAAGATGGTAAAACCAGTCTCTACTAAAAATACAAAAATTACCTGGGTGCGGTGGCAGAAGCCTGTAATCCCAGCTACTCGGGAGGCTGAGGCAGAAGAATTGCTTGAACCCGGGAGGCAGAGGTTGCAGTGAGCCAAGATTGTGCCACTGCACTCCAGCCGGGGTGACAGAGTGAGGTTCCTTATCAAAAAATAATAATAATAAAACAAACAAATAAATATATATACCCATATAAAATCATTTCAGGCCATTACCAGACCTTGGATTCAAAATGCCAGCCTGAGACTGAGACTTTGACCTCCCTGAAGGCAATGACTGGAGCGCATATGTCCTACACAAATTAGTGAATGAATGAATGAATGAATGGAAAAAAAGAATCAAACAACTGCCAAAAAGCCCAGAATCTGAGAATCTTTGCTGGTTGGCACATCCCCTTCAGAAAACCGCTGGCTTCACAAGACTTCAAGTGTTGCCTTAGCTACCTTCCTAACTGTACGACCTTGGACTTGTCACCTCATCTCCCTCAGTCTCATTTTCCTCATCAGAAAAATAGTGTGAATGGCAAAGAGTGTTTTGTGGGCTACACAACCCATTAAAAACATAAAGGTCTCTGCCGGGAGCAGAGTTGAGGTGAGGATTTCAAGACCAGCCATGGCCAACATGGTGAAACCCTGTCTCTACTAAACATACAAATAATAATAATAATAATAATAATAAAATAGTCGGGTGTGGTGTCATGCATCTGTAGTCCCAGCTACTTAGGAGGCTGAGGCAGGAGAATAGCTTGAGCCCAGGAGGCAGAGGTTGCAGTGAGCAGATCGTGCCACTGCACTCCAGCCTGGGCGACAGCGCAAGACTCTATCTTAAAAAAAAAAAAAAAAATCCCTCCCCAAAAAAGGTCTCGAGTATTTTGGAAGAAGCTTCTGAAGTTAGGCAGAAGGAATTGAGTGATCAGATCAACCAGTCATCTGGCCTCTAGCCCCCATCAACACAGACCTGCCTTAGGGCTGGGAGGATTGCTGGTAGAGGAGCTTGCTCTGGGGAAGGAATGGAAATGCTGGATGCTAAGCCCGTCATTTGTTAGCATATTCATAGTCAGATGGCCAAATTAGGACACAACCAAGGTTGGGCCAGCTTGCTTTGGTCTCATTCCAGGTCTAAGACAACAGCCTATACAAGTTGACTAGATTGAGAACCCTACAGACATTCAAGCAACAAATATTTATTTGTGCAGCGACTATGGGCCAAGGCCTATGCTAGGCACTATGGGAACAAAGCTACTGTGATCCCTGTCCTCTCGAAGCTGACAGGAGAAAGACATTAATTAATCACCCAGGAGAAATGCAAGGTGCTATGGAGCTGTGTAATTTGGGAGCTCCTGATCTTGGGGTTGGGAGGGATGGGGAAAGCAGGACAAGCTTCCTTGTAGCTCAGCCCTGAGCTCAGTGAGGAACCATGGATGGGCTGGGAAGTACCCTGGGCAGAGGCTATAGCACGTGCAAAGGGCCCGTGGTTTTCTTTTGAAACTAGGAAAGAGGTTGGGCACGGTGGCTCACGCTTGTAATACCAGCACTTTGGGAGGCCGAGGTGGGTGGATCACTTGAGGTCAGGAGTTTGAGACCTGCCTGGCCAACATGATAAAACCCTGTCTCTACTAAAAATACAGAAATTAGCCAGGCATGGTCATGGGTGCCTGTAATCCCAGCTACTCGAGAGGCTGAGGCAGGAGAATCGCTTGAACCCAGGAGGCGGAGTTTGCAGTGAGCCGAGATCGCACCACTGCACTCCAGCCTGGGCAACAGAGCAACAGTCAGTCTCAAAAAAAAATAAAATAAAATTGGAAAGAAGGTGTGTGTGGTTAAAGGGCAGAGTGAGGGAGACTGGGACACAGACATGGTTAGAGAATTAACATGAAGCAGGCAAAGACCAAATTACCTTGTTCTCTTTAATGTGACATTTGCAAAGACAGAAGAAACCAGAGAGGCAGATTTCAAGTCTCTGAATAGTTGTTACACAGAAGGAGGCTGTCTCAGAAACGAAATGAGGGGAACTCCTCCAGCAAGTGGGACTGGAGTCAGATAGAAAGGACTTTCCGGCAGAGAGGGGTGTCTGTGGGACTGCTTTCTCTCCTTCACCTGTCGTGGGTATCTGCTGGGTGGCAGAAAGTGGGTTCATTTGTTTATTCACTTCTCTGTCCTGTTCCCCTTGCCATGTTCCCCCCATTATTGCTGCTAAGTGAGGAGGACAGTGGACAGCTCTGTCAGGGTGAGTCTGTTGTAGGGAGAGGGGCCTGGGACTGGGGAAGGCAAGGAAAGAGGGATGTAGATGGGGTATCATCTCTAAGCTGCCAAGGGCAGGTGGAGGGGTGAGAGGAGGGGCCACCCACAGCAACCAATAACAAGAAGTGGATGGGACAAGCCAGGTGCAGTGGCTCACGCCTATAATCCCAGCACTTTGGGAGGCCAAGGCGGGCGGATCACTTAAGGTCAGGAGTTAGAGACCAGCCTGGCCAACATGGTGAAACCCCCGTCTCTACTAAAAATACAAAAATTAGCTGGGCATGATGGTGGACGCCTGTAATCCCAGCTACTCGGGAAGGTGAGGAATGAGAATTGCTTGAACCCGGGAGGCGGAGATTGCAGTGAGCCAAGATTGTGCCATTGCACTCCAGCCTGGGAGACAGAGTGAGATTCTGTCTCAAAAAAAAAAAAAAAAGAAAAGGATGAGACAGGACAGAATTCCCTTGGTGGGCACAGCAGATCTGCCAGTTGTTCTTCCCTGACACTTGTTTGGGAAGGGCTGTTTGCTTGCCAGGTCTCTTCTCTAGACTATAAGCTTCTGAGGCCAGGCAAGGTGGCTCACACCTGTAATCTCAGCACTTTGGGAGGCCAAGGTAGGAGGATCACTTGAGCTCGGGAGTTCAAGATCATCCTAGGCAACATGGTGAAACCCCATCTCTACAAAAAATACAAACAAATTTTTGTCATAGTGACGTACACCCGTAGTCCCAGCTACTCGGGAGGCTGAGGTGTGAGAATAGCTTGAGTCTTTCAAGGCTGCAGTAAGACATGACTGCACGCACCTCTGAACTCCAGCCTGGGCAACAGAGTGAGATCCTGTCAAAAAAAAAAAAAAAAAAAAAAACAGGCTTCTAGAGGGCAGGATCTATGTCTTGTTCAATATCATTATCTCCCAGGGTTGGATGCAGTTAACTTCATTATATTCATTGAATGAATGAGAGCACAAACAAATGAATGCCATGTTGTAGGGATGCCTGGGAGAGCAGGAGAATATAGACTGTCCACCACTACCTGCAGGATCTGGCTCCAAAGATCTGAGCCTTGGCTGGGTGCAGTGGCTCACACCTGTAATCCCAGCACTTTGGGAGGCCGAGGTGGGCGGATCACTTGAGGTCAGGAGTTTGAGACAAGCCTGGCCAACATGGTGAAATCCCGTCTCTACTAAAAATAAAAAAACTAGCTAGGCGTGCTGGCAGGCGCCTATAATCCTAGCTACTCAGGAGGCTGAGGCAGGAGAATCGCTTGAGTCCAGGAGGCAGAGGTTGCAGTGAGCCAAGATCATGCCACTGCTCTCCCGCCTGGGGGACAAGAGCGAGACTCCATCTCAAAAAAAAAAAAAAGAAAAAAGATCTAAGCCTTGATCTATATCACTGCCAGAATCTTCCCAGGATGGGGTGGGGTGGGGTAGCCCATTTAGAACAATTAAAGGTCAATTCAAAACTCAGGTTTAGCAGGCTAGCCGGAGCCACAGGGTGATATGGGAGCCAGTTACTAGACTTTGGAGGACCGATTCACAGCCCGAGTTTGGAAAATAAAACTAAGCCTTTCTCTAGAGGGAAGCGGGTGGGAGGCAGATGTGGGGAATGCCCGAGTGCCACAGGGAAAGCAGACAGGTTTCTGCGCCTTTGAGTGAACTCAAGGACTCAGGCCGGAATATTTCAAAAGTGTTTATTACCAAGCCGTCCTTGGGCTGGGGACCCAGGCGACCAGGCAGGCTGCTGCCTGTGCAGAGAGGGGAGCAGACATGTTTCTGCCCCCAGCTCCTCCTGTACTGCCTGAGATCCCTCTAGCCCCTGTCCTTGCTCTGGCCCTGCCCTTTGGACCTCTTCCAGGGCTGTGAGGAGAGAGAAGGCTGGGGTTAGCTCTGGTTTGGAAATGAGGGTTCTTGGAGGCAGTTTCACTTCTACTATGCTGTGGAGCAGGGGAAGCCAACCAGGACTCCCTCTCTAGTCTCTTTAAATCACAGAGGATCCTCAAAACCGGTCAGATCTTGACAAGCTTCTGCCCAAGTAGGGAGATGAGGTCCAAAGGGAAGCAACTTGTCTATGGCTGGGCGCGGTGGCTCATGCCTGTAATCCCAGCACTTTGGGAGGCCGAGTCAGGCAGATCACCTTAGTTCAGGGGTTCAAGACCAGCCTGGCCAACATGGTGATACCTCGTCTCTACAAAAAAAATATATATATATACAAAAATTAGCTGGGTGTGGTGGTGCACCCCTGTAATCCCAGCTACTCAGGAGGCTGAGACATAAGAATGGCTTGAACCTGGGAGGCGGAGGTTGCAGTGAGCCAGGATCACGCCACTCCACTCCAGCCTGGGTGACAGAATGAGAACTCTGTCTAAATAAATAAATAAATAAATAAATAAATAAATAAATAAACCAAACAAAAGAGCTTGTTTCAAGTCACACAAGTTCAAACTCAGCTATCCTGATTGCAAGTCAGACTGTTCTCTAAGCCACAACTCAAGGAATTCTCAACCTTAGTCGGTGAAAAGGTGCGATCCCTAAAGAAAATACTTAATTTAAGAACACAAGCCTTTCTCCTCCTTCCTTTCCCCCAGGGCATCACCTTGCCTCCTAGGAGGCAGGAACACTTTCTTTAGGGCAGGTCTTGTGATGTTGTGATGTTTTGCTTAAGAATACAGTTTCGGGACGGGCGCGGTGGCTCAAGCCTGTAATCCCAGCACTTTGGGAGGCCGAGGCGGGCGGATCACGAGGTCAGGAGATCGAGACCATCCTGGCTAACACGGTGAAACCCCGTCTCTACTAAAAATACAAAAACTAGCCGGGCGAAGTGGCGGGCGCCTGTAGTCCCAGCTACTCGGGAGGCTGAGGCAGGAGAATGGCGTAAACTCGGGAGGCGGAGCTTGCAGTGAGCTGAGATCTGGCCACTGCACTCCAGTCCGGGCGACAGAGCGAGACTCCGCCTCAAAAAAAAAAAAAAAAAGAATGCAGTTTCGGCCGGGCGCGGTGGCTCAAGCCTGTAATCCCAGCACTTTGGGAGGCCGAGGCGGGCGGATCACGAGGTCAGGAGATCGAGACCATCCTGCCTAACACGGTGAAACCCCGTCTCTACTAAAAAAATACAAAAAACTAGCCGGGCGAGGTGGCGGGTGCCTGTAGTCCCAGCTACTCGGGAGGCTGAGGCAGGAGAATGGCGTAAACCCGGGAGGCGGAGTTTGCAGTGAGCTGAGATCTGGCCACTGCACTCCAGCCTGGGTGACAGAGCGAGACTCCTTCTCAAAAAAAAAAAAAAAAAAAAAAGAATGCAGTTTCTTAGCTGAATGCCTCGGTTCAAATCTGGCTTCAGCCACCTCTTGGCTCTGTGACCTTGGGCAAATTACATACATCCTGTTCCTCCTGTTTCTCATCTGTAAAATGGGAGAATGAGTAGATTACAGGGCTGATGTGAGAATGAAGTAAGTGGAGCCTGTTAGTGCTGAGCATGCAGTACTTTTTGTTGTCTTGGAAAGGAACCATGAAGCCAAGAAAGGGGTCTAGTCAGCCCTGGTCACTAACCCCCAGCACAAGGCTTTAGTCGCAGAATGCCCTGCAGCACATCTTACAGAATTGCCAGCACGAGGACACCCTCGGTGGCCTCTTCCTCCTAAGCCCACCCTCATCAGTCCTCAGATCACTGAGGGCCCTGTCCTTTTGCTTTCTGGGGGCAGATAGAACAGTGCAGAACTGCACCATCCAGCCTGACCACCACTTGCTACACGGAGCCGTTGGGCAAGACGCTTTCTTTGTTTTTTTTTTGTTTGTTTGTTTTGTGTTTGTCTTTCAGCTTTTATTTTAGATTCCAGGGATACACATGCAGATTATAAAGGTATACAGGGAGCCGAGATCACCCCACTGCACTCCAGCCTGGCAACATAGCGAGACTCCGTCTCAAAAACAACAACAAACAACAACACAAAGCTATATTGTGTTATGCTGAGGTTTGGCGTATGACTAAACCTGTCACTCAGGAAGTGAGCACACAGTACCCAATACATGGGTTTTCAACCTTGGCCCCTCCTCTCCGCTCCCCACAAGGCGCTTTCTTAATGCCCCAGAGCTTCTGCTTTTTTCATGTGTGAAGATGGGAATGCTGCACTGAGACCCCATTTCCAGGGTGGTGGGGGGATCATGTGCCTGGCACCTAGTCGATTCCCAAAACTCGTTCATCCTTTCCAGGTGGAGTGTGCGGGTTGAACTCATGCCCATCTGCCCCTCCCTCTCACCTTTGCATTTCCCACCACCAGGAAGGAGGCCTATTGGAGAGCACGAGGCCACATTCTTGGACTCTTGGCCTCTTTGGCTCTAGCACTGAAACCTTGGGCAAGTGACACACCCTCTTTGTGAAGACCAGGTGGATTGAGCTGTCCCTGGCAGCCTGAGTCAGGGTTCACCAGGAACTCAAGTGAGCCCTATTGAAACCACCTTTGCAAAAATCGTAACTGAGAAAATTATGATAGCAAAAGTTATCAGACCTAATTGACCGCATCTTGTTTCTAACCTCTAAACTGTCCTTGTTCATTCCTAAGCATAGGCCGAACTAGCTTTGGAAAGAAATTTAGTGTGTAGTTTATATAATAGCCCTTCCCAAAAGGCTAAACTGTTCTGGTAAAACTAACGAAAGACCACCAGTCACCAAGTCAAGATGAAAGGGGCTGGAATTCTAAATATTACCAGCCATTATTCCGGAGGTTATGAGATTTGCAACTTCCCTAAATTACTCTTGAAGGTAACATCACTATTGTGAATCTAAGATCAGCCTTTTGAGATGTCTTTTCAGGTTTTTGCATTTCTAACAACCAGAGGGCCCCATCTGGACCTGCCAACCAGTTCTGTGGCCCCCACCCAGGAACTGACTCAGCAGAAGAGAACAACTTCCACTCCCCATGAGTTCATCCCTGTGCCAACCAATCAGAACTCCCGATTCACTGGCCCCTACCCACCAAATTATCCTGAAAAATTCTGATCCCTGAGTGTTCGGGGAGACGGATTTGAGCAATAATAAAAGAGTTTTGAGGAAGACTGATTTGAGTAATAATAAAACTCCAGTCTCCGGCACAGCTGGCTCTGCGTGAATTAATCTTTCTCTATTATAATTACCCTGTCTTGATAAATCGGCTATCCTAGGCAGCGGACAAGGCAAACCCCTTGGGCGGTTACACTGTCACCTAAGATGACTCCTGTTCACTAGCTCTGCCAGATTGGCTGACTTGAGTCCTAAGGTGAAACTCACACGAGAAGAGGATCTGCAGCCCATGTGCTGGGCAGAGGTCTTAACTGAATGGGGGATGGGTTTCCCATTCCCTTTCTATCCCCATATTTAGGTACATACATGACTGATCATCCAACTCACTGGTACAAGGAAAAGGGAAAGTAAAGAAAGCTGAAAAGGGCCGGGCGAGGTGGCTCAGTGCTGGGTGGTAATCCCAGCACTTTGGGAGGCCAAGGCGGGTGGATCACAAGGTCAGGAGATCGAGACCATCCTGGCTAACATGGTGAAACCCCGTCTCTACTAAAAAATACAAAAAAATTAGCCGGGTGTGGTGGCGGGCGCCTGTAGTCCCAGCTACTCGGGAGGCTGAGGCAGGAGAATGGCATGAACCCGGGAGGTGGAGCTTGCAGTGAGCCAAGATCACGCCACTACACTTCAGCCTGGGCGACAGAGCGAGATTCCGTCTCCAAAAAAAAAAAAGAAAGAAAGCTGAAAGAGAGATAGGATTGTGTCCTGATGCTTTTGGCATTTAGGAGGTTTTTTTTTTTTTTCCCCCCTGGAACAGAGTGTTGCTCTGTTGCCCAGACTGGAGAGCAGTGGCATGTCTCATGCATCCATGTGAAGAGACCCCCAAACAGGCTTTGTGTGAGCAACAAAGCTGTTTATTTCACCAGGGTCCAGGTGGGCTGAGTCCAAAAAAGGAGTCAGCAAGGGTGGTGGGATTATCCTGAGTTCTTACAGGTTTTGGGATAGGCAGTGGAGTTAAGAGCAATGTTTTGTGGGCATGGGGTGGATCTCACAAAGTACATTCTCAAGGGTGGGGAGAATTACAAAGAAAATTCTTACGGGTGGGGGAGATTATAAAGAACATTGATCAGTTAGGGTGGGGTAGAAACAAATCACAATGGAATGGAATGTCATCGGGTAATCTATTTTCACTTCTGTGGATCTTCAGTTGCTTCAGGCCATCTGAATGTCTACGTGCAGGTCACTGGGATATGATGGCTTAGCTTGGGCTCAGAGGCCTGACATTCCTGTCTTCTTATATTAATAAGAAAAATAAAACAAAATGGTGGTGAAGTGTTGAGGTGGCGAAAAAGTTTGGGGGTGGTATGGAGAGATAATGGGTGATGTTTCTCAGGGCTGCTTCCAGCAGGATTAGGGGCGGTGTGGGAACCTACAGTGGGAGAGATTCAACTGAAGAAAGGTTTTGGGGTAAGGGGTGATATTGTGGGGTTGCTAGAAGGAGCATTTGTCGTATAGAATTACTGGTTATGGACTGGACGCGGTTTTCTATGAATTGAGAAACTAAATGAAAGACACAAGGTCAGAATAAAAGAAGGAGAAAAACAGGTATTAAAGGACCAAGAACTGGGAGTACCCAGGACCTCCAATTACAGAGTGTTGAAGGGGGTTCAGCGTCATTACTTGCTTGGTTGGCAGAAGTTTAAGCTCTATCCTTGAGTTTTTTTATGTTGTCATATACCATGCCAGATTAGTTTAGGTAAAAACAGCACTCTTCATTTTAAAATATACAGAGTCCTCTTTTTTTCAGCAGTTTGTAAGTCGAGGCCTTGGTGGTTTTGGAGGAAAGAGAAATGCAAAGCCAGCAATTGTTTGTTAAAGAAGAATTAGAAACGGCTGGGAGAGAGTGACTGGGATTGATAGTGTGGTGGAGATAGCTGGGGAGAGGTAGAGGGTGGCATAAGAACAGGAACGAGAATAAGAGTAAGTATAAAAGTAAAGTATAGGACTTCATCAGGGTGAAAGTATTGGAGTGTACTTTGTCACTGAAGATCTTCTATCCACTTAAAGAGAGACTTAAGCGTGGCAGTTTGAGGTAAAACCAGGCGCCACTGAATACCAAGAACCTAAGAAACTGAGGTGGGAAGGCCAAACCGAGGAATTATGTCTGACAAAAGGGAAGAAATGAGCTCGGTGGCCTTCTCAGACCCCGTGGGAAAGGCCTCTACCCATCCAGTGAAAGTGTCTACCTAGACCAAGAGGTATTTTAGTTTCCTGACTCGAGGCACGTGAGTAAAGTCAATTTGCCAGACCTGGGCAGGGGCAAATCCCCGACCTTGATGTGTAGGGAAGGGAGGGGGCGTGAACAATCCCTGAGGAGTAGTAGAACAGCAGATGGAACACTGAGAAGTGAGTTCCTTGAGGATAGATTTCCACAATGGAAAGGAAATGAGAGGTTCTAAGAGGTGGGCTAGCGGCTTGTAACCTACATGCAAGAGGTTATGAAATGACAATAGAATAGAATGGGCCTGTGAGGCTGGAAGGAGATATTTTCCTTGGTCTAAGAACCATTCACCTTGTGTGGGAAGAGATTGATAAGTGGAAGTTTCAGTGGGGAAGTAGGTGGGAGTGACCAGATGAGAAGGAGAAAAACTGCCGTTGAGGGACAGAAGTTGGAAGGCTAGCTGCTTTTTTAGCTACCTTATCAGCATAAGCATTGCCCTGAGCGATGGGATCTGATGCGTTTTGATGGCCCTTGCAGTGTATGACTCCAACTTCCTTTGGAAGCAAAGCAGCCTGGAGAAGAGTTTTTATTAAAGAGGCATTAATGACAGAGGACCCTTGCGTAGTGAGGAAACCTTTCAGCCCATAAAACAGCACGGTGGTGGAGGATATGGGGTCAGTATAAATATTGACGCGTAGTCCCTTTGCAAGAGTGAGGGCCCGAATTAAGGCAATGAGTTTGGCTTCCTGAGAGGTAGTGGAAGGGGGCAGAGCAGTAGCCTCAACGATAGATGTGGAAGATACTATAGCATAGCCTGCCTTTGCTGGTGTGTGGCGATTAAGCCTGGTGGAACTGCCATCAGTAAACCACATGTGATCAGGGTGAGGAACAGGAAAGAAAGAAATATGGGGAAACGGGGTGAATGTCAGGTGGATTGGAGAGATACAGTCATGGGGGTCAGGTGTGGTAGCCAGAATAATGTGGGAGGCCAGACTGAAGTCTGGGCCAGGAACAATGGTAATTGTGCGAGACTCAACAAAGAGTGAGTATAGCTGAAGGAGCCGGGGAACAGAAAGTATATGCGTCAGGTGTGAGGAAGAAAACAGATTTTGGAAGTTATGAGAACTGTAGAGAGTGAGTTGAGCATAGTTTGTGATTTTGAGGGCCTCTGAAAGTACTAGGGCGGCAGCAGCCACTACACACAAACATGAGGGCTAGGCTAAAACAGTAAGGTCAAGTTGTTGGACAGAAAGGCTGCAGGGCGCGGTACTGGCTTTTGTGTAAGAACTCAAACCGCACAGCCCTGCACTTTGGCTGTGTGTAATGAAAAGGGTTGGGATGAGTTAGGGAGAGCTAGTGTGGGGGCAGCTTCTAGGGCTGTTTTTAAGGAACGGAAAGAGGAGTGGCGAAAGGATTTAGGATCTATGGGGTCGGCTAGGTATGGTTTTGTGAGTTTACATAATGGTTTAGTCAGGATGGTAAAACTAGGTATCCAAAGGTGGACGTACCTAACCATGCCTAGGAAGGAAGGGGTTTGGGAGATTAGCCAGACACGATCAGCAGGGAAAGCATGTCTGTTTTCATAAAGAATTATGCCGAAATAGGTAATGGATGAGGAAGAAATTTGGGCTTGACTGAAGTAATGGGGGCTATCTGTGAAGCCTTGTGGCAGTACAGCCCAGGTAATTTGCTGAGCCTGATGGGTGTCAGGGTTAGTCCAAGTGAAAGCAAAGCGAGGTTGGGATGAAGGGTGCAAGGAACAGTAAAGAAAGCATGTTTGAGATCCAGAACAGAATAATGGGTTACAGAGGGGTTGTGGAGGGAGGTATTGAGGATAGCAGAGGATAGGATGGCTTTGGCACCATGGGGTGGATAGGCAAGACAATTTGGTTGATAAGGCACAGATCCTGAACTAACCTGTAAGGCTTGTCCGGTTTTTGGACAGGTAAAACGGGGGAATTATAAGGAGAGTTTACAGGCTTTAAAAGGCCATGCTTTAACAGGCAAGTGATAACAGGCTTTAATCCTTTTAAAGCGTGCTGTGGGATGGGATACTGGCGTTGAGCAGGGTAAGTGTGATTAGGTTTTAAGGGGATGGTAAGGGGTGCATCATTTGTCACCAAGGAGGGACTAGAGGTATCCTATACTTGTGGATTAAGGTGGGGACATACAAGGAGAGGATGTGAAGGAGGCTTTGAACTGGGGGAAAAGGTGGCAATGAGGTGTGGCTGTAGCCCAGGAATAGTCAGGGAAGCAGATAATTTAGTTAAAATGTCTCGACCTAATAAGGGAGCTGGGCAGGTGGGGATAACTAAAAAGGAGTGCTTAAAAGAGTATTGTCTAAGTTGGCACCAGAGTCGGGGAGTTTTAAGAGGTTTAGAAGCCTGGCCGTCAATACCCACAACAGTTATGGAGGCAAAGGAAAAAGGACTTTGAAAAGAAGGTAATGGAGTGGGTACCTCTGTATTAATTAAGAAGGGGATGGACTTACCCTCTACTGTAAGAGCTACCCAAAGCATCTGTGATGGTCCAGGAGGCTTCCGAGGCGATCGGGCAGTGTCAGTCTTCAGCTGCTAAGCCGAGAAGATCTGGGAAGGAATCAGTCAGAGCCTTGGGCCAGTTGGACAGTCCAATTTCCAGTGAGTTCCCGCACAGATGGGACATGGCTTAGAAGGAATCCCGGGCTGTGGGCATTCCTTGGCCCAGTGGTCAGATTTCTGGCACTTGAAGCAAGATCCTGGGGAAGGAGGTCCTGAAGGAACACCTGGCCGCTGCGGTTCAGGCGTTTGGAAGTTCTTGTGTGCTGGAGATGTGGCTGGGGTTTCTCTCACAGTGGAGGCAAGTAATTGCAACTCAGAAATACGTTGCCTCTACTCTATTATTGTACACCTTGAAGGCAAGGTTAATTGAGTCCTGTTGTGGGGTTTGAGGGCTGGAAATTAACTTTTGGAGTTTTTTTCTAATGTCAGGAGTTGACTGGGTGATAAAATGCATATTAAGAATAAGGCAGCCTTCTGGCCCCTCTGGGTCTAGGGTGGTAAAGTGTCTATGGGTTGTTGCCAAACGGGCCATGAACTGGGCTGGGTTCTTTACCTTGGGTAGTTTTGTTTGTCATAATTAACAGCTTTGTAAGATGCCTTTTTAAGCCCTTCAACTAGGCAGGAAACCATGTAATCTCGCCTAGGCACACCTGGGGAATCGGCTTGATAGTTCTTTTTCGGGACCAAATGTCTCATGCATCCATGTGAAGAGACCCCCAAACAGGCTTTGTGTGATCAACAAGGCTGTTTATTTTACCAGGGTGCAGGTGGGCTGAGTCCGAAAAAGCAGTCAGCAAGGGTGGTGGGATTATCATGAGTTTTTTTTTTTTTTTTTTGAGACGGAGTCTCGCTCTGTCGCCCAGGCTGGAGTGCAGTGGCCGGATCTCAGCTCACTGCAAGCTCCGCCTCCCGGGTTCACGCCATTCTCCTGCCTCAGCCTCCCGAATAGCTGGGACTACAGGCGCCCGCCACCTCGCCCGGCTAGTTTTCTGTATTTTTTAGTAGAGACGGGGTTTCACCGTGTTAGCCAGGATGGCTCAATCTCCTGACCTCGTGATCCGCCCATCTCAGCCTCCCAAAGTGCTGGGATTACAGGCTTGAGCCACCGCGCCCGGCTATCATGAGTTCTTACAGGTTTTGGGATAGGCAGTGGAGTTAAGAACAATGTTTTGGGGGCAGGGGGTGGATCTCACAAAGTACATTCTCAAGGGTGGGGAGAATTACAAAGAAAATTCTTACGGGTGGGGGAGATTATAAAGAACATTGATCAGTTAGGGTGGGGTAGAAACAAAGCACAATGGAATGGAATGTCATCGGGTAATCTATTTTCACTTCTGTGGATCTTCAGTTGCTTCAGGCCATTTGCATGTCTACATGCAGGTCACTGGGATATGATGGCTTAGCTTGGGCTCAGAGGCCTGACTGCATGATCTCTGCTCACTGCAACCTTCGCCTCCCAGGTTCAAGCAATTCTTCTGCCTCAGCCTCCCAAATAGCTGGGATTATAGGCGCACACCACCACACCCAGTTAATTTTTGTATTTTTAGTAGAGACAAGGGTTCATCATGTTGGCCAGGCTGGTCTTGAACTCCCGACCTCGAGATCCACCCACCTTGGCCTCCCAAAGTGCTGGAATTGTAGGCATGAGCCACCGCATCCGGCTGGCTTTTAGGAGTTTCTACAGCTTTTTCATAAAGGTGGTTTGTAGATAGCACCCACGAGCTTTGGCACTCCCACCACCTGGCTGAAGGCAGAACTCGGCAGTAAAAACTTGAAACCACCAGTGGCCACAGGAAGTCATCTGCCTACCCTCCCTAACCCCATCAGTGAATTAGGAAACCAGGTTGAAACTGCTGCTAATTGCCTCAAAAGGTTAGGATTGGAATCAGTTGCCTCCAGGGCACTTGTGTGACCTTGAAAAAGTCCTTTTTATCTCTGAGTCTCAATTTCTTTATAAAATGGGGATGGATAGGCTGGGCATGGTGGCTCACGCCTGTAATCCCAGCACTTTGGGAAGCCAAGGTGGGTGGATCACCTGAGGCTGGGAGTTTGAGACCACCCTGACCAACATGGAGAAACCCTGTCTCTACTAAAAACACAAAATTAACCGGGTATGGTGGCACATGTCTGTAATCCCAGCTACCGGGAGGCTGAGGCAGAAGAATCATTTGAACCCGGGAGGCGGAGGTCGTGGTGAGCTGGAGATTGTGCCATTGCACTCCAGCCTGGGCAACAAGAGTGAAACTCCGTCTCAAAAAAGAAAAAAAAAGTGGGGATGGACAGGGCTGGGCATGGTGGCTCACACCTGTAATCCCAACATCCCAACACTTTGGGAGGCCGAGGAGAGTTGATCACCTGAGGTCAGGAGTTCGAGACCAGCCTGGCAAACATGGTAAAACCCCGTCTCTATTAAAAACACAAAAATTAGCTGGGCATGGGGGCAGGTACCCATAATCCCAGCTGCTTGGGAGGCTGAGGCAGGAGAATCGCTTGAACCCAGGAGGCAGAGGTTGCAGTGAGCCGAGATCACACCACTGCACTCCAGCCTGGGTGACACAGAGAGACTGTTTCTCAAAATAAATAAATAAAATAAAATAAAATAAAATAAAATAAAATGGAATAACACTGGAACAATCTGTTATTGTGAAGAAAAAGTAAAGGAGCACAAATGGAGTACTAACCTGGAGCTAAATACAGCAGGGGACTTGTTTCATTCAACATCTTCTTTTGTTTTTTTTTTTTTTTTTTTTTTTTAGATGGAGTGTTGCTCTGTCGTCTAGGCTGGAGTGCAGTGGCATGATTTCGGCTCACTGCAACCTCTGCCTCCTGGGTTCAAGTGATTCTCCTGCCTCAGCCTCCCGAGTACCGAGTAGCTGGGATTATGATTGCATGCCACCATGCCTGGCTTTTTCTTTTTTTCTTTTTTTTTCTTTTTGTATTTTTAGTAGCCATGGGGTTTCATCATGTTGGCCAGGCTGGTCCCAAACTCCTCATCTCTAATGATCCACCTGCCTCGGCCTCCCAAAGTGCTGAGATTACAGGCATAAGCCACTGCACCTGGCCTCACTCAACAAACATCCAAGGCCCACTGTGTACCAGCCAGGCTGTCTATGCTAGGGGATCGGGGTATATCAATAAGACAAACATGGTCCTCACGTTGCTTACAGGAGAGGAGGGATGACAGACAATGAGAGGGACAGTGTGGGGTGATGAATAAGGCAACCAGGTTCATACCCCAGCCCTACCACCTGGGTGACCCCAGACAAGCTCACTTTTGTTGTTGTTGTTGTTGTTGTTGTTTGTTTTGAGACAGGGTCTCACTCTTTCACCTAGGCTAGAGTGTGGTGGTGTGATCACAGTTTACTGCAGCCTTGACCTTCCAGGCTCAAGCAATCCTCCCACCTCAGCCTCCCAAGTAGAGCTGAGACTACAGGTGCATGCCACAATGCCCAGCTAATTTCTTAATTTTTTGTAGAGATGGGGTCTCCCTATGTTGTCCAGGCTGGTCTCGAACTCCGAGGCTCAAGCGACCCTCCCACCTTGGCCTTCCAAAGTGCATTCTCCCCACCTACATACCTCTTTGTGACCCATTGGAGTCAGGTGTGTCCAGGTTTGAACGGCTAGGCAAATAATTTATCGAGTGTTGTGAACATTCGGCCATAAACGCAGCGACCTAACCCGAATGCCCAATTCATCATATGTTCTCAGTAAATACCAGTTTCACGTCTTTCCTCTCTAAACACAATCTTCTCCTTCTCCTCACTAGCAGGCTGGGAGGGCCAAAAGGAGGAGATTAGGGTTGGGGAGACACAGACTCTTAGGAAAAAGGGGAGAAAGTGCGTTTTTCATTTATAGTGCCATTTGCAAAAGGGGCAAACTGTCTGTCACCACCCCCTCCACCAACTTTACGGGCGGAGGAGGGGGAGTCACTCCCCCGCTACCCCCCGCAACCCTCAGTAACCTATAACCTGGGGAAAGGGTCCCGAGAGCCGGGCCAGGACGCTGCGCCGCTGGGTTTAGGACCCGAGAGCGGAATGGGCAGGAGGTGGAGGTGCACTTCTGCAAATCTCAGGAACCGGAGCCCTGGAGGCGGCGGATGAGAAAGTCCACAGCCCTGGAGGCGGCGGATGAGAAAGTCCACAGCCCTGGCAATTTGGAGTGTGTGGGCAGGGATTTAGCGTATATCCACAGCCGCTCTAGTGAGGGTGCCCCCACCCAAGCACCTCGGAAGGGCAGCGCTCCATCGCCACCCTGCTACCCTTTCCCCGAGCGCCCAATCCCACCTTGGCTGGCGCTCCGGGTGCCTCCGGGGGAGGAGGGAGGCGTGGCCTCGGGCGGCCCGCCCCTTTGATGTGCGCCGACGCCTCTGTGATTGGACAGTCGCTTGTGACGTGTGGGGACTGCGGTGGGCTCCGCTGCTGCAGCAGCCGCAGCGCCGGCCGCGGCTCCGGCTCCGGCTCCGGCTCCCGGGCATTTAAAGGGGACGCGGCGGCTGCCCGGGGGGATGGGGGGCAAGTGGAGGGGACGGCTCAGACGCACATCGTCCTCAGTCCCTCGGGACTGGAGGGACTCGTGAGCCGGAGCCCAGAAATCCGGGGGTGGATAAGACACCGCGTCCCCTCCAATTCCCGTAAGCACCCCTTGCTCCATCCGGCGCCCCAATACCTCAGCTAGCCCCCTTCCCCACTTCTTACACACCAAACTCAGCCGGGACAGACCTCTGCCGCCGCCGCCCCCACGTGAGTCCTGGGCTCCGGGAGATAGGGGAGGGCTGGGGTCCCGGCGCGGGGTGGGGGCTGTGGAGTTTGAAGGCGCTCCTTCACGCGCGTGGCAGTGGGGGAGTTCTGGAGCTCAGGGGTGAGTGCCCTTCTCTCTCCTACCCAGGAACATAGTGCTGGGGTATCCCTCCGTCCCTGACTCTGGCAAAGCCAAGGAATTGGTGTCCCCTTGCTCCCTGCCACCCACAATACCCCTCCCCAGCCGCGCACCCCCCGCCCGCATTGGAGCCCAGCGCCCGCCAGCTGGGGGTGCGCCAGAGTGCTGGCTTCCTAGTCACCTCTAAAAATATCTCTCCCCCAACCCTACCGGCAGCTGCCACCTCCCTGCCCCTGCCCCTAAGATCCCCTCCCAGAATGTCCTCCCAGCCAGGCAGTGCCCAGAGGTGACTGCTAGACCCAGACGCCTCACTGGCACCAGGGCGCAGGGCCACCACCGCCAGCTGGTCAGGACCGCAAGCTCTCAGCCCACGGGAGTCTCCAGGGCCAAGGGGGAGCTCCAGCTGCAATTTTCCCAAGAGGCGCCAGAGACTCCTGAGTTCTAATCTCGGTTCCGATGCTGTGTGACTCCCAGGATGTTAGCTTGACCTCTCTGGGCCTCTGTTTTTCCTATCTGCTGTTCAGGCGTGGTGAGCAAGGAAGATGGTCATGTTTGGGAGCACTGTCCGGGAGAGGGAGGAAATTCTAGCTTAGTTTTTGGATCTGATTTCTAGTGACTGATACAAGGAGACTTGTTTTTGGACAGAGAGGGCTTGTTACTGTGGTCTTTCTGGAGTCCTCGCCTCCCCATCCTCATTCTGCACATTTCCTGTGGAAAACTATCCCAAAACTTTTCTAGGAACTCCATCCACCCAGTAAGAAGGGAATTTCAAACTTAGGGCCTGTATCAGAGAGGGGCCTGTTTCCCTCCCCACCCCCTTCCCACATATTTAATCTAAGAGCATTTGTGTGAAAGGCAGGAGAAGCAGGCAGGAATCTGACTCGGTGCAGAATTAAGGAGGTAGGCACTACTTTTAGGTGGGACTAGAATATGGATTCCCTGCAACCCCCTAGAAACCCTTCTCCCTTCTCTAGCCTGTTAGAGAAGCTCAGATCCTGCCCCCTACTCTGAGGGACTCTGTTTGGTGACCACAAAAGGATTTGATGACTCAGAACAAAGGTGTCAGAGGTGAGAGACCTTTTGGAACATCACAGGAGCCAAATTCCAACAGGGGAAGGGGTCCCTCTGACTCCTGTGGGGTGGGGACGAGGTGTCACGGCATGGTCTTCTCAGTTTTCAGGGGAAGAAACCCAAGATGCCTGACTTTCTGCCTTGGAGACTAAAAGAAACAAAGGCAACTCACCAAACAATAAGTGTTTAACTGAATCCCCTAGATACTATTATTAGCAGAAAAATGTAACTGTCTTTTATGATGACATATGAGGAATTTGTGTGTGTGTGTGTGTGTGTGTGTGTGTGTGTGTGTGTTTTGGGGATGGGGTTATTCCCTCTGTCACCCAGGCTGGAGTGCAGTGGTACCATCACAGCTCACTACAACCTCTGTCTCCTGGGTTCAAGTGATCCTCGTGCCTCAGCCTCCCAAGTATCTGGGACTATGGGCACAAGCCACCATTCCCACCTCATTTTTGTTTTTAAAGAGACAGGATTTTGCCATGTCACCCAGTCTGGTCTCAAACTCCTGGACTTAAGTGATCTGCCTGCCTCGGCCTCCCAAAGTGTTGGGATTACAGGCTTAAGCCACCCTGCCTGGCTGAAAAAATGAGAAGTTTTGACCATAATTAATGGTCAATAGAATAGAACAAAGGAAGGAAGGAAGGAAAGAAGGTAGGAAGGAAGGAAGGAAGGAGAGAAGGAAGGAAAAGAAAAAGAAGAAAGAAAGAAAGAGAGAGAGAGAGAGAGAGAGAGAGAGAGAGAGAGAGAGAGAGAGAGAGAAAGAAAGAAAGAAAGAAAGAAAGAAAGAAAGAAAGAAAGAAAGAAAGAAAGAAAGAAAGAAAGAAAGAAAGAAAGAAAGAAAGAAAGAAAGAGGGCAAAGTAATGAGACCCTTCTCTATGAGATGAAAGCTGGTCCCTGGGTAGCTGCTGGTGCCCCTTTGGAATCTTTGTATCTGCCCCTTGCTTCTCCACGTGCTGCATGTGCCTGTCCTGTTTGCTTTTACAAGGGGAGTGGCATCCCTGACCTTTCTCTTATAAATCGCCTGGCTGAGGTTGGACATGTGATATCAGCTGGGAATCTGGAAGGTTGGAAGTCCCTCCAGATAGGACTGGGGACAGCTCCAACCCATGCCATTTCCTTGTCCCTCATGCAACCCTCCCCTTCTCTCCCACCTCTTCCTTAACCTCTCTTCTCTCCCATCCCTCACCCTCTCTTTGCCCACTGCTTCATTCAGCTTTGACCACCTCTCCCAATTCCTAGATTAGAAGTTCTTGGAAAAAACTGAGAGCTGCATTCCATCCCTGCAGAAGGATTTAATACATGTGTGGTCCAGGTGTTGTGAGGGAGGGGGTACTACAAGATGGATAGTGCTAGAGCCTGTGCCCTGCTCCTGGGATGTCCCTGTCTCTGTCCTGGGGCAATTGCTTCTCCCTCCTGGATAGTCAGGGAAGAGTGTCACCTTGACAGAGGGGTTTACAGTCACCATTGTCACCAGCAGAGGGCAGCAGCCAGCCAGACCTTAGCTCCTCTCCAGGTCTTGTCTCCTGGCTCTCTGTATCTTTCCAAATCTTGTCCCAAATGCCTCTGGTCTCACTCAACCCCAGGAGCACAGGTGGGAGAGTAGAGAGGCACTGGAAGTTGTAGGTGGTATCCTTTGCTGCTCTCTTAGTGAAGTCCCCAAGAGGTTAAACCCAGTCCCCAAAGCCACACCAAAGTCTAGCCGAGATTTCAACCTGACTCTCCTGTCTGACCACCGGACCCCTGAGAGCACCAGGGAGGCCATTCCCAGATCACCTGTGAGACCTGACTGGGGGTCCCAGACCCCAGCTATGGTATAGTAAGCTTTGGTCATCTTCCTTTTTGAGGGCACGAGGAAGGCAAAGCTGCGGTCAAGCGTTCAAGAAGCAGTCTATGCCCCATGTAAACAGCGTGGCTGGTTAGTTAACCTCTCTGAGCCCTTCTCATTGGCTGAATTTATGACTGATGAGTAGTGAGAGAATATGAGTAAAGGTGGTTTGTAAACTATGATGTGTCAAACACATTTAAGGGACAATGATGATACTAGAGAAAAAACACTGGACTCAGGCTCAGATGTGGGTTTGAGATCGGTCTGCCATTTAGAGTGGGTGACTTTTTGGAAAGTCAGTTAACTTCTCTGGGTCTCCGATACCATCTGAAACCTCTCTAGAGTTGTAGGTGCTGGGCCTATTTGAGGGGTTGTTTTTGCTAAGACCCTGGGAGTGCCTCCTGTGGCTCAGCAGAAGGATCAGGGCCAGGTGGGTATTCCTGGTGGAAGCAAAGGCAGCTGACTGGGCACCCTCAAATGAACTTTTGTGGTTGTCAGGAACGTCTGACGACGGCTGGAGGCCAACAGAGTCCCTACAGGTGGTGCCCACGGTAATGCACCAACAATGAGTGGCTGTTTTCCAGTTTCTGGCCTCCGCTGCCTATCTAGGGTAAGTGGGTCCCTCTGGGGGTCTCCTAGGATGAGGCCTCAGCCCCCAGTTTTCCATCACCTTTCCATAGGGCCTTCCATAGGGCTATCCAGCCCATTTTAGGTTTACCCTCATCTCTACTGGAGCTTCATGATTTCCTAGAAGCTTCCATCCCAGGTGTGGGGTCCTGATGCTTTATATCTGCAATTTGAAGGATCCTAGGCCACTGAAATGCCCACGGCATGTTGATGAGACCATAGGGTGACTCTCGGGATGAGGTGGAAGGGACAGCTTGGTTGGGGTGGCAGATAGCCAATCGAAATCCCAGCTCTGAAATGAGGAGCTTGGGCTTCTGTTTCACAAGCTGTGCCAGGCCATAAGCACCCCAGGAATATGAGAGAGAGGTTTAGGAAGAAACCAGAAAGAGGAACAATCCCATCTCAATTAACTGGGGTGGGAGCTGGGTGGGAGAAAAGCAGTGTGTGGGGATCTGGAAGCTGCACGTCACCTGCCTACTGCCCCTCTGCGCCTCTCACACACTGGCAGGCAAAGGTGATGGAGACTTGCTGCTGAGGGCTCTTGCTGCCTCCATTGCTTGCCTTTCCTTGTGCCCTGACATGTCCCCTGTTGTCCTCTGTCCTCTCCCTTGCTGCCTACCACCCTCCCCTCCAACATGACTCTGGCCCAAGGTCTCCACTTCCTGGAACTCCCCTATCCCTGCCCCTACTCTGTCTTCCTGTCCAGCAGTCTGTCTCCAAGATCCCCTAGCATGATTTCCTCTCAGCCCTCTCTTCCACACCCCTCAAGTCCCCACTACCTGGCCCTTCCCACTCCTCTGCCTTTTCAGCCACTGCTGCTCTCTCTCTTCTCCCTTACCTGTCTCCCAGGTATGTCGTGGCCTGGTGCGGGAGGCTCTTACCTCCCCAAGCCCCACTGCTTCTCCTGCTGCCCGCTTGCTTCGGACTCTGGCAGAAACCCCACCCGCTGACACGTTCCTCCTGGGGAATTGGCAAGTGATTAGTGATGAGCTGTCAGCACAGGGCCCTCAAAGTCCCTGGAGAAGCTGTGCCCCATCCCTAGACCCCTGTCCAGTGCCATTGGGCTGGAAGCAGCTCCCAGAGAGCCATAGATTCCCCACAGCCCAAAAGTTGAATGGGGAAGCTGGTCCAGTTGGGTGGATGGGTGGTTTCCCTTGACTCTGCCTCAGGGAATGAGGAAGGGGAGAGTTCCCACCACCCTCTCTTGATCCACACCAACAACAGGGGCCACTGGAAGTCTCCAAAACAGTCCAGTCCAGAAACTTCCCCAAAGTGGTGATCCTTGGAAGCTGCTCTTCCCTTCTTTTGACCCTTGTTAAGCCCCATTGGCCCCTGATGAGAGTACCGAAAACAGGTGCCAGGAAGCCCTCTGGGCATAAACCCCGGTGCAGTTAACTAAGAGGTGCCACTGGGGTAGTCAGGGAAGGCTGGGGATAGAGGTGGTGGCATTGGGTACTCCTCCCAGCTTAACCAGACTTGGGTCCTCCTCAGGTCTTGGATGTGCCAGCGCCTCTGGCCGTGGCCCGCTAACCAGCCTCTCCCGGGCGGGCTCCTGCCGCGCCCCCTCTCGCTTGCTCCCTCCTCCTCCTCCTCCTGCTGCTCTCCCCCCTGCTCCCAGGACGGCGGGATGGCTGCGCAGGGCGCGCCGCGCTTCCTCCTGACCTTCGACTTCGACGAGACTATCGTGGACGAAAACAGCGACGATTCCATTGTGCGCGCCGCGCCGGGCCAGCGGCTCCCGGAGAGCCTGCGAGCCACCTACCGCGAGGGCTTCTACAACGAGTACATGCAGCGCGTCTTCAAGTACCTGGGCGAGCAGGGTGTGCGACCGCGGGACCTGCGTGCCATCTACGAAGCCATCCCTTTGTCGCCAGGCATGGGCGACCTGCTGCAGTTTGTGGCTAAACAGGGCGCCTGCTTCGAGGTGATTCTCATCTCCGATGCCAACACCTTTGGCGTGGAGAGCGCGCTGCGCGCCACCGGCCACCACAGCCTGTTCCGCCGTATCCTCAGCAACCCATCGGGGCCGGATGCGCGGGGACTGCTGGCTCTGCGGCCGTTCCACACACACAGCTGCACGCGATGCCCCGCCAACATGTGCAAGCACAAGGTGCTCAGCGACTACCTGCGCGAACGGGCCCACGACGGCGTGCACTTCGAGCGCCTCTTCTACGTGGGCGACGGCGCCAACGACTTCTGCCCCATGGGGCTGCTGGCGGGCGGCGACGTGGCCTTCCCACGCCGCGGCTACCCCATGCACCGCCTCATTCAGGAGGCCCAGAAGGCCGAGCCCAGCTCGTTCCGTGCCAGCGTGGTGCCCTGGGAAACGGCCGCCGACGTGCGCCTCCACCTGCAACAGGTGCTGAAGTCGTGCTGAGTCTGGCCGCCTGCAGGGGGGCACCCCGGCCAACGGCGGAGGGGGCGGGGAAGGGGGATTCGGGAAAGACAAAGTTAGTTTTACTACTCCCTTTTCCCTTTGGCTTTGCTATGTCCCTCTGGGAATTTCTGGAATCTCGTCTTTAGGGGCTTGGGGAAGGGGGTTCAGAGCCGTCCCTATCTATGCAGTTAACCCACCTCGGCCGCCTCCCCCGCTCCACTGCGCACGGTTGAGTTCTGGAGTCTGACCCATCGCGGGGGTGGCGCGCAAACCTTGGAAGGCAGCAGTGTTTCCTGGTCCTACCAACTGGGAGGAAGGGGCTCCCTGGCAGGTGAGAGAAGGAACATCTCCCGCCGCTGTAACTGTTGCCTCGGGCTGCGTGACCGCCCCCGCCTCCAGTCTGCTGTGGAGGGAACCCAGGATCCTGAAATTCTCCTGGCCACAAGGACTCCCCACGGACAGAAGAGGGTCTCCACCTATGGCCCTAGGCCTTTGCGATCTTGCTTCACCCTACGCGACCCCACACTATTTCTGTGCTGTCTACACCCTCTTGCCTCCCGACCCCCGCACTCCTTTCTAGCACCCCCAACGGAAAAGCCAGAGGGAACAATCGCCTCCTGGTGGTGGTACGAGGTAGCGCACCGTCCGGCCCAGGTCCTGCCAGCCAATAACCTCGCAGCGTGTGACGGTGTCTCCTTGCACCCCAGCCTCATCTATGCAGCAAGAGACCAGGCACTTCACCAAAGTCACCCTTGCAGGCTGGGCCCTCCATGCATTCCCCTCCCCACCCCCATGGAACAGAAAGCCATGATGTTTTTAAGCAGAACCAGCGAAACCCAAGCCCCTCCTTCCTCTGGTGTTTTACAACTATAAAGGAGGTAAAGGGGGAAGAAATGACTGAGATCTCTGGCGCGTCAGTCTGAGTTGAGAGTGAGGTGCTCTCGGAGAGCCCCGCTTAAGTCAGGGAGATGGTTCCCACTCTTGGGCAAGTGCCCAGCCACATATGAACACATCACACACACAGCAAGAAATGGGCAAAAGAACAAGTTGCAGTCAATGGCTGCAGAGGGATGTCTGGGGTCCAATGTGGGCTGCACTTTGTGGGTACTGAGGGAACGGGGAGATGCTGCTTCTGGGGCAGCTGGGGGGTTGAAGGTTGGGGGCTGTAATTAGCAGCAGCCTTAGAACTGGGATGCCTTTCAATCCCTCCTGGCCCCTTATCTCCGTGGGGCGGTCACAGGATGTCATCCATTTTATTCAAAGTTGGAACTTGCAGCAGGAGACTCTGCCCTGCATGGAGTAGGGGTCCTCTGTTGACAAACTTCTTGGTTTCCAGCTCTTCCCCATCTGCAACAGGCCTCTGGGTAAGTTCTCTCTCCCCAGGACCCCTTGCCTCCACGATGGGAGGAGGGAGCCCAAGAGCTGGGCAGACCCAGTCCAGCCGTGACTGGAGCTGGTTTTGGCCTGGGGCTCATGAAACCCACTCAGTGCAGACATCAGCTGCCCAGAGAGCCCTGGGCTGTCAGCAGCTGGGCTCCACATAGTTCCCGGGGAAGAATCCAGTCCCCTCTGAGCTGATGCCCTCGCACCAGCCATCGGAGTAGCGGCGAGTGACACAGATGACAGTGCCCTCAGAGAAGGAGAGTTCATTGTCCTTCTGGCCGGTGTATGGGTACAGTGTCACCACTGCAGGGCAAGAGAAAAGGGTGCTGTGAGATATGCCTCTTGCCCTCCCCCCCCCAATGCCATGGGGATGCAGGGTCTCAAGTACTAGACTCTAGGGACCATCTTGAGGGGCTTCCAAGCCTTCAGGACCCCTCCCCAGCTTAGTTAATATTTAATACCAAGCCAGCTGCCCTCTCCCCAGTTCTGTTCTGAACTCAGTTCATCAGAAAAATTGTGTGGGGAGCCCGGGGGATAGATTCACACCTTTGCAGAGGGAGGAGAATGGGGGTCAGGGCAACAGACGCAGAAGCTGGGAAGTGGGATCCGGTGCCCCTCAGTCCCAGAAGTCAGGTACCTTTCTCCAAGTATGAGGCAGGCACCCAGCTGGGCTCATCAGGCCCAAAGCCTGGTGGGGGTGGAGGTAGCCCCAATTCATCTCCATCCAGGGGTGGAGGAGGAGGCAGGTCCAGTGGCAGGGGCAGCTCTTCATCTTGGGGGAAAAGCAGAAAGGCTGTAAGTGTGGCACAAGAAGCTCCTTCAGTGTGTCAGGGATCTGCTCGAGCTGGGCCCCAGAGAGAGCTGCTCGAGGCGCGTTGGGAGGCCAAGGTGAGCAGATCACCTGAGGTCAGGAGTTCGAGACCAGCCTGGCCAACATGTGAAACCCCGTCTCTACTAAAAATACAGAAATTAGCTGGACGTAGTGGCACACGCCTGTAATTCCAACTACTCAGGAGACTGAGGCAGGAGGATGGCTTAACCCAGGAGGTGGAGGTTGCAGTGAGCTGAGATCTTGCCAATGCACTCCATCCAACCTGGATGACAGAGTGAGACTCCATCTCAAAAGAAAAGAAAAGAAAAAGAATGCACCCATCTCATGCAATCTTCCTCCAGCCCTCTGCTGTCCTGGTCCTCCCATAGTGCTACTAGCACATAGTAAGTGCTCAGTAAACCCTGAAAGATCCAGCAGTAGAGGACAGTCAGACTCTACCTCTTATTAGCTGGGTGGCTCTTGGGCAAGTCACTGAACCTCAGCTTCAGTGTCTTCATCTATTAAGGAAGAGTGCTAAAGACCCTCTCATGATTAAGTTTATTTTGTTTTATTTTATTTTTTTGAAAGGGAATCTCGCTCTGTCACCCAGATTGGAGTGCAGTGGGGTGATCTCAGCTCACTGCAGCCTCTGCCTCCTGGGTTCAAGTGATCCTCCTGCCTCAGCCTCCTGAGTAGCTGGAATTACAGGCATGCGCCACCAGCCAGGCTAATTTTTGTATTTTTAGCCGTGTTGGCCAGGTTGGTCTCAAACTCTTGACCTCAAGTGATCTGCCCTCCACAGCCCCCCAAAGTGCTGGGATTATGGCCGTTAGCCACCCCGCCTGGCCCTTAGGATTAAGTTTATTATTATTATTTTTGAGACGGAGTTTCACTCTTGTTGCCCAGGCTGGAGTGCAATGGCCGGATCTCCACTCACCGCAACCTCTGCCTACCGGGTTCAAGCGATTCTCCTGCCTCTGTCTCCCAAGTAGCTGGAATTACACGCATGTGCCATCACGCCCGGCTAATTTTTAGTAGAGCCCAGGTTTCTCCATTTTGGTCAGGCTGGTCTCGAACTCCCGACCTCAGGTAATCCGCCTGCCTCGGCCTCCCAAAGTGCTGGGTTTACAGGCATGAGCCATCGCGCCCGGCCAGGATTAAGTTTAAATAAGAAAATGGATGAGAAGCTTCGAACACAGGGTCTGGTATACAGCAGGCGCTAAGTTATGTTAGTTAACTTCCTCCGCCTCCTTTCGCTCCCGTGCTGCGCTCCATGGAGGAGGCATTCACTGAGGCTGGCCGGGGCAGATCCAAGAGAGGTGGGCTGGGGAGTGGCAGGAGGCGGAAAAGCGACCCCACCGTTGGGAAGGAGAAGGGGGCGGAGCTCCTTACCCAGTGGGGGTGGGGACAACTCCTCTAGCGGGGGAGGCCGCTGGAACACCTCGACGGTTGCTGGTGGAGGAGGTGGGTCCAAGGAGTTGGGAAGAGGTGGGGCTGGAGTTGCTGCCTGCCCCTTGGGCATGGAGGCCCCACCGACACCTTCGGCGCTGCTGAACACCAGAGAAAGCAGGGCTCGGCCCGGTTGGCGACACGCCTTTCCTAATGCAGCATCCCCAGCTGGCCCCACCCCTCCAATCCTGAACCCAGCTCTGCACGTGTGACCCAGGACTAACTGGGTCCTTTCAAGCCCAGGAGTCACTATGACCACTGGCAGGAGGCCCCTCTCGAAAGCCACCTCCCACCCCTCACCCTCCCACGGGGGCTTGTAGGTCTCACCCTGCCGAGGCCAGGGAAGAGGCGGAGGAGGCAGCGGAGAGTCTGCCGTCGGGCACGACCGGGAGGTGCACTGGCTCGGGAATCCGGGGTGGTCTCCTGGCGGGGGGCGGGGAGTAGGTATTAGGAGGAAGGAGGAAGGCTTCTGGCCAGCAGGGGTCGGGTGTGAGCAGGAAAGGCAGGTGGCCGAGGGAGAGGTTTGGCGCCAGGCATCCAGCATGACGGCCTGAGCACCCGGGCGCCAGGGGTGGGTGGCGAGGCTGGGGGAGGAGAGTTTCAGGGTCGCACGGGGTAGGGCTAGGCTAGTTGGCGTCGCGGCGAGGTCTCACCCCAACGTGGCGGAGGCGGGTGTGGCAGGGGCCTTGACGCTCTTTCGAGACAGGGTGCCTGTCCTTGACAGCTGCGTGCTGAGGTCCTGCCAGGGAGCGGGAGGTAGGGCTGACATTTGGGGTGAGAGGCCGCTCCCCACCCTCATCCCCAAGAGGAAATGGAGGAGGGGCGGACGAGAACCGGGAGGGAGAGCCCAGCATAGCCAGTTCCCACTTCCACTTCTCAGGCCCCTCTCCTACACTTCCCCCACCCTACCCCCTTGTCATTGCCTGGGTTCTGGGACTCAATTCTACCAAAGCCGACAGCCACTTCCTCTGCACAGCCACAGCGGGTTGAGTGGGCCCAGCACCCCTGTCCCTCCCCCAGACCATCTCAGAGCCCAGGAAGCTGAGGCCCTGGCTTAGTGGTCCCTAACTTTGATTGGGCTGAGGAGGCGGTGGGGAAAGGAGAGGACACATCACACTTAGAAGTGTCCCACCTGTCATTTTCGAAGATTTGTGGAATTGGCTTTGGGGAGTTAGGGCAGAGAGGAGCACGACCCAGGCCACTTAGAGGGGATGCGCAAATGACAGGGCGCACACCCACATGAAAGAGGGAACTTCTGTTACCAATGGGACTTCCCCAAGGGGTGGGGACAGTGTTACCTCATAGGCTTCACTAGGGGCAAGACGAAAGGGATTTGAGCTGAAGCACAAAGAATGTAAGTTGGGCTGGGAGCGGTGGTTCACACCTATAATCCCAGCACTTTGGGTGGCTGAGGCAAGCAGACCACCTGAGTTCAGGAGTTCAAAACCAGCCTGGCCAACATGGAGAAACTCCATCTCTACTAAAAATACAAAAAAAAAAAATAGCTGGGCATGGTGGTGGGCACCTGTAATCCCAGCTACTCGGGAGGCTGAGGCAGGAGAATCACTTGAACCCAGGAGGTGGAGGTTGCAGTGAGCCAAGATCGCGCCATTGCAATCCAACCTGGACAACAAGAGTGAAACTCCATCTCAAAAAAAAAAAAAAAAAAAGAATATAAGTTGGACAACAGAGACCTTACTGGTGGGGAGGAGGCCTGGTGGTGGTTGAAGGGGAGAGTGTGGTTTCCCCTTTAAGGGGGGCTGATAAGTTCAGGATATCAAGGGGTTCATTTCAATACAGAAATGTCAAGGTGTGGAGACAGGAATTGAAGACGGGACCGGTGTGAGTGCATGCCCTCTCCGACCTCGCAGAAGGACATGGGCTGAGAAGACGCCAGCGCCATGCTCCCCTCTCTTCACCAAGTCCCCTTTGTGTGGCTGCATCCCCGCTTCTTCTCACCAAAGCAGCTGTGGGGTGACTGCTCAGTGCAGTGACCTCAAACCCCCAGACAGAGGAAGTTGCTGTTCTCATGTGGCTGGGAGCCATTCTCATGCACACCCTGACATCCTCCCTTCCCCCTCTTCCCCTTCCCACATGCCCGGTGCCCACAGGGGCGGGGCGGGGGGGCGAGGGGTGCTCAGGATCTCACACTCAGCAGATCCTCTGAGGACGGTACAGACCAGTTTTGGAGGGAGGGATTACAAAATCTAGGGAGAGGGAGAAGAGCTCAGAGTGGTGGCTTCAGGGAGCGGGGAAAGAAAGGAGTGGCAAGTTGGGACAAAATGTGCAGGAGAACTGGGGGTCTGGAGGGAAAGGGGCCACAAGGCATGAGAGGGTGGGTTGGAGGGAAAGAAGAGGGTCCTCTGTCTACCTTGATCCCATGGCCAATGTCATCCAGGCAGCCAAAGTTGAGGGGTCTCCTGCAGTAGGGTGTGAGAGGGGGTAGGCTCTCTGGGGCAATGACCTTCTGGCCCGGGGGCAGCCGCTGGACAGTGGCTAAGGTGCCGATCTCCCTTCGGGCCACCTTCTCCATGTGCATGTTCACCATCTGCATGACAGGGTTCAAGGTGACAGAGAGGGGTGGTCTGTGTCCACTGCCCTTCCCCTAAGGAGGAAGAAGATAGACTCTGGGCTGGGGGAGGCACCATGGGAGGCAACGAGGTCTAGAAAAAGAGGGCCCTTCCCCTCCCCCTGCTCCCCCACCAGGCTACATAGCAATTGGGAAAAGTGGCAGGAAAGGATGAAGCCACTTTGGAGAAACTTCCTGGTGGAAAGAGAGTAAGGGTTATTATTAGCTGAGCAGGAACAGGAGGAAAAGAGAAAACACAACATCCCTGGGGATGCCGGGAAGAGACAAGCACTGGGCTGGCTTGGGAGCAGAGGGGGAGAATATGGAGGTGGCAGAGAATGGTGGCTTGATCAGCTTTGGGGGACAAATAAGTGAATTGACTTCCTCTCAGAATGTTCCGTGGAGAAAGCCTACAGTTCGAAAGGGTGGGAACTCTGGTCTGTGGGGGGAGAGGAAAAGACACACCCCACCCACTGAACATGTGGGTGATGCACAGGCCAGGCTGAATGTGTGGCTGGGTCTGTGCATGTGCTTTATGGGGCAATTCCTCGGTCAAGGATCCAGGAAGGAAGGAGGGTGTGTGCGCTAGAACACTGTGGCGGGGTGGAGGGTGTATACTGTATGGTGTTGGCAGTGCTTCCAGGGCTGAAGATGACCTTGTCAAGCTAGCACCCTGGGTCTAGGATATTTATTAAGGCACTGCTTGTATTTAGATGCAAACAGGGTTTATTTGCTTCTTTCCTGTATGTGCCGCTGCTCTGATTGGTAGATACCACTTTCTAATGTCCAGGATAGAATTCCAAGAAAGAAAAAGCTCTGCCTTCGGGGAATTTGTAGCATAGCCACAGAGATAAGGAGGTCCAAAAAGCTTGGAAAGTGCCAACCTTCTGCTGTAGAGTTGGGCATTTGGACATGGGGGAAAGCAGGAAGGAACTTTTGACGTAGAAAATGTCTGAGTCGGGCTGAAGAGTTGAGGCCTGGCGCAAGATGCCTTCCCACGCCCCACGCCCCTTACCTGGCCCAGCATGCTTACACGGGCTTCCACCTGCCGCAGGGCGGCCCCCTGCAGGTCCAACATGCGCAGTGTGTGCCCGGCCAGGTTGCCCACCTGGTAGGCCACACTGGCCAGTGCCTGGGTAGTGAAGGCCATGGTCTCCTCCAGCGCCTTCCGCTTGTCTGTGGCCTGAAATACACACAGCCCCGGCCTAAGGGCCAGCATCTTCCACTGGGTCCTTGGCTGGCTGGGGTGGGATGGGAGAGGATTTAGGGAAAATAGGCGCTGGATTGGGACAGAGCCACAACCCTTAGATGTTTGAGGTGGCTCTCAGCAGAATTATGTTGTAGCAAGAGGGACTAGCTACAACATCACTTTAAATTCACTTTAAAAAAAGTGAATCTGCAGCCTTGCGGAACAGATGCAAAGGGAGGGAAAGATATCCATTCTCAAATAGTCAAGCTGAGGACTGAGTACAGATGATGGTACGACCCTCCTGAAGATTTAAGTAACAGGCTGTCCTTTTAGGGGTTGGAGTGGGGGTGAATAGTAGAAAGGAAAGAGGAAGGCAACACTGGCTAGAGCAGACATTCTATTTTTTTTTTTTTTTCTGAGACGGAGTTTCGCTCTTGTTGCCCAGGCTGGAGTGCAGTGGTGCGATCTCGGCTCACCGCAACCTCCGCCTTCCGGGTTCAAACGATTCTCCTGCCTCAGCCACCCAAGTAGTTGGAATTGTAGGCATGCACCACCATGCTCGGCTTATTTTGTATTTTTTTTTAAGTAGAGACAGGGTTTCTCCATGTTGATCAGGCTGGTGGTCTCAAATTCTCGACCTCAGGTGATTTGCCCGCCTCGGCCTCCTGAAGTGCTGGGATTACAGGCGTGAGCCACCGCGCCCAGTCGACGTTCTTAAACACAACAAACCATGTCAGGCGCGGTGGCTCACTGCCTATAATCCCACTACTTTGGGAGGCCCAGGCAGGCAAATCACTTGAGGTCGGGAGTTTGAGACCAGCCTGGCTACAATGGCAAAATCTCGTCTCTACTAAAAATACAAAAATCAGCCAGGCATGGTGGTGCGTGCCTGTAATCCCAGCTACTCAGGAGGCTGAGGCATAAGAATCATTTGAACCCAGGAGGCGGAGGTTGCAGTGAGCCAAAATCACATCACTTCTCTCCAGCCTGGGTGACAGAGTGAGACCCTGTCTCAAAAACAAACCAAAAAAAAGCTTTCCATGTGACTCTTTGTTTAGCTCCAGTCTGCAGATTGGTGTTTGGGAACTCAAATAAGGAAACTGAGGCCCAGAACAGAGGGACTTTATTCATTCATTCCCTCTAATAGCTTTCTAATACCCTGAGGATAAAATTCAAGCTTCCAACCGTGGCCTACGTATAGCCCCTCCAGGTCTGGCTCCTGCCTTTCTCTTCATCACTCCCCCTCTCCCACTCTCCCCTCCAGCCACATTGGCCATTGGGTTTCTGTTCCTGAACAAGCTGAACTGTTTCTGCCTCTGGGCCTTGACACATGCTGTACTTATTTTCAGAATCCTTATTAGCAGGCCTCAGTTTCCCAGAGACACCTTCCTTCACCACACTAAGATTTCCCTCAGCCCACGCCTTCACTGCCTCTTTATCATATTTACCTTGTTCTCTTTTCTTCATGGCATTTAGCACTATCAAACATTATCTATGTATTTTTTTTTCATTATCTACCCACCCTTCCTTAAATAGAAGTGTCATGAGAACAGGGAGCTTGTCTGTTTCATCCTATATCCCGTCATGGAATCACACCCAACAGGCAAAAGATTCTTCATAAATATGCACTTGTGAGTTAATTAGCAGATCGAATGGGATCCCAAACATTCTCTGGGCACATTGTCATTGTATTCTAGGCACTGTGCCAGGCACTGGCCAGGGTCACACTGCCAGTCAGTGCAGGAGGGGTAAGCAGGCAGTGGCTGAAGGCAAGAAGTTTTTTTGTTTGTTCGTTTGTTTTTTGAGATGGAGTTTCGCTCTTGTTGCCCAGGCTGGAGTGTAATGGCACGATCTCAGCTCACTGCAACCTCCGCCTCCCAGGCTCAAGCGATTCTCCTGCCTCAGCCTCGCGAGTAGCTGGGATTACAGGCATGCACCACCACACCCAGCTAATTTTTTGTATTTTTAGTAGAGATGGGGTTTCTCCATGTTGTTCAGGCTAATCTCAAACTCCCGACCTCAGGTGATCTGCCCACCTTGGCCTCCCAAAGTGCTGGGATTATAGGCGTGAGCCACCGTGCCCGGCCAAGAAATTTTTTTTTGGTCCCAGATCAGGCAGTGGGGGCTAGGGCAAAACCTCTGGTCTTTTGGTTCCCCAGGCAGCTTCCTCATCTCTTGTTGGGTCATGGAGTTGCCATACTCTAGCCTGTACCTTTCTAACACAGGTAGGGGGCAAGTCCAGGGTGAATCTGGGGTAGAGCCAGTGGGCCAACAGGCAAGGGTACACACTGGGGTCCCCTTGCTTGAGCCCTCAGGTGCCCCTCAGGGCCTGTCAATGGAGAGCAGACCTACAAACTCTCAGAGCAAGGTCTGAGAGACACCTGGGAGCCTCTAATGGAGCCTGAGCCAGAACCTCCCCGGAAGCCCATGCGGTGGCTGTCTCCTCCCTGTCTTTCTTTTCCAACAGCAGGAAAGAGATGCTCATTTGCATGTTTATTTACATCTCATCAGCGTATGCAACAAAACTTACATCTTCTCAGCATATGTCACCAAGAATCTTGAAAAGGCAAAGAAATCAACCCAGGATATTAAAACCAGACAGGATAGCAGGTCTTGATTTAGTTCAGGACCTTCCTTTACCAAATGAGGAAACAGGCCCAGAACTGAGCAGTGACTACTCCTCCATCTCCACCCAGATTTCTTAGCTTGCCTGCCTTCTCCTGTATAGTTTCCTCCCCAAACTGACATGTGGAATTGTTGGCCCAAACAGGAAAAGTGTCTGCTTGGGCCCAGCTCTGGGCACCTGGAGCCTGAACACTTACTGACCCCTGGCTTTGCTCCTGGCCCAAAGTTAGGTCTGCGGGGACAAGCATCTGAGATCCATCTCTGCAGCTGAGTGCTTGTTCGTCATGCAAATTACCCTGTCTGTAAAGTCAGTCAACCCTGGCGGAGAACTCTGCAGGTGACCCTGGTCTGCCTTCCCTAATTCCCCATGGGTTTCCTAGCATCTGGGTGGTGTGGGGAGAGAGGGGCTGCAGATGGGGATGGAGGGTAGGGGAATCAGGCCTTAGGTAACAGCAGTTCTGAGATCCAGAACCTTCCTAGGCATTTGCCTAGACAAAGATCCTCAGAAAGGCCAGGAAAGGTAACAGGTTGTGTGTTCTAGTAGTTATTGTTCTGCATGAAAGAAGCAGGAATCCAAGGATTCCAAGTTGGGTCAAGGCTTCTCACGCCCCACGTATTTTTGCAAGGACAGCTTCTCCTCCCTAGAACTGATTCTTATTATCCATCCTTCCAATGAATGATAATGATGATGACAGTCATGGTAAGAGCTGCCATTTATCCTGCTCTTCTGAAGGAGGTGGCACTAGGCTAAATGCTTTGATACATTTTTATATTGAACCCATGGAGCCACCCCTGAAGGCAGGCACGAGAATCAGAGGAGGAACTTGCCACAGTTCCTGTAGTTGGTAGGTGGCAGAGCTGGAAACTGGACTTAGGTCTTTGTGACCCCAAATTGTGTGTGAACACTGTGTGTGCAAATGAGAGCCCTGCGGAAGCTCTTTGAGGTGTGCAGAAGTTATGGAAGGAATGGAAAGGACTGCTTGGATCCTTGTCCATAGAGGGAACATGCCTTTCTGTGCTAGGAGAATGCGCTGGTTTGCAAGCCTCATTCTGTCTCATCTGCAGGTGGTCATTCAACATCTATACAGACCGAAATGATACCCAGAGTAGCATTTTCAGTTAGTGGCATAGGGAGTGGGCTCTGGAATCAGATTTCTGGGTTTGAATTCGGGCTCTGACACTAGCTAGGAGACCTCTGGGAAAGTGACTTAACCTTTCCAAACCTCAGCTTCCTCATTGTGAAGTGAGAATGGGACTCGCCTCACTGGACTTCAGATGAGGATGAAGGGAGGCCATGCTGGTAACATGCCTGGCCCAAAGGAAGGGTCCAGAGAGTTTTAACTGCTGTCATCACTGACTCTCTTTAATCTGTCATTTCCCATGAGCACTTGTTCCTCATTTATTTCTTTTTTCAACATTCTTACTATGCTACGAGGTCTCTATGCCTGTTCTCATAGTTCGGTTAGTACAGGTTAGAAAATTAAAGTTTTGCCCAAGGGGTAACAAGGTTAGCCTGCAGCTCTTCAGGGAGCAGAGGAAACCGGGTACAGAGAGTGCAAATAAACTGTCGTAAAGTCACATAGCGTGTAGGGAGGCAGAAAGATGGAGAGGAAAGGGCTTGGCGTCAGAAGTCAGGTAAGCCCAAATGTGGTGGCTTACGCCTGTAATCCCAGAACTTTGGGAGGCCAAGGTGGGCAGATCACTTGAGGCCAGGAGTTCAAGACCAGCCTGGGCTACATATTGAGACCCTGTCTTTACAAAACAAAATAAAAAAACGTAGCCAGGCATGGTGGCATGCGCCTGTAGTCCTAGCTACTCAGAAGGCTGAGGTGGGAGGATTGCTTGAGCCTAGGAGTTCAAGGCTGCAGTGAAGCTATGTGAGCTACGATCATGCCATAGCACTCCAGCCTGAGTGACAGATGAGACCCTGTCTCTAAAAAAAAAAAAAAAAAAAAAAAAGACTAGCCGGGCATGGTAGCTCACTCCTGTAATCCCAGAACTTTGGGAGGCCGAGGCGGGTGGATCACCTGAGGTGTCAGGAGTTCAAGACCAGCCTGACCAACATGGCAAAACCCTGTCTCTACTAAAAATATAAAATTAGCCAGGCATGGTGGTGCATGCCTGTAATTCCAGCTACTCAGGAGGCTGAGGCAGGAGAATCTCTTGAACCCAGCAGGCGGAGGTTGTAGTGAGTCGAGATCGAGCCATTGCACTCCAGCCTGGGCAACAAGAGCAAAAATAAATGCCTGGCTCTGCTGTTTGGAGCTGTGCGGCCTTGGACAAGTCACCTCACCTCCCTGAGCTACTGTTTCCATATGTATAAAATAGGAATTATAATACGTGTCTCACAAGGTAGTTGTACAGATTAATGAAATAACAAGTGATTTCCATCACGGCTAAGTTGCCTTGCCTCTCCTCCCTGAATCCAGGAATCTATGCTCTCAGCCCCAGGACAACCATACAATTTAAAAACTGTTCTACAATGCCACCTCCCTATCTTTTGCTAGTAGCCTGCTCCCAGCAGTCATGTGGGCCATCCCCCTCCCTCTGCATGAGATCCCCTCTCTTTAGCCCAGCCTACTCTGCCTTATCCCCACTCTCCTTTCCCAAACTCAGGATCCATCTCAGGTTCACTGTGCTGTTTGGGAAGTTCTTCTGAAGCCTCACCCAGAGCCGGCCTGGAAATAGAATGATCGCTAGCATCTGCGTGAGGACGGAGGCTTTGGGTCTCTGGATCGACCTGGGGGGACTCAGAAGGATGAACCTGCAGTGATGCCTGAGAATAGGATGGAATCGCACTGTCTGTCCCAGACATCTCTGAGGCGAGACAGAAAGGGCACAGCGAGGGCTTGGGTAGTATGGGGTCAGGGTTAAGTATTGGGGTCTGGGATGAAGCTGAAGTCTGGAGTGAGAGGATTTCTCAGCCAAGGCCCAAGACAAGCACTGTCAGGATGGCTCCCAGGGCCCCACTTGGGGCTGGGCTCAGGGTCCCCTCTCCGGGGGCTGGGGTGTCAGTCCTCCGCCCACTCTACCTACCTGCACATAGTTGTCCTCGCAGTAGTCAGCAACCCGCAGCAGGGCACTGTGGTTGCCCCTCAGAGCCTCCCGGCCCATGGGGATCTCAAACTCCTGCAGCTGCTGTAGCTCCGCCATCACCCCCAGCCTCTGTCTGGCTCCCCAGGGAGCCCGCTCGTTTTGAGTCTCACCCTGCCCTTGATTGGTTGCTCTGCCTTCCCTCCCTCTTACTGCTTTTGGTTTCCTCTGCGTGAGACCCAAACCTGCTTGCAAAGGGCAGGCATGCTCATTCCGGGACAAGAGGAAGTCAGTCCTGCTCCCCGAGCCTGTGCCTCTCTGTCCCCTGCCCTAGAGGAAGGGGGAAGCCAGGGGCCCATTTGGGGGCCCAGCCCCCAATCCCACCCAGCAGAGGAAGCCAAGGTCGGGGCAGCTGTGATTGCTCCCTGGTCCTGGAGAGGAAACTGGTCGGTGGGGGGATGGGGTGGGAGACTGGGGAGGAAGGGGGCTGGCCTGCTATAGGGGGTGGAGGTGGATTTTCCACTCATGGAAGGCGGGAGGAAAGGGCAGAGGGTGGGGGCTTCCTTGGGAAGCTCGGGGATGAGTCACCAAGGGACAGGGGAGTGGAGGGTGGATAGGATATGGAGACTGGTCATACCGGAGAGGACTGTGGGACGGCAGCACAGCAAAAATAGAAAACAGCCGATGTGGCAGCAAGAGGGGTCAGGGTTGGACACCGGGAAGACACGACCAGAGAGGTCCCAGAGGGGTGTTAGCAAGCCTGTGAAGGGTTGCGTGGGATGAAGATCTGCCCTACATGCTCTGTGCTGATGAAGGCAGGACAAGATGAAATTGACCAAGTGTAATGTGAGGAACTCAGATTAGACAACAGGAAGGACTTGGATTTGAGAAGCACCAGGTTCAAATTCCAGATCAACTTATTGATTTTAGGAAGCAGCGGTGGACAGAGCACTGAGCCTGCCTAGGAGGTATGGGCTGTAGTTCATGCATTAACAGGACAGTTGGACCAGACGACCTCCAGGATCCTGTCCTGATTTCAAACTCTTAGAGCTCCCAGCTGAGAGTTGGACTGGGTCCTGGAGCAGGGAAGTTAGGATGAACCGCGGGCCTCCTCTCTGCCCCTCCTACCACCAAGCCTGTCATCCTAGAGACAGGAGAATAAGAGGACCTCCCACCGACCATATTGGTCCCTTAACTTTTGCTCCTTCAGCGGGTCTCTTGTCATTGGATGGGTGTCAGCCAGAGCAGGAGCTCAATGTCTGTTAAATGGCATAGCCCTTGGGTGGTCCTGGAGGGAGAGCAAGGAAAAAAACAGGATGTGGGTCCTGTGCTCAGGAACCCACATTCAGGACTCAGAGGGAGGTGTGGCAGCAAAGAAGCTTGAACAGAGGCATTAGAGGTTGCCATGCCCCAAGTACTAAGTGGCACAGCATGGTGAGCAAGTACATATTTATTGAATGAGTGGATGAAGAGTGAGCTAGCAGAACTTTGTAAGGTGAAACAGTGGGGTTCCAATGGGCGCACAAGGCACCTTGCTTAGGGAGGTTAGGGGCTGGTCTAGGACTTGCCGCAGGAGGAAGGACAGCCTCAGAGCATGCTCAGAGGTGGGAAGGGAAGGAGGAGAAAGCAAGCAAAGGGGGGCAGGTGGGGCTGCGATGTGGAGGTGGGGAAATAGAAGCGCTGCAGGCTCTAAGCTAGTGAGGTCACCAAAAGAGTGAGGCTAACACAGGACAAGGTGGTGAAAAGGTGGCTTCTGTTTTTGAGTTTGTTTTTGTGGGGAGAATGTCTGTCTCTGCTCTGCAGCAGTGAGGGCTTGAAGGCTCAGGCGGGTGATGGGCTTAGAACTTTGAGCCTATGATCAGCTTAGGCATCAGAGATTTTGGTTTCCAGGCCATCTGCTTTATCTGAAGATTTTCAGCTGATGAAGAACTAGGAGGCTCAAACACTATCTTACCTGAGTCCAGGACAAGTGACTTGGAAAGCGTGCTCTTCTGTGGCAGGTGAGAGGTGCTGAGGTTGCACTGGGCTGGGATCTACTCTTAGTATCACTGGGGCTAGGCACCAGGCAGGCCTTCCTGATAACCCTGCAGTGATAATAATAACAATAGCATTATTAGTGATAATAAGTGTACTAAGTGTTCATTATGTGCCAGGTAGTATATTATAATATTTTGTAGACATTATTTTCTTAGTACCCACAATAACTGCATGTGGTAGGTTTTTTTTTTTTTTTTTTTGAGACGGAGTCTCGCTCTGTCGCCCAGGCTGGAGTGCAGTGGCCAGATCTCAGCTCACTGCAAGCTGCGCCTCCCGGGTTTATGCCATTCTCCTGCCTCAGCCTCCCGAGTAGCTGGGACTACAGGCGCCTGCCACCTCCCCCGGCTAGTTTTTTGTATTTTTTAGTAGAGACGGGGTTTCACCGTGTTAGCCAGGATGGTCTCAATTTCCTGACCTCGTGATCCGTCCGTCTTGGCCTCCCAAAGTGCTGGGATTACAGGCTGGAGCCACCGCGCCCAGCCGCATGTGGTAGGTTTTTTTAATACCCATCTGCAGCTGGGGAAACTAATACTCAAAGAGGTTGAGTGACTTCCCTAAGGCCACACTAAGGAAGCAGTAAGGAAGCAGCAGAGCTGGGATCAGAGTTGGAGTCTGGCAAGCTCCAGACCCCCTCGTCTCTCTTTTTTTTTTTTTTTGAGATAGAGTCTCACTCTTGTTGCCTAAGCTGGAGTGCAGCGGTGTCATCTTGGCTCACTGCAACCTCCGTCTTCTGGGTTCAAGCAATTCTTCTGCCTCAGCCTCCTGAGTAGCTGGGATTGCAGGTGCCTGCCACCACGCCTGCCTATTTGTTGTGTTTTTAGTAGAGATGGGGTTTCACCATGTTGGCGAGGCTGGTCTCAAACCTTCAACCTCAGGTGATCTGCCTGTCTTGGCCTCCCAAAGTGCTGGGATTACAGGCACGAGCCACTGCACCCGGGATCTTTTTTTATTTTTTGAGACAGTTGCACTCTGTCACCCAGGCTGGAGTACAGTGATCTCAGCTCACTGCAACTTTCGCCTCCTGGGTTCAAGAGATTCTCGTACCTCAGCCTTCTGAGTACCTGGGATTACAGGTACTCACCACCAACCCTGGCTAATTTTTCTATCTTTTATAGAGATGAGGTTTCGCCATGTTGGCCAGGCTGATCTTGAACTCCTGGGCTCAAGCGATCCTCCCACCTCGGCCTCTCAAAGTGCTGGGATTATAGGGGTGAGCCACCATGCCTGGCCAAGACCCCCTTCTCTTGAACATTATTGTATACTCTCCCTTGCTGGACTTGGAGAGAAAGAGGAAAACTCTGAGTCACTATATGAAACAATAATATTGCTTCCCAGATCTTCCTCTCTGAAAGAAACTCCTTCTCCTTTCTTCTCTGTTTCCTCTGTAGATAGACAGACAGATGGCTCTGTAGACAGACAATCCAGATTTCCTCCGTAGACAGTCAATCCAAAGGCAAAAATTGTCCCTTTCCCATCAGACTGGGAGCTTCCTCCCCTCCTGAGCCCAGACTCTTGAAGAGGCAGGGCGTGCAAGGATGGAGTGAATATCTGTTGAATGATGAGGGGCCTGAACTGAGGGATATGGCAGGGGAGATGCTAGAAGTTGAGGTGTGGAGGGAGCTGGAAGAGCTGATGAGATTTATGATCCTGGCTGCTGAATCCTTTCCAGGATTGGGTCTGTCTAGGGCAGGATGGCCCAGGATCTCAGCGAGAAGGATCTGTTGAAGATGGAGGTGGAGCAGCTAAAGAAGGAAGTGAAAAACACAAGAATTCCGGTGAGCCTCCTCGCCCCATCCCTGCTCTTCCCTTCCTGTTCCTAATGAGCCCCAGGAAGGAGGAAGTGACCGGAAAGGGTGGTGGGACTGTTCCAGGGCCGCAGAAGCAGCAGGAGGTACCTCTGGGATGGGGTAGGATGCAGAGAAAGGCTGGGGTTGACTCCGTGAAGGCGCCAGCCTCCCTCAGCACAAGAGAGAGCCTCAGGGCCTTGGAGAGCTCAGCGTGTCCAGCCCTGCGTCTGGGCTGGCTCTGGCCAAGCAGCCCATGAAGGTCAAGGTCAGTGTTGTGGGTCAGATTGAGGAACTCACACCCCCGAACACCTGTCTGTCCCCTGTCTTTCTCCTCTTTGGCCTCTGTCTCTGCCCTGCCCAGAAGCCTGTTTTTCCAGCACTGACCAAATCATGGATCCAGAGAAAGTAACAAGGACCTAAAACATTTTTTGTGTTCTCACAGATTTCCAAAGCGGGAAAGGAAATCAAGGAGTATGTGGAGGCCCAAGCAGGAAACGACCCTTTTCTCAAAGGGATCCCTGAGGACAAGAACCCCTTCAAAGAGAAAGGCGGCTGTCTGATAAGCTGATGGCACGGAGCCCCACCCTGAGTGTCTGTCCCTCTTCAGCTGAGCCCAAGTCTCCTAGACCCCCAGTGAGCCAATGAGGTGTCACCTTCTCTTCATCACAGAATGAGTAAAGATCCCTGAACAAATGCATTGTGAACCCATTCCCCACTCCCACTTTCCACTCTTTTCTCCCATTATTTCCTCCATCTGCTGGGTCTCTGCTGACTTTGCTGGGAACACTCTGAGGACAGTGTGGCTGGCCAAGCGGTTGGCCCCAGGGGTGGTGGGGTGTGAGGAGCCTGAGATACCACGAGACCCCAGAGGGCAGTCCTTAGGAAGCATTTACACCACCTTAGAACCCCTCCGTCTTTTCCCTCCACTCTCTTCCTAGGAAGAAAGCATTTCCACACCAGATTAGTTTAGGCTGGGGGCCAGGGTTGGGGCGGTCCTGTCCCCCCATATCATGTCCTACCCTGTGATCCTGTTCCTAGTCATTTAGATCACCCCAGATGGCCTGATGACAACAGGAGTTTGTGAAGTTATGATTTCATGATTTATTTAATATTGTCAAGTAGTCTATTAGTGCTGGGCACTATGGATGGAAGAGTGAGCAAGACGAACATGGCTCCTATTTTCATGGAATTTAGTGGAGAAGACATGAAACAATTTACAATAAGTCCATAAACGCTACAATGGGGAGAGTCAAGGGCCGTGTAGGAACACACAGCAGAAAGACATTCAGGGCAACGAGAAATGTCAATGTAAATGCTGTCGAGGGGCGCAGAATGGGGGCTGGAAAAGCATGAGGCTAGAGAAGGAGATTGAGGTCAAGTCTTGAAGGACCTTTCGGTGAACTCAGTTAGGAACTTTGTTCTTCATCCTAAGGGCAATAGGAAGCCTAGGAAGGTATTTAGGCAGATTCTAGTTAGCAGAAGGGAGGCTGGATCCTGCTAAGGACTGGGAATGTAGTGATGGATCAGACCAATTCCTGGGCCTTGCCGGCACGGAAAGGACTGAAGGAGCTGCAGACAAACCAGCACTCATGATACAATGAGCTCAGTGCAACATCAGAGAGGTCTGCGAGGGATATGATGGAATCCCATAGGAGGGCTACCTAATCTTGCTGAAGGGGTGCGTTGAGTCCTTGGAAGAAAGACAGGAAAGGTCTTTAGAAGGAGATGATATCTCGAGCTGAGTTCTAAAGGGTTAAGTTGTCAATGGGTGGATGGATGGCACTTCTGGTGGGCCAGTATAAACAGAGGCATGATATGAGAAAGGACCATGGTTTGAATGGGAGCACCAATCATGTTGGAGTGGGAATGTCAAGAGGTCTAGATCCGTAGGATCTGTGCTAGAGAGGGCTTGGAGGTGACTTGTGGGGTCTGGCTTGCTGAACTAAACAAACTTATTTGCTGGGAGTGACTTGGTAATGTTAGAAGGAAATTTGCTTTTCTGGTAGGGAGGGTGACAAAGTCTTGCTCTGTCGCCCAGGTTGGAGTGCAGGGGCACAATCATGGCTCACTGCAGCCTCTGCCTCCTGGGCTCAAGCAATCCTCCCACACCAGCCTCCCAAGTAGCTGGGACTACAGGTGTGTGCCACCACGCTTGGCTAATTTTTAAATTTTTTTGTAGCGGCAGGGTCTCACTATATTGCACAGGCTGATCTTGAACTCCTGGCCTCAAGCAATTCTCCTGCCTTGGTCTCCCAAAGTGCTGAGATTATAGGCGTGAGCTACCAAGCCTGGCTGGAAATTTGCTTTTGACAAGATTGAACAGGGAAAGAGTGAAGGCAGAGAGGCAGTTAAGGAGGTGATTGTTCCATCAGGGGTGAGGTGAGGAAGACCTGAATTAGGGCAGTGGCTGTAAGTCTTGGGGGCAGTAGGTAAGTTGATGAGTTCTTTGGGAAATCAAGTTTTCAGATCTTGACATTTCTTTGAGTTATGAGTGAAAGAGAATGAGTTGTCAAGGATGGCATCCAAGTTTCTGGCTTGTAGGGTTTACTAGATAGAAATGAAAGCAAGTCTCTGAAAATAAACCTAATCTAATAGTCATCCTACATACTACAGCTGCAGCCTCCCTTCCCCAGCTGGTCACAGCCCAAATGCCAAGGGTGAGGTCACAGGGCCTCTGTGGTCAAAATCCAGGATCTCCAATTCCCAATTCCATCCTGACTCCATCTCACCATTCTGCAAGCTGGTGTCAATTCAACCACTCTCCATATAGTCTGCTCAAGAGAAGGAAAAGATGAGGAATGAGAAAGAGAAAACATTAAAGACAGTAATTCTTCCTTCAAAAAAACAGGGAAAGGTAAATATTCCATAGGACTCCAACAGTAAGGAAGGGAAAAAAGATAGGAGCGCCAGTCATGCGGCCATTGGCCATGTGGCTACAGCTTCCTTCTTCCACCTGCCCATTCCTTATTCTCCTGTCTTCAGGCAGGCTCTCACTGGTTGGGGTTCTGGATCCAGAGCGACAACTCTAATCTCTGTTCCTGAGGCTCTTGAACCCTTGGTGGGACTCTGATTAGAGTAGCAGTTTCTTCAGCCCACCATTCCACAGGGCACAATGTGCCCCAGGTGTTCTCTGGTTCCTCCTGTACCTTTCCTGGCCACCACAGGGTGTGGTAACAATCATAGGACTCCCTGAATCTTAGGGTCAATCATCAGCCTGACACTCTGACCCCCTTTTCTGTCTCTTCCTAATGCCATAGGGAGCCTCAAATGGCAGGGTAGAAATCTCAGCTTATAAAGGGATTATGACATTGTGCCCTGTGGCTTCCTTCCTTCCCTCCCTCCCTCCTTCTCTCTCTTTCTCTTTCTTTCTTTCATTCTCTTTCTTTCTCTTTCTCTCTTTCTTTTTCTTTCCTTCCTTCCTTGCTTCCTTCTTTCCTTCTTTCTTTCTTTTTCTTTTTTTCTTCTTTTTTTCTGAGACAGAGTTTTGCTCTTGTTGCCCAGGCTGGTGTACAATGGCCTGATCTTGGCTCACTGCAGCCTCCACCTCCTGGGTTCAAGTGATTCTCCTGCCTCAGTTTTCCCAAGTAGTTGGGATAACAGGCATGCACCACCATGCCCGGCTAATTTTGTATTTTTAGTAGAGGTGGGGTTTCTCCATGTTGGTCAGGCTGGTCTCGAACTCCCGACTTCAGGTGATCTGACTGCCGTGGCTTCCCAAAGTGCTGGGATTACAGGTGTGCGCCACTGCGCCCAGTGCGTAGCATTCCTTTCTCGCATGCCCAGACCTTCACACTGTTGATTAGGAGAACAAGAATGATCATTCTGAGAGTGGGTCATTGATGCCATCTGAGCCATCCTTTCCCTCCTCTAGCCTAGAGATCCTTGAATTTTTTAGTCACGAAGGGAAAACATTGTAAGTTGTTTCTGGTTTCATTCACAGCACAGCCAGCAACCTTTCTGACATCACTTAGTCTTTGCAAAGTGGTGTCCACCTACCTGGCACCACCCTGGGTCTTTACTAGAACAGCCTATCACTCTGTAAAGCCACTTGCTTCTAGATAACAGACACATGGTGAGATCAGCAAATCCTGTTGACATTAGCCCCAACCTTATTTCTTTTTGTTTCTTTGGTAGTTTTATTTTGAAGAATTTTAGATTTACAGAGGAGTTGCCAAGTTAGTACTGAGAGTTCCCTTAACCCAGGTTCCCCTAATGTTAACATCTTCATAACCATGGTACTTTTAAAATTAAAAATTAGCATTTGTGTAACACTGTTAACTGAACTCCAGACTTTATTTGTATTTTCCTAGCTTTTTCATTAATGCCATTTTTCTGTTACAGGACCCACATTGCATTTAATGCCTTACTTCTTTTGCTGGGAAGAGCTTCTTGGTTCGAGCTAGCCTGGTCTAGGACACCATAGCTGCCTAGAAGACATCCCACGAGTCCATAGATGGTGGTGTTGGCAGGGAATGCAAACTCAATTCCTGAATAAGTGCCTATTCCAGTGAGGACAATTCTGTGTCCCTTCCATTGACCTGCCACCAGAGAACTGGATGGTTGCCTTGAGGTCTGGTACTGTATGAGGGGCTCAGGGTTTCACCGTTGCCAGCTCATTGGGCAGTAGTGGAGCTACACTGGCCTTGATGAAGAGAAGTCCATGCTGTTCCACCCAGGCATAGCCTCTATTCCTGCTTCTCTGTCTGCTTTGTTTCATGAGCTCTAGACAGCCCCTTGGTCCCTGTCTATGGCTTGTGAAAAGTCTCTTTTGCAGGGAGCCTTCTGGTAAACCTGTTTGTGACATGGATTTTCAGTTTCCAGGTTCACCCAAAGAGGTCCAGCCACAAAGCTCTCCCCAGATCTCCTTGTCTTCAATTCACTTATACTCCAAGATCTTGATCATCTGAATCAGACCTTAATTGCTTCCCAAGAATCAGAGAGGAAGAAATTCCTTTCTCTGCTGACTTTCAGGGCCACCCTCAGAACGTCAGTTTCCAGAGAAAGGAGAATCACTATGATCCAGCCACCCAAAGTGATTAGGAACTGAATTGGGGAGGAAGGGTAAGAATGGAGAGGAGATGAACTGGAGAGGTAGTGAAGAAGTAGAATTTTCAGGACCTAGAGATTGATTGAATGTTGGAAGGATGGAGAAGAAATTATCAAGGATGACTTCTGGTTTCCTCTGTGGATGACTAGGTGAATGGTGGTGTCACCAGTTGGAAAGCCCTCCCCACCAGGTGATCCCACGTGACTCCATAGGCTTCTCCTCCTCCCTTTGCACACCTGTTGAGGATCACTGAGAGGTAGTAGCTGATACAACAAAAGTGGGCGAGATTGACCAAGAGGACTGTGTGGATTGAGAGAAGGAGGGTCAAGAATAGAGTTTGGAGGAACTCCAGAAACTCAGGCTGGGGTGGGTAAAGAGGAGTGTGAAGAAGACCAAGCACAGAGGGTCAGACGTGTGAGGCTGTTGGCAGAAACCACATAATTGAGATTCCAATGGTCCTGAGCAGTAAAAAGATGCCAAGCCAGGAAAAGGGAGTAAGCGAAAGGGAATGCTCTTGAACGCCTTGATTTCCTGGTTAAGTAACATGGAACTGAATCATTCTCAAGTTTCCAATTCTATATCACCCTCCTTCCACACTGCACCAGAGACTCCCAGGATGGGATTCCTCGGCCTTACAAGGCGGGGAGGGGGAACAGCGGACTGGCTAATGTGGCCTCAGCTCCTGGAGCTGGCAGCAGCTAGAAATCCTTCCTAGTAGGTTAGACAGCCCCGCCCCACCCACCCTTGGGCCTTCCGGATCTTACCCATGAAGCCAGCAAGGAGTGAGGTGGGGACAGGGATTACCCCACCATGACCTTAGTACCTCTGGAAAAGTAAGTTACAGCCTCTTGCCTCCCAACACCACACCCCCCCATCCCCCCCCCACCCCCGCCCACACACAATTCCCTACTTGACCTTGAGGCCTGGGGACAGAACCAGCTTTATAGGCATTCGACCTCTACTGTCACACAGGGTCTCCTGCTTAGAAGGGCGCATGCTAGATTTAACACTCTGCTGTCCTCATCTTGAAATTCTTAATAATTTTTTAACAAGACCTACACATTTTCATTTTACACTGGGCTCCACACATTCTATGGCTGGTCCTGTGTAGGGAGACAGAGGCCCTGGTCTGTGGAAGAGGTAGGATATTCATGCAGGGGCAGAGTTGCAGGCAGGGTTTGAATTAAGCACCAAAAATATCTTGCTCCCTGCCCTCCTCTCCCTCCTCCCTCATTTCTGACAGAAGCTGGGGTAGGAGAGGGGCAGGGAGGTGACTTTGGAGCAGTTACTCATCGTCCCCTTAGCCCCTCTGATTTTCTTATTCTCTACCAGACCACGGAAATGGGAGAGGTGGGGGACTCATCGCCTGCAGCATCAGAACTGAGGAAACAGGGACCAGGGAAGCCGGGAGAGGAGAGAGAAGGAAGAAGAACCATGTACGAACGGCCTTGCCGCTCCCCTGCTCCTCCGCACCAGCAGCCCATCTAATCACACTAATTCCTAAGCAAGCTAATTCCTGATGGAGCCACCCTCTAAAGCTCTCACATGTTCATCTGTTTATCGCTTTACTGCCTCTGCCTGGTCCTCAGTTAAAGCTTGGTCACCTTTTACCCTGATGATTCCACAGTCTCCTGCGAAACTCCCCACCTTCCTAGCCTGGCTGCAGCCCACTCTGCCCTCGGCTGCTAGTGGGTTCTCTGCAGCTCCCTTGCTTAAGGCCCTTCTTCACTCTCCACCTCCCGTGAGACCAAATCTAGACTCCTGGGCACCAAAGCCACCAAGGCCCTTCCACATGAGGGGCCCTTATACCTCTGGGGCCTCAGCTCTGCCTCCTACTCACCCCCAACCCCTACCCTGGCCCCCTAGGCTCCACGCATCAATATGGAGCTTCTTTTATTCCTTGACCAGTTTATGCAGGGCTTGAAACATCCCCCCAGCCTGCTGCTGCTTCTTCATCTAGCTAATCTGGATAGTAAGTCACAACTAGGTTTAAACATCACTTTAAGCTTTCTCTGGCTTCTTGAGTCCCTAGAGACTTTGTGACTGAATGAAGAAGTAATGAAAAATTAGGGAGTTCAAAATTCAAGAGGTGTAAAAGGGTACAGTGAACAGTCTCTCCCTCCTTTTCTCTCTCTGGTTTCATTCCTGGAGAAATCAATGTTCCAGTTTCTCGTGCAGCCTTGCAGAGATATTTTATGCACACACAAGCCATATAAATGTTCTCCCCTTTTTACACAAATGGTAGCACTCCCATGCTATTCCGAGCTTTCGTCTGGATTTCTTTTTATACCTTACCTACACCTGTATTTCACTTACATTTCATCCACATATACTCCTGAGCCTTGCTTTTCATTTTACACTGTACTTTAGTCTTTGATTTGTTGGTCAAGATTTCAAACTCCTTGAGGGCATGGAGCAAGTCTTTTTGTTTGTTTGTTTGTTTGTTGAGATAGTCTCACTCTGTCGCCCAGGCTGGAGTGCCGTGGCACGACCTCAGCTCACTGCAACGTCCGCCTCCCAGGTTCAAGCAATTCTCCTGCCTCAGCCTCCTGAGTAGCTGGGATTATAGGCATGCACCACCACACCCAGCTAATTTTTGTATTTTTAATAGTGATGGGGTTTCACCATGTTGGCCAGGCTGTTCTCAAACTCCTGACCTCAAGTGATCCATTGACCTTGGCCTCCCAAAGAGCTGGGATAACAGGCGTGAGCCACTGCTTAGCCAGCTAAGCCTTTTTTAAATTTTGTATTTCTAGCACCAAGAGCATGATAGGTGTTAAAAGACTATGTGTGGGCCAGGCGCAGTGGCTCACACCTGCAATCCCAGCACTTTCGGAGGCCAGGACTGGCAGATCGCTTAAGCCCAGGAGCTCAAGACCAGCCTGGGCAACATGGCAAAATCCCATCTCTACAAAAAATACAAAAATTAGCTAGATGTGGTGGCACATGCCTGTGGTCCCAGCTACTTGGGAGGCTGAGGTGGGAGGGTCGCTTGAACCCAGGTGGTCAAGGCTGCAGTGAGCTGTGATCACATCACTACACTCCAGCCTGGGCACTGGAGTGAGATCCTGTCTCAAAAAAAAAAAAAAGACTGTATGTATTTTATAACTTATAGGCTTACACAGGACACAGTGGTCTGCACCTGTAGTCCTAGCTGCTCAGAAGGCTGAGGCAGGAGGATCACCTGAACCCAGAAATTTGGGGCTACAGTGTGCTATGCCCTGGGCCCCTTCACCAGAATAAAACCATTGGAAGAGGCTTTCAGACTGCTGTGAGGAGAAAGAGAGGTTCTTCCTACGCTACTAGACATAGAAAGAGATGGAAATGTAAAGGAGGTCTCAGAGAAGCTGGAGCTAGGAGAAGGCCAGCTGGGATGGTAGTGAGTGTCTAACTGTTTTACCAACTATGGGTTCTAGAATCAAGTTAGTCGATTGTGACCAGTTTAAAAAATATAAACTACATAGAAAATATCAGAGGCTAGGTGTGGTGGCTCATGCCTGTAATCCCAGCACTTTGGGAGACCGAGACAGACGGATCACCTGAGGTCAGGAGTTCGAGACCAGCCTGGCCAACATGGTGAAACCCTGTCTCTACTAAAAATACAAAAATTAGCCAGGTGTGGTGACTCACACCTGTAGCCCCAGCTCCTGGAGAGGCTGAGGTAGGAGGATCATTTGATCGCGACACTGAACTCCAGCCTGGGCAACAGAGTGAGACCTTGTCTCAAAAGAAAAAAAAAAAAAGGAAAGAAAAGAAAAAATAGAGGGTACTTTTACGTGTGTAAGGGTAAATATTATTTCTTTTTATTTGTTTGAGACAGGGTCTTGCTGTGTCACCCGGGTTGGAGTGCAGTGGCCTGATGACAGCTAACTGCAGCTTCAACCTATGGGGCTCAAGTGATCCTCTTCCTTCAGCCTCCTCAGTCACCGTGACTAGAGGAGCACATGCCACCAAATTGGCTAATTTTAAAATTTTTTGTAAAGGTGAGGTCTCACTACATTGCCCAGGCTGGTCTCAAATTCCTGGGCTCAAGTGATCCTCCCACCTCAGCTCCCACAAAGTGGTGTGAGCCATCACACCAAGTCAAATATTATTTTTGTTTAATTTACTATTTTTTGTTTGTTTGCTTTTACAAGGTTAGTCAAGTGAAGCAGTGGGAGTGGAGTACATATTATTTCTTAAACCTTTATTTCAGTTTTGTGCATGTGTGTATGTGTATACTGGTTTCTGATGAAAAACAGATATCTTACTGAGAGTCTTAGTACAAACAAACAAAAAATGGTGAAAGTCATGGAGAAATAATGAAAAAGCTCATGGTGAGTAAAGTCCTAAATTGGGAATGAGGATTCACAGACGAACCAAGCCTCAGAGAGGAAGGCAGGGTACCTTTTGTGGAGCCCAATCTCCATCTGAGTGCAGAAATCTTCCTACACTCACAACTGACACACAGCTTTGAGCCTCTCTGGAAGACTTCAGGCACCAGCAGCTCAGTATTTCTCAAGCCTGTTGAAACCACCTTTGCAAAGATTCTGACAGTAAAAGAAATCTGACATGGCCAACTCCATCTTGCTCCTAGCCTCACAGACGGCTGTCTTCGGCTCATTCCTGCACAAAGGCCAAACTAAACATGGGAGGAATTTGGTTTATAGTTTAACTTGAAAGCAAGGACGATAATGGTCCCTCCCTAAAACTAACCTCCTCCTTGCTCAGGGACCAAAAATGTAGGCGTAGTTTCTATAATCCTTTACTGCTCAGAGGTCATGTGGTCAGAGGTCACAAGATTTGTGATTTGCCTGCCCTGTAGATAACATCACCACTGTAAAACCTAGGCTTGGTCTTTTGAGATGCATTCTGGCAACTGACAGACCCCACCTAGATCAGTGATTCATGACTCAGCTGGGCCTGTGGCCCCACCAAGAGGCAGATGCAGCACAGAAGGACCATTTTCCACACCCCTGTGATTTAATCCCTAACCATTCAGCAGTGCCCATTCCTAGCCCCCTGCTCATCAAATTGTTCGTAAAAACCCCAATTTGTGAGCCTTCAGGGAGACTGATTTGAGTAATAACTCCATCTCCAAGCTGGGCACAGTGGCTCACGCCTGTAAGTAATCCCAGCACTTTGGAAGGTCGAGGCGGACGGATTACCTGAGGTCAGGAGTTCAAGACCAGCCTAGCCAACATGGCAAAACTCCATCTCTACTAAAAATACAAAAATTAGCCGGGTGTGGTGGTGCATGCCTGTAGTCCCAGCTACTTGGGAGGCTGAGGCAGGAGAATCGCTTGAACCCAGGAGGCAGAGATTGCAGTGAGCCAAGATCACACCACTGCACTCCAGCCTAGATGACAGAATGAGACTCTGTCTAAAAAAATAAAATAAAATAACTCCATCTCCCACGTGGCAGACCTCATGTCAGTTGAACTCTTTCTTTAATGCAATGCTGAGGTCTTGGTGAATTGGTTTGGTCTGTGCAGTGGGCAGGAAGAACCCCCTGGGTGATTACAGCGTTCTGCCAATGGACAGCTCAAGTTGTTAGAACGTTCATCCTCTTTGCCCTTCTAGCTTCCACCCATGAGTTCTAATTCTCCACCTCTGTTGTGATCCAGACTAGGAACAAATAGGCAAATAAACTAAGAAAGCTATCTTGTGACCTCTAAGTTTCGTTTTCCTCCTGGTATAAGTATTTGTGTTTCTCAAGTATCTGAGCTTCCATAGACTTCACTATTCTAGTTGTTTCTCTAGCAGTTACCATTCTTGACTATATTATGGATCAGATATAGATATAAGGACTTTTCATTTCTATTTTACTAATTCTCACAACACTCTATGCAAAAGGTACTATTATTATCCTTTTGCATATGAGGCTCAGGACACTTAAATTGCTTACCCAAATTACACAGCCAGTTAGTGGCAGGATGAAATTTACCAATGTCTTTGTGTGATACCTAGAATTGATCTCAAGCCTCCAGATGTGGTTTGACTGGCCCAAAGTAGAGAATCTTTATCTTGACTTCCCCTTGGTGGGCAAACTTTTCTTTTATTTAAAACAGAGATGGGGTCTCACTATGTTGCCCAAGCTGGTCTCAAACTCCTGGCCTCAAGTGATCCTCCTGCCTCGGCCTCCCAAAGTGCTAGAATTGCAGGCATGTACCACCTTGCCCAGCCTAACATTCTTATATATGTCTCTAGGTGCACATATGCACACATTTCTGTGAATATATGGGCAAGAGTGAAATTGCTAAAGCATAGGGTCTAGCATCTCCAAGTTTAGTAATGTCAAACTGTCTTCCACCAATTTACACTCCTACGAAGGTTCATATTATTCCATATTCTTAACATCAGCATTGGCATTCTGGTGAGTGTGTAGTGGTATCTGATTGAGTTTTTAATTTGCATTTGCATGATGACTAATGATCTCTTGCATCTTTTCATATGTATATCAGTTATTTTCAGTTTCCTTTCTCAGTGAAGTGCCCAGTTCAAGCCTTTTATTTTTCTATTAGATTGTATTTTCTTATTGATTTTTAGGATTTTTCTTCTTCTTCTTCTTCTTTTTTAAACCCAAACTGTGTATTTCCCCTACTTTATTTTATTTTTGACACAGGATCTTGCTCTGTCACCACGGTTGGAGTGCAGTGGCGCAATCACGGCTCACTGAAGCTTTGACCCCAAGGGCTCAAGCCATCCTCCTGCCACAGCCTCCTGAGTAGCTGGGACCACAGGTGTGCACCACCACACTCAGCCAATTTGTGTATTTTTAGTAAATATATGTTTTTGTCATATTGCTCAGGCTGGTCTCCAACTCCTGGGCTCAAGTAATGCCTGCCTCAGCCTCCCAAAGTGTTGGGATTACAGGTGTGAGCCACCACTCCTGGCTGGATTTTTCTATTGTAATCTATATTTAAGTTATTTGTCAATTATGCATTAAAAATGTCTTTTCCTGGCTGGGCGAGGTAGCTCACGCCTGTAATCCCAGCACTTTGGGAGGCCGAGGTGGGCAGATCGCTTGAGCTCAGGAGTTCGATACCAGTCTGGGCAACATGGTGTAACCCTGTCTCTACTAAAGATACAAAAATTAGGCCGGGCGCAGTGGCTCACAACTGTAATCCCAACACTTTGGGAGGCCGAGGCGGGTGGATCACCTGAGGTCAGGAGTTCGAGACCAGCCTGGCCAACATGCCAAACCCCGTCTCTACTAAAAGTACAAAAATCAGCTGGAGGCCTGTAATCCCAGCTACTCGGGAGGCTGAGGCAGGAGAATCGCTTGAACCTGGGAGGTTGAGGCTGCAGTGAGCCGAGATCACACCACTGCACTCAAGCCTGGGGGCAAAGTGAGATTCTATCTCAAAAAACAAAACAAACAAAAAAACCCAAATATCTTTTCCTATTCTGTGGCTGACCTTGTCACTTTATTAGGGTCTTTTGACAAGGAGAACATACAGTATCACATAGATATGGTGAAGTATATCAACATTTTAGAAACTTTTGTGTCTTTTTTGGGAAGACGTTCCTTACCTTGAGGTCGAGAAGATAGTCTCCTGTGTTGTCTTCCAGAAGCTTTACTGTTTTTTCTTCACACTGAAGTCTACAATTCACATGGAATTTATTGCTCTGTTTATTTTTTATTTTATTTTTATTTTTTTTGAGACGGAGTCTCACTCTGTTGCCAGGCTGGAGTGCAGTGGCACAGTCTCGGCTCCCTGCAACCTCCACCTCCTGGGTTCAAGTGATTCTCCTGCCTCAGCCTCCCAAGTAGCTGGGATTACAGGCACGCGCCACCATGCCCTGCTAATTTTTGTATTTTTAGTAGAGATGGGGGTTTCACTATGTTGGCCAGGCTGGTCTTGAGCTCCTGACCTCGTGACCCACCCGCCTCGGCCTCCCCAAGTGCTGGGATTACAGGCGTAAGCCACTGCACCTGGTCTTATTGCTCTGTTTAATATAAGTTAGGGAGGAATTCGATTTTATATTTTTCCATATGGACACTCAATTGTCCCAGAACAATTTATCAAAAAGTAGGTCCTAACTGGGCATGGTGGCACGTGCCTGTCGTTCCAGCTACTTAGGAGGCTGAGGGGGGAGGATCATCGGAGTCCAGGAGTTCGAGGTTGCAGTAAGTTGTGATCGTGCCACTGCACTCCAGCCTGGACGACAGAGCAAGACCCTGTCAAAAAGAAGAAAAAAAGAGAAGGAGGAGGAGGAGAGGGGGAATGGGGAGTAGGAGGAGGGGGAGGAAGAGGAAGAGAAGAAAGAGAGAAAGAATGAAAGGAAAAGTAAGTTCTTTTCCCCACTCCTCTGTTGTGCCACCTTTGTCATAAATCAATTGTCCAGATACCTATGAGGCTGAACCTGGGTTCCCTATTCTGTTCCGTTGGCTTGTTTTCCCATCCTTGCACCAGTACCGAACTACCTCAATTTCTATAGCTTGCAGTTGATTATAAGCTTTACGGTCTGGTGGAGCAAATCCTCCTATCTCTCATGGCTAGGTATTTTTGAGGCTGGGATTGCTCATACACACAGATCCATTCAACCGTTTAGGGAGCGTGTGGGGTGGGGTGGGGAGGACGGGTGCTCAGGGGAGAAGTGGGAGAGCAGCATGAGGATCCTCTCTGTTTCTGTGGCATCCTCCCAAGCGGCGGGAACGTATAACCACAGTGCCAATCACCATGTAGGGAGATCATAAATGTGTCAGCGGGCTCCCTTGTCACTTATCCTAGAGGGGCAGGCACCTCTCAAAACTCAGATGCTGATCCAAAGAAGCTGGCTGCTTCACGCACGTCTCTCTCATACAATCCTAAAGTTATGCCCTTCCTCGCAAAGCACGTGTGCCTGCTCAGCACCCTAAACACGGATCCTGGACAGATTCGCCCAGAGAGACGCGCTCAGTCCGGCTGAGGACCCACTTAAGACGCCCTGGCGGGCTGAAGAACCGGTCCCTTAGTCAAGGGGCTGTTTTTCTTTTCTTTTTTCTTTTTTTTTCTTTTCTTTCTTTTTCTCTCTCTCTCTCTCCCCCCACCCCACCTTCTCTTTCTCTCTGTCTCTCCCTCCTTTCCTCTTTCAGCAGCTGCAGCATCTAAGGGACTGTTTTCTTTCTTTCGTTTTTGTTTTTTTTTCTTTTTTTCTGAGATGAAGTCTCGCTCTGTCTCCCAGGCTGGAATTCACTGGCGCGATCTCGGCTCACTGCAACCTCCACTTCCCGGGTTCAAGCCATTCTCCTGCCTCAACCTCCCCAGTAGCTGAGATTACAGGCGCGCGTCACCACGCCCAGCTAATTTTTGTATTTTTAGTTGAGACGAGGGTTCACCATCTTGGCCAGGCTGGTCTCGAACTCCTGGCCTCTCAAAGTGCTGGGATTACAGGCGTGAGCCACCGCATACAGCCTAAGGGACTGTTTTATGACGGACAGACACAGACGACGTCACTGAGCACCGGACAACCAACACAAACACACTAGGGTGCATGCCAGACCCCAAGAAAACCCCAGTCCCCTCTGGGGACCGCAGCCTCGTTATTGTTCGTGACCAATTGGAGTCCCGCAGGCGCCATTTCCCCGCCCCTTGGTTCTGTCGAGACACTTCGTTGGCGGCTCAGGCAGCAGTAACGTATCGCGCTTGCTCAGTAGCCAATAAGAAACATGCCGGCACCCTCGGCCACCTGGGACCTCCTAGACCGGCGGAAGCAGCATCTATGCCCCACCCGAAGCAGCATCCTCCAGATCCTTCGAGTTCTTTCGGAAGTTTCCCTCCAGGGTAAAGTCGCGTTTGCTCTCCCATCAACACATTTTTCTGCCCGACTCTCGCGCGTGCGCACTGACACCGTCAGGACGGCCCTGAAATGAAAAAATCTTGAGCGAAGAGGAGGGACCCTAAGCCGCTGTCTGGCAGGTCACTGGGGCTACCCACACAACCTGAGGTGGCCGCTGCCGGAAGCCGTCCCCAAAACAGGAATTGTGGGACCAAAAAGGGATGATGAGGTCCCACCGAGATTTGAACTCGGATCGCTGGATTCAAAGTCCAGAGTGCTAACCATTACACCATGGGACCTGCTGGCTGCTTTAGGCGGCCGCGAGTCTCCTCAAGCCAGGAGAGCTCTGGGCGGTCTTCCCAGAGAGGCAGCCGTGTCCGCGTTTGCCAGACTGGACCCTGGGCCGAGGCCCCACGGGCTGCGCGGCGAGGGCTTCGGCGTCCTTCGCGTTCCAGGCGTTTCTGGTCCTGGGGTTATCCTGTCTTCCTGCGCTCCTCCGGGGACTGGGAGGTCGGAAAGGCAGCAGGCTGGCAGGATTGGCTATGTGGGGCCGGACTGGGTCCAGGGAAAGCCTGCTCCAACCCCAGTTCCAGGGCAGGAGGCACGGCGCACGGAGCCTGGGTTGTTTGTTTATTTACGTTAGGGGTACCTTAGAAGAGGTGTTTTGGCCAAGCGGGAAGGGAAGCGGACTGGCATGTGGGGGACTAACGGTTCAAACCCCATAAACCCCAGGCGCCTCAGGGACGCGCGAACGGAGACTTTGAAATTGCGCCCGCAGTCTGACCGCGTCGGTGCGAGTCCTACTGTTTCACGTGGCTAGAGCTCTCAAGGAAAAGCGTTCCAAAGTTTCGCCTCTGCTTGCTTGTGTGCCTAATTAAAAACCACCAGGTGGGACTGCTGGGATAACACCCAGATACCCTTCCTTGCTGGGCGATTATCCTTAACTTTAGGATTAAATCAGATCGGTGAAAAAGACACTCCCCTCTGGACTCCCATATTTTAGTGAGCGTCTATGTAAACGGATGTTTCTTCAGGTCGATCTGGCTACATCTAATTTTTACACGCCGTTTGACTCAGCAGTTTCACCTTTGAGACTAACCTACTCAAACACCAAGGCAAGTGCCAAGACATATGTTCCAGGATGTTCTCAGCTGTGTTGTTTAATAATAGTAAAAAACAGAAAATAAACGTCCAAGTGAAAATTGGTTAATAATATCTACACAATAAATATTGTGCAAGAATTTAGGGAATAACTTATTGTAATGATATAAAAAGATATACAGGCCCAAACAAAACTACTTGCCAATTATTATGTATAATAATGATAAAATCGACTTACCAATTAGTATGTGTACATACCAATTTGTATAACAATATAATAATAGTAGGTAAAATCTACTTACCAATTTGTATGTATAATAGTGTTGTACCAATTAGTGTGCATAATAATGTATATATTATTAATTTTATATAACAATTATATAAAAATAAAATACATCATTAATATATACTAATATCTAATTCATATATAATATACACTAACAAAATATAGTAATATGTATAATATCCCATGACTTATAAACAAACAGAAAAGTTATACATGTGTGTAATGAACATTTACCATTTATTTGACTTGTGACATCTGACTTCCTTTCTTGAGGGCGCCAACACTGTGTGGATCTGGGTGACAGCAGCTGTGCCCCGAGGTAGATATACTCACTCTCCAGCAGTCAGAATGAGACGTAGCTTGGCCAATTAGACTTAAAATCCAGAGACTGATGCCCACAAGCAAGGGCATTTTAGAACTCGTTCTGCTGCTAGTGGTGGCTGTGACACCCAGTGTCCCAGGGGCAGTGGGGGCAGCCAGGCCATGCCCATTGGCAGCAGAACTGGCATTCTAACCACACGGCCCAGGATCCTTACCTTGCCTGAGGTCCTGGCTGCCCAGTTCCCCTTGGGCTTTGCCCATCTTCCTGAGTTTGCTTTTCTAGCCTCCCTCTGGTGCTCTGAGCTATCTCACATCCCTCCAATAAATCTCTTTTCTTGTTTAATGTACCCAGTCCTTTTCTGTTGCATGCAGTCAAGACCATGGTAGCCTAAATCTGAAATGCCATGTTGATAATTTATCTCTGGGGAGTAAATTTATAAGGACTTTTCTGTTTTTCCATATTGCTTGAAAAAAAATAACTCTTGTATATTGTCAGAAGAAACAGTAAAGATTTTCCATTTTGAGAAACAAACCAATCTCCCCTTAAGCTCCTATGGCTTCAGGGTGAGCTATTAAGGCTGAAGTTGAATGACTTCAAGTAGCATCTTTGGACTCAGCTTTGCTGTTTATTTCTTCCTTACGAGGGTTCTGTGAGCACCAGTGAGAGTGCATTGAAATTAAAATCTCAAAAGCTACTGTAGACACCCTAAAGGGTCATGATGATATTCTTTGACAATGCATAGGAGATAGTTCCTTCTGTCCAATGTGAGATTAAAGGTGACTCCACCTTCCTACTTCCACTTCTCCCTACTTCCATTCCCTAGCTCTCCTTTCTATTTTCTTTTCTTCCCCTTCCCCTTCCCCTTTCCCTTTCCTTTCCCCTTCCCTTCCTTGCTTTCTTTCTTTTTTTTTGAGATGGAGTCTGGCTCTGTTGCCCAGGCTGGAGTGTAGTGGCATGATCTCGGCTCACTACAACCTCTGCCTCCTAGGTTCAAGTGATTCTCCTGCCTCAGCCTCCCGAGTAGCTGGAACTACAGATGTGCATCACCACCTTGATGATGAAATAACTAGTTTCTATTAACATAAAGCCACAGTTCATGACATTGTAAAGATGGCAACCCATGGCATCTTTGATTTTTGTGTTTTTAGTAGAGACGGAGTTTCGCCATGTTGGCCAGGTTGGTCTCCTCAAACTCCTGGCCTCAAGTAATCCACCCACCTCTGCCTCCCAAAGTGCTGAGATTATAGGCCTGAGCCACTGCGCCCGGCCACATTTACTAATTTTTTAATGAAAAGAGAGAAAAGGGAGACAGGATGTAATCTTCCTTCCCCAGAATAACTAGTTTCTATTAACATAAAGCCACAGTTCATGACATTGTAAAGATGGCAACCCATGTCATCTTTGAGAACAGACCCAGCCTCCCCAAGTGGCTCCTGAAGCATGGGAGAGTCCTAGGTTCTGCTAGAGGTGGAGTCAGTGTGGCTTCAGCCCTGGCACTGAGACTGAGGGCTGAATCAGGCAGAGTGGGAGAACAGTGAGGCCACAGATTAGGAAGGACCTGAAGGAAGGCTGGGCGTGGTGGCTCATGCCTGTAATCCCAGCACTTTGGGAGGCCAAGGTGGGTGGATCACCTGAGGTCTGGAGTTCCAGACCAGCCTGACCAACATGGAGAAACCCCGTCCCTAGTAAAAATACAAAATTAACCAGGTGTATTGGTGCGTGCCTGTAATACCAGCTACTCGGGAGGCTGAGGCAGGAGAATCGCTTGAACCTGGGAGGCGGAGGTTGCCGTGAGCCAAGATTGCGCCATTGCACTCCAGCCTGGGCAGCAAGAGCAGAACTCTGTCTAAAAAAAAAGAAAAGAAAAACCCAACAAATATACATGTATATGAATATGAATATTCCTTTTCTTTTTTCTTGTGTAGAGATAGAGTCTTGCTATGTTGCCCAGGCTAGTCTCCAACTCTTGGGCTCAAGTGATCCTCCTGCCTTGGCCTTCCAAAGTGACAAGATTACAGATGTGAGCAACTGAGCCCAGCACATATTCTTTTTCTTAAAAAAGAAAAAATCAAAACACTGTTCTGCACCTTGTTTTATTAGCACCATATGTTGCATATGTTGAAGACTGTTCAATAACAGAATGTATAAAATCTATCTCATTTTTTAAAATAGAGACAGGAATCTTGCTATGTTGCCCAAGCTGGTCTTGCACCCCTGGCCTTAAGTGATCCTCCTGCCTTGGCTTCCCAGAGTGCTGGATTACAGGAATGAGCCACTGCCCCCAGCTTTATCCCTTTAAATGATATGTAAATGAATTATTATTTATATAATGGAAAATGCACAAATTTTAACTGGAGAAACCAATACTTTTTTTTTTTTTAACAAATGTATACACCTGTTTGATCATCACCTAGATCAAGATATAAAGCATTTCCATCACCCCAGAAAGTTCTCTGGTACTCTTTTCAAGCCATTACCACCTACCTCCCTGGAATCACTATACTGGTTTCTATCACCATAAATTACTTTTGCCTGCTCTTAAATTTTATATATATGAAATTCACTTATCTGTAGTGTATTTTGTGTCTGGTTTATTTTGCCAGACACAAAATCAATAATCAATCAACAAAATTAAATCAATACTTTTGAAAGCTGGGTGCGGTGGCTCACGCCTGTAATCCCAGCACTTTGGGAGGCTGAGGCGGGCGGATCACAAGGTCAGGAGTTTGAGACCAGCCTGGCCAATATGGTGAAACCCAGTCTCTACTAAAAATACAAAAAAATTAGCCAGGCGTGGTGGGGCATGCCTGTAATCCCAGCTACTTGGGAGGCTGAGAAAGGAGAATTGCTTGAACCCAGGAGGCAGAGGTTGCAGTGAGCCAAGATCACGCCACTGCACTCTAGCCTGGGAGACAGAGTAAGACTCCATCTCAAATAAATAAATAAATAAATAAATAAATAAATAAATAAATAAATAACAATTTTGAGACTCATCCCTGTCATTTTATGTATCGGTAGTACATTCTTTCATTGCTGAGTAGTATTGCATTGTATGACTATACCACAATTTGTTGGTCCATTCTCCAGTTGATGGACATTTGGGTTGTTTACGGTTTGGGGCTAGTATAAATAAGTCTGCTATGACCACTCTTGTACAACCCTTTTTTAGTCTTGGGTATGAACCTAAGAATAGAATTGCTGGGCTATAGGCTATGTGTGTACTTAAGTTTATTAGGAACTGCCAAACAGTTTTCCAAGATGCTTTGTACTATTTTATACTCCCACCAGCAGTGTATGGGAGAGTTCCAGTTCTACATCTTTGTTGGTAGGTGGTATTGTTAGTCTCTCAAATTTCAGCCATTCTGGTGGTTGTATAGTGATCTCTTTTTATGGTTTTAATTTGTAGTTCCCTGATGGTTATGATGTTGAACATCTGTTTTACATGCTTACTAATTGTATAGATATGTTCTTTTCTAAGTGCTGTTTAAAGTATTATTCATTAAGAAACTGTTTTTCCCAGTCTGGGCGACTTGGCAAGACCCTGTCTCACAAAAAAAGTTTTTCTTATTAATTTACAGGAATTTCTTATATATCCTAATATGAATCCTTTATCAAATATATGTATGTTGAACATTATCTCCCAGTCTGTGGCTTGCCTTTTCACTTTCTTTTTTTCTTTTTCTTTTTTTTTTTTAAGACAGTCTCACTCTGTCACCCAGGCTGGAGTGCAGTGGCATGATCTCTGCAACCTCTGCCTCCTGGGTTCAAGTGAGTCTCGTGCCTCAGCCTCCTGAGTAGGTGGGATCACAGGTGCTTACCAGCATGCTCGGCCAATGTTTGTATTTTTAGTAGAGACGGGGTTTCACCATGTTGGCCAGGCTGGTCTTGAACTCCTAACCTCAAGTTAGGATCCGCCCACTTCAGCCTCCCAAAGTGCTGGGATTACAGGCACGAACCACTGCGACCAGCTGCCTTTTCACTTTCTTAATAGTGTCTGTATTAGTCTGTTTGCACACTGCTGATAAAGACATACCTGAGACTGGGAAGAAAAAGAGGTTTAATGGACTCATAGTTCCATGTGGCAGTGGTCTCACAATCATGACGGAAGGTGAAAGGCATGTATTCTCATGGCAGCAGACAAGAGAAGAGTGCTTGTGCAAGAAATTCCCCTTTCTAAAAACCATCAGATCTCATGAGACTTATTCACTATCATGAGAACAGCACGGGAAAGACCTGTCTCCATGATTCAGTTACCTCCCATTGGGTCCGTCCCACAACACATGGAAATTCAAGATGAGATTTGGGTGGGGACACAGCCAAACCATATCATTCTGCCCCAGTACCTCCCAAATCTCATGTCCTCACATTTCAAAACCATTCATGCCTTCCCAACAGTCCCCTAAAGTCTTAACCCATTTCAGCATTAACTCAAAAGTCAACAGTCCAATGTCTCATCCGAGACAAGGCAAGTCCCTTCTGCCTATGAGCCTGTAAAATCAAAAGCAGATACAATGGGGGTGCAGGCATTGGGTAAATACAGCTGTTTCAAATGGGAAAAAATGGCCAAAACAGAGGGGCTACAGGCCCCATGCAAGTCCGAAGTTCAGTGAGGCAGTCAAATCTTAAAGCTCCAAAATGATCTCCTTTGACTCCGTGTCTCACATCCAGGTCACACTGATGTAAAAGGTGGGTTCCTATCGTCTTGGGCAGCACCCCCCTGTGGCTTTGCAGGGTATAGCCTCCCTCCTGGCTGCTTTCACAGGCTGGTGTTGTCTACAGCTTTTCCAGGTGCACAGTGCAAGGTGTTGATGGACCTACCTTTCTGGGCTCTGTAGAATGGTGGCCTTCTTCTCCCAGCTCCACTAGGTGGTGCCCCAGTAGTGACTCTGTGTGGGGGCTCTGACCCCACATTTCCCTTCCTCACTGCCCTAGCAGAGTTTCTCTATGAGGGCCCCACCCCTGGAGCAAACTTCTGCCTGGGCATCCAGACATTTCCATACATTCTCTGAAATCTAGGTGGAGGTTTCCACATCTCAATTCTTGACTTTGGTGCACCCACAGCCTCAACACCATGTGGAAGCTGCCAAGGCTTGGGGCTTGCACCCTCTGAAGCTACAGCCCAAGCTCTATGTTGGCTCCTTTCAGCCACAGCTGGAGCAGCTGGGATGCAGGGCACCAAATCCCTAGGGTGCACTCAGCACAAGGACCCTGGGCTAGGCCAACTAAACCATATTTTCTTCCTAGGCCTCCAGGCCTGTGATGGGAGAGGCTGCCATGAAGACGTCTAACCTGCCCTGGAGACATTTTCCCCATTGTCATGGCGATTAACATTCGGCTCCTCATTACTTATGCAAATTTCTGCAGCTGGCTTGAATTTCTCCTCAGAAAATGGGATTTTTTTTTCTTTTTTTTCTTTTTTTTTTTTTTGAGATGGTGTTTTGCTCAGTCACCCAGGCTGGAGTGCAGTGGCGCAATCTTGGCTCACTGCAACCTCTGCCTTCTGGGTTCATGTGAGTCTCCTGCCTCAGCCTCCCGAGTAGCTGGGATTACAGGCACGCAACACTATGCCTGGCTAATTTTGTATTTTTAGTAGAGACAGGGTTTCATCATGTTGGCCAGGCTGGTCTCAAACTCCTGATCTCAAGTGATCTGCCTGCCTCAGCCTCCCAAAGTGTTGGGATTACAGGTGTGAGACCAGACAGATTTGAGAAAGTTTGGAAGACTGAAAGCCACCATGCCCAACTGGGATTTTCTTTTCTATTGCATTGTCAGGCTGTGAATTTTCCAAACTTTTGTGCTGTTTCCTTTTTAAAACTGAATGCCTTTAACAGCACCCAAGTCACCTCTTGAATGCTTTTAGGCTTAGAAATTTCTTTCACCAGATACCCTAAATCATCTCTCTCAAGTTCAAAGTTCCAGAAATCTCTAGGGCAGGAGCAAAATGCTGCCAGTCTCTTTACTAAAACATAACAAGAGTCACCCTTGCTCCAGTTCACAACAAGTTCTTCATCTCCATCTGAGACCACCTCAGGCTGGATTTCATTGTCCATATTATTATCAGCATTTTGGTCAAATCCATTCAATAAGTCTCTAGGGAGTTCCAAACTTTACCACGTTTTCTTGTCTTCTTCTGAGCCCTCCAAACTGTTCCACCCTCTGCCTGTTACCCAGTTCCAAAGTCACTTCCACATTTTTGAGTATCTTTTCAGCAGCACCTCACTCTCAGTACCAATGGTGGCAGTGGCTGCTGCCATCCTGCCAGCTGCATCAGGGAGGCATGGCTGGGGCTGCACACTCCATGGAGCCAGTGGGAGCCCTGCCCCTTCTGAGTTGGGAGCGGGGTGCCCCATGCCACTGTAGCTGCCCAAACTGTAACTGCAGACCCAGCCCTCCTGCTCTACAGAGCAGGCAGAAGCCTCACCCTCCTGGGGCTATGCAAACTGCAGCTATGGATCTGAGCCTCCCTGTGCTCTTGGGGGAGCTGGGTGCAGGCAGGATTGCCCTCCTGGGTGCAGCAGCAGCCACCAGACCCGCAACTGCAGACCTGGGCCTCCTACTCCATGAAGCAGGCAGGAGCCAGGGACAAGCGGGAGGCCTGCCTCTTCCAAGTTAGCAGGGTAGGAGCTCCCAGGTGCAGCTGCGACTGTCCTCCCAGGCCCAGGACCCAGGCGTCTCTGCACCCTGCACCCTCGGATGCCCTAGAAAGGACAGCTCTCCCAATTCCTGCAGGCTCAGAGGTGTCTGCTCCCACTGCCTGGCCTCTCTCCACTCCTGGCACCCACTCCCATCTCACAGCAAGGTTAAGGCCAAGTCCCAGACTATGAATGGTAGCAGGAGGCAGAAAGTCCTGGGCAGTAGGTGAGGTCCCTAGTAAGGCCCCACCCTCAGGCCAGGGAGGGCCTGAAGGCTGGGGGCTGGGGGCTGGGCTGCCAGTCCCACAGACTGGAGTGGGGACTTGTGGTGCCTCTTCCAGCCTGCCCACAGTTGCCCATGGACCAGTTGGCATGCACTTCCTCCTCTGTGAGGTCCATAAAAGCCCTAGGCTCAGCCAGAGCAGGCAGAGGATGCCCAGAGGACAAAGAGGGCAGAGAGACATGACTGGCCAGGACGAGCAGCTGCAGAGAGGAGGAGTACCATCTATTCCAGCTCCAGAGAGGAGTATCATCTATGAGACAGGACGACCAGCTGCAGAGAGGAATACCCTCTCTGCTGAGAACTGCAGAGATGATGGACCAGCAGAGAGGAGTACCCTCTCTGCTGAGAGCTTCAGAGACCTACTGAGACATCTGAATGACTTGGCTGAGGAGGGGAACCACCCTCTCCAGGGCCTCCTCTCTGCTAAGAGCTAAACACTCAACCGGACAACCTGCCTACAGAGAGGAGGTACCCACTCCTCTGAGCTGTTCTAACACTAAATAAAACTCTTCGTTACCCTTTACTTGTCTGCATACCTCATTCTTCCGGAGGCAGGACAAGAATTCAGGAAAAGGCACTGTGATTACAGAGATTTCCAGCCAGAAAAATTGACCCCCAGTAACACCAACTTTCTGTATTAGTCTGTTTTCATGCTGCTGATAAAGATGTACCTGAGACTGGGAAGAAAAAGATGTTTAATGGACTTACAATTCCATGTGACTGGAGAGGCCTCACAATCGTGGCAGAAGGCAAAAGGCATGTCTCACATGGTGGCAGACAAGAAGAGAGCTTGTGCAGGGAAACTCCCCTTTTATTAATTAATTTACTTATTTATTTATTTGAGACAGAGTCTTGCTTTGTCACCTAGGCTGGAGTGAAATGGCATGATCTCAGCTCACTGCAGCCTCCACCTCCTGGATTCAAGTGATTCTCCTGCCTCAGCCTCCCAAGTAGCTGGGATTACAGGCATGCACCACCACACCTGGCTCATTTTTGTATTTTTAGTAGACACAGGGTTTCACCATGTTGGCCAGGCTGATCTTGAACTCCTGACCTCAGGTTATCAGCCTGCCTCGGCCTCCAAATTGCTGGGATTACAGGCGTGAGCCACCGCACTCGGCCGAAACTCCCCTTTTTAAAACCATCAGATCTTGTTCAGTGTCACAGAACAGCATGGGGAAGACCTGCCTCTATGATTCAATTACCTCCCACCAGGTCCCTCCCGCAACATGTAGAAATCAAAATGAGATTTGGGTGGGGACATAGCCAAACCACATCAATGTCTTTTGATAAGCAGAAGGTTTTAATTTTGATAGATAAAGTCAAATGTATCTTTTTTTTCTTTTATGATTAATGCCTTTTGTGTTCTTTGCATGTGGAGAGCTGGGATCTTTACAAGCACAATGGGACAGGAGAGAGGCATATGCAGTTATATAGATTACTCAGTTACATGAGGAGCATCTGATAATCCCTTGGTAAAATTTAAAGATGAGGGAATTAGAATTTATATGGGAGACTTGTTTGAAACTGAAGGGCATAAAGGAAGCAGGAGCATCCAAACAAAGGAATAAGAAAAAGAAGAGCTGTATGTTAACTTGAATCCTGTGTCAAGACAGATGCAGGGTTGAGTGGAAGAGGTAGGGGGGAAAGCAGGCACCTCTTCAAAATTTAATGATCCTGAAATTGATGCTGGTATCTGAAACACAGACTATGTGCCTATCAGGACTGTAGACTTATGGGAAATGGTAGGAGGAAATTGGAATGCTGGCAGGAGTTAGTGACTTCATGCAGTCTTCAGGTCCTGTAAGAGACATGTTTTAGACGGAAGGTGCCCTGTTTTAAGTTTTAGTTTTGCTTAGAGTGGCTTGCAATCCAAGTTTACTGGAAATCCTACAACTTGGAGTGTTACAGGGCTGGAAAAGCTGAATTCTGTATCCCAAGTGAAAGTTAGCCTCCACAGAGACAGGGGACTTAGCAGGACACTGATTTGGGCAGGAGACCAGCTTGCTGCATCACATGCTTTAAACCTTTTCTGCCCACAAAGAGGAAAAACTGGGACAAAGAGCAGATTATAGATGGTCCCTCTGTACTAGAGACAACTATTGTGAATAGCCTCAAGGCAGAAGCCATTTAACTGAGTGCCAGAGGCCTGGGTGGCGGCCTGTGGTTACAAGAATAGATTCCCCAGTCTCAAAGATATGTCTAGACAAGATGTCTGGAAGTGACTGGAAGTGACAGGAAACCTGTACATTTTAAGGAACTGCCAATCAGATTTCATTGGCAATTCGGTTTCCTTTAAACCCTGACTGTTAACAGCTAACGAGTTTTTGCTCCTACCGCCATGCCCACGCCTGTGAACACCACTAACAGGAAGTGGGCAGTTAAAGCTGTGTGTAGGTTTCAGAAAGGTCAGCCTGCCCACTGCCCACCAGATGTGGATCTGGAAGGTAAAGGACGGGGGTGCTTCTCCTAGAGCAGGCTGGTCCAATCTGTGGCCCAGGACGGCTTTGAATGCGGGCCAACACAAATTTGTAAACCTTCTTAAAACATTATGAGATTTTTGGCCAGGCGTGGTGGTGCACGCCTGTAATCCCAGCACTTTGGGAGACCAAGGCGGGCAGATCACAAGGTCAAGAGATCAAGACCATCTGGCCAACATGGTGAAACCCCATCTCTACTAAAAATACAAAAAAAAAAAAAATTAGCCAGGCGTGGTGGCACGCACCTGTAGTCCCAGCTACTCGGGAGGCTGAGGCAGGAGAATTGCTGGAACCCAGGAGGCAGAGGTTGCAGTGAGCCAAGATCGCACCACTGCACTCCAGCCTGAGTGACAGAGCAAGACTCCATCTCAAAAAAAAAAAAAAAAAAAAAAAAAAAAAAAAAAAAAAAAAAAAATCAAAAACCTTCCTAAGAGTGTAGAAGAAGCCAGCTGACCTCAGACCCAATTTCTACTTCAGTCACAGGAAATGGACACACCTGTGCGGGCAAGAAAACGACCTGTAGCCCAGTAGCCAATAAGATCCGTCCCCTCCAAAAGCACAGCAGCGATTTTCCTTTCCTGGGTTAAGCGGGTGGGGAAGAAGTAAAGGAAACAGAGAGGGTAGGCTTGAGCGCCCCCTGGAGGCCCATGCAATTATTTGACTATTTGTGCCGAGCTTTCCTGAAATTGGGAGTTTAGCAGAAAGTATCGGGGGATACTCTGTCCTGGAAGGATAGCTTTGTCATTGGTTTGGTCCAGGCTCTTTGGTTGTGTCTGAAACTCAAGGCTGGAGGAAAGCCTATGTGTCTGGTATTGTCTGTGACCTTATTTTTGCTTCCAAACTGCCCAAAGGAGAAAACCTTTTATTTATGTATGCCTTTTTGTTTTGGAAACAGGCAGTTGTACAGCATGGTTGTATTATTTAGGACACTTTGTTTATAAGTAACAGGAACCAACTCAAATTAGGTTAATCAAGCCAGGCATGGTGGCTCGAGCCTGTAATCCCAGGATTTTGGGAGGCTGAGGTGGGAGGGTCGCTTGAGCCCAGGTATTTGAGACCAGCCTGCCAACACGGTGAAACCCCATCTCTACAAAAAATACAAAAATTAGCTGGGTGTGGTGATGCATGCCTGTAGTCCCAGCTACTCAGGTGGCTGAAGCACAAGAATCGCTTGAATCCAAGATGGCGCCATTGCACTCCAGCCTGGGCAACATAATGAGACTCTGTCTCTAAAGATTAAAAAAAGAGTACACGTGAAAACCAACATCCTTATGTCTAAATATTTAAAGCTATAAAAAATGAAGCTAGCAAACTGTTTAATGTTCTATCCTCTTACCTTGACGAAGATGTCATTATAGTAGCAAAATTAAAAAGAATTGAAAAGTGGTGCTGGTTTGTTTTGTTTTGTTTTGTTGTTGTTGTTGTTGTTTGATGATGTTTTGCTCTGTCGCCCAGGCTGGAGTGCAGTGGCATGATCTCACCTCACTGCAACCTCTGCCTCCCATGTTCAAGCGATTCTTGTGCCTCAGCCTCCTGAGTAGCTGGGATTACAGGCATGCGCCACATGCTCAGCTAATTTTTTGTATTTTTAGTAGAGATAGAGTTTCACCATGTTGGCCAGGCTGGTCTCCAACTCCTGACCTCAGGTGATCTGCCCGCCTCAGCCTCCCAAACTGCTGGGAATACAGGCGTGAGCCACCGCACTGGGCCATTTGTTCTTACTTATCCAAACATCAACAATCCATCAAGCCAACACCAAGGTATGTATAATAATAATAATTAAATTGGCTGGGCGCAGTGGCTCATTCCTGTAATCCCAGCACTTTGGGAGGCCGAGGTGGGAGGATCACCTGAGGTCGGGAGTTCAAGACCAGCCTGACCAACATGGAGAAACCCCATCTCCACTAAAAATACAAAATTAGCCAGGCATGGTGGCACATGCCTGTAATCACAGCTACTCGGGAGGCAGAGGCAGGAGAATCGCTTGAATGTGGGAGGCAGAGGTTGCGGTGAGCTGAGATCACACCATTGTATTCCAGCCTGGGCGACAGGAGCAAAACTCTGTCTCAAAATAATAATAATAATAATAATAATAATAATAAACAAATCAATAAATTCCATTGCTTTGATATGTTGACTACTTTTCGTTGTTCAAAAAAACCACCACTTGACTGGGCGCAGTGGCTCATGGCTGTAATTCCAGCACTTTGGGAGGCCAAGGTGGACAGATCACTTGAGATCAGGAGTTCAAGATGAGCCTGGCCAACATGGTGAAACTTCGTTTCTACAAAAAATACAAAAATTAGCTGGGCATGGTAGTGGGTACCTGTAATTCCAGCTACTAGAGAGACTGAGGCATGAGAATTGCTTGAACTTGGGAGGCGGATGTTGCAGTGAGCCAAGATCACAACACTGCACTCCAGCCTGGGCAAAAGAGTGAGACTGTGTCTCACAAAAACAAAACAAAACAAAACAAAACAAAAACACAAAGACACATCACATACACACATATATATATAATTTGTAAATTACCGTATATTTATCCCATATCATTTAATTTTCTTGCTTTTATTTCAACAACAATTACTAATTATGCTTTTATAATCAAGATTGTTCACATAATTTGTACTCTATTTAAGTTTTAAGTAAAGTAGCAAACTACAGCCAAGGGCCAAATGCAGCCTATGACTTGTTTTTGAATGGCCCCATAATCTCTCAGTATGGCTTTTACAGTTTTAAAGAGTTATCTTTTTAAAAGCATACATAACAGAGACCTTATGTGGATTACAAAACCTAAAATATTTACCATCTAGTCCTTTACAAAAATGTTTGCTGATCCCTAATCTAAAGCAATGCTACTCAAAAGTGTGCTCTGAGGCCTGGTCTGGGAGCTCTTTGTTATCAGCCTGCAATGAGATAAGAGGCTTGTGCCAGCATCCCTAAGCACACGGTTTTAGTTGAGTTGACATTTTTTTCATGGCAAGACTTTCCTTTTTTTTTTTTAACTTAAAAAATTTTAAATATAGAGACAGGGTGTCACTATGTTGCCCATGCTGGTCTTAAACTTCTGGGCTTAAGTGATCCTCCTGCCTCTGCCTCCCAAAGTGCTGGGATTACAGCCATGACCCATTGTGCCTGACAAACACTTTCTTTTCTTTCTTTTTTTCTGAGACAGGGTCTCACTCTGTTGCCCAGGCTGCTGGAGAGCCATGGCATGATCACAGCTCACTGCAACCTCTGCCTCCTGGGTTCAAGCACTTCTGTCTCAGCCTCCCAAGTAGCTGGGGATTACAAGCGTGTGCTACCACACCTGACTAATTTTTGTATTTTTAGTAGAGACAGGGTTTTAACCATGTTGGCCAGGCTGGTCTCGAACTCCTGACTTCAAATGATCCACCTGCCTCGGCCTCCCAAAGTGCTGGGATTACAGGTGTGAGCCACTGCGCCCAAAATAATCTAGCAAATTTTAAAATTTGTCATTTCCTTTTTTTTTTTTTTTTTTTTTTGAGACAAAGTCTCGCTCTGTTGCCCGGGCTGGAGTGCAGTGGCCGGATCTCAGCTCACTGCAAGCTCCACCTCCCGGGTTTACACCATTCTCCTGCCTCAGCCTCCCGAGTAGCTGGGACTACAGGCACCCACCATCTCGCCCGGCTAGATTTTTGTATTTTTTAGTAGAGACGGGGTTTCACCGTGTTAGCCAGGATGGTCTTGATCTCCTGACCTCGTGATCCGCCAGTCTCAGCCTCCCAAAGTGCTGGGATTACAGGCTTGAGCCACCACGCCCGGCATTGTCATTTCCTTTTACCTAAGCACATTGCAGCCAAAATCCTACCAGTACTCCAGAGCACCATCCACAAACTTTCATTGCATTTGGATGCAATTGTCTTTTGAAGACACAAGGCAAGAGATGTGGAGAAGCATTTCCCTGGGGCCTGAATAGCATTAGTCCCAAGAGTGGATGTTTAGGGTTACCAGTCATGCTGTATTGGTGCCAAGCACTGGATCCTAAGTGACAGAGATGCCCTGGGCTTCATCAGTAAATGCACATGTCTGTGACATGCAAGGTACTCTAGAGCACAAGGTCAAGGTAGGGGCTCTTCTTGCTTGGATCTAAGAGGATTCATATGGGACTGTGTTGGGATGGGACAATGCAATGTTGTTTTCCTATATAGCTATGCTTGTTTATCTGATTTTTTCCTTCCAATCAAAGGCTGCCTATATTTATCCTTTTTTTTTTTTTTACTAGAGATGGGGTCTTGCTATGTTGCCCAGGCGCTGGCCTCAAACTCCTGAGGCTCAAGCAATTTTCCTGCCATGGCTTCCCAAAGTGCTGGGATTACAGGTGTGAACCACCATGCCCAGCCTATAGCTATGTTAGTATACAAAAAAACTATAGCAATATAATCTTTATGACATACAATGAATGAGGTATGTGCTCAGTTCTATTTTGGGAGAATAAAAAGTGACTGCTAGTCTCTATCCATGCTTCAGAAATGCCAAATTAAACAAAGTTAAAGAGATTTCATTACCTCAGGTCTTCTCAGAGCCTTTACTACACTAATGTGAACTGCAGCCTGCCAAGAAGGAGACACAGCAGTATTTTTCAAAATTATTTGAGCACCAAAATCAATTCTGCTATAAGTCCATTTTTCAGGAATTTTTAATAATATCTCACAGAACACATTTTTAATGATCCTGAACTACCCTAGGCCACATTCAGGAAGAAAAAGTCTACAGGTAAACAGAAACTGTGAAGACAGGGCTGGAGGGGTCATAGAATCTGCTGTTGGCAACAGGCCCCCAAAATTGGCCATAAACTGGCCCCAAAACTGGCCATAAACAAAATATCTGCAGCACTGTGTGACATGTTTGTGATGGTCATGATGCCCACGCTGAAGGTTGTGGGTTTACTGGAATGAGGGCAAGTAACACCTGGCCCACCCAGGGTGGAAAACCTATTAAGGTGTTCCTAAGCCACAAACAATAGCATGAGTGACCTGTGCCTTAAGGACATGTTCCTGCTGCAGATAACTAGCCAGAGCCCATCCCTTTGTTTCAGCCCATCCCTTTGTTTCCCATAAGGAATACTTTTAGTTAATCTATAGAAACAATGCTTATCACTGACTTGCTGTCAATAAATATGTAGGTCAAACTCTGTTTGGGGCTGTCAGCTCTGAAGGCTGAGTCCCCTGATTTCCCACTCCACACTCTATATTTCTGTGTGTCTTTAATTCCTCTAGCACCACTGGGTTGGGGTCTCCACGACCGAGCTGGTGTCAGCAAGTGGCGCCCAACGTGGGGCTTGAACCCTGGTTGAAGGGTCTCCGGAGTGACGGTTGGAGAACATGGAACTAAGCTGGAGGACACCCAAGTACTCTTAAGCAATCCCTGTAGTGAGTAAGAAGGGGAACTCAGAAGCATCAGGGTAACAATGGGACAAGTTTGGGCTCTGGTTTGTTCCACCTTGGAACCTTTTCACACTAATGATGAGAAGGAAGGAAAGTATAACAAAGTAACAGAAGAGATGACAGAGCAGGTTTGTTTGCCAGCTAAAGCTAAAGCAGCAAAAGAGGAAGAGGGTTGTCCCTACCCTTCTGCACCCCCTCATTATTTTGAAGAACTAGTGACCTGACCCTCCAGATCTTTCTTTTCCAGAGGACACTGGGCGAAAAGTAGTTGCCCCAGTGACTGTTATAGCAGCACCTTGAGCAACCACTCTCAATTCTATTCAGGCAGAAATTCAGCAAGCTAGACAAGAGGGTGATATGGAAGTGTGGCAGTTCCTTGTTAGGATACACCCCCAAGATCAACAGGGAAATATTATAGCTCACTCCCTCACCCCTGTACAATGTCTGTCCCACAACACAGCCAGTAGTGCTGCAGTAGATTTATGCTGCACAAAAGCTGTGAGCCTTATGCCTGGGGAACCCCCACAAAAAGTTACAACAGAGGTCTGTGGATGCTTGCCAGCGGGGATGATAGGATTACTTCTAGGTAAATCTAGTTTAAATTTAAAAGGAGTGGGCCGGGCGCGGTGGCTCAAGCCTGTAATCCCAGCACTTTGGGAGGCCGAGACGGGCGGATCACGAGGTCAGGAGATCGAGACCGTCCTGGCTAACACGGTGAAACCCCGTCTCTACTAAAAATACAAAAAACTAGCCGGGCGAGGTGGCGGGCGCCTATAGTCCCAGCTACTAGGGAGGCTGAGGCAGGAGAATGGCGTAAACCCAGGAGGCAGAGCTTGCAGTGAGCTGAGATCCGGCCACTGCACTCCAGTACGGGCGACAGAGCCAGACTCCGCCTCAAAAAAAAAAAAAAAAAATTTAAAAGGAGTGCAAGTACATACAGGAGTTATTGATTCAGATTACAATGTGGAAATTCAAATTGTTATATTTACTTCTCTTCCATGGAAAGCAGAGCCAGGAAAGCGTACAGCACAACTCCTGATTGTGCCATATGTGGAAATGGGGAAAAGTGAAATTAAACAAACAGGAGGATTTGGAAGCACAAATAAACAAGGCAAAGCAGCTTATTGGGTGAATCAAATTATTGATAAATGTCCTACCTGTGAAATAACTATTCAGGGAAAGAAATTTAAAGGTTTGGTAGATACAGGAGCAAACATTTCAGTCATTTCTCTACAGCAGTGGCCATCCACGTGGCCAATTCAACCTGCTCAATTTAACATAGTTAGAGTTGGTAAAGCCCCTGAAGTATATCAAAGTAGTTATATTTTGCATTGTGAAGGCCCGATGGACAACCTGGGACTATTCAACCAATTATAACTTCTGTACCTATACATTTATGGGAAAGAGACTTGTTAAAACAATGGGAAGCACAAGTTCTAATTCCAGAGCAATTGTATAGCCCTCAAAGTCAACATATGATGCATGAAATGGGGTATGTCCCTGGTATGGGACTAGGAAAAAATTGCAAGGTTTGAAAGAACTGCTTCAAGCGGAAAGACAAAGTTCCTGCCAAAGATTAAGATATCATTTTTGATGGCAGCCATTGTTAAGCCTCCAGAACCTATACCTTTAAAATGATTAACAGATAAGCCAATTTGGACAGAACAATGGCTGCTAAGTAAAGAGAAACTGGAGGCTTTAGAGGACTTAGTTACTGAACAATTAGAAAAAGGACACATAGCTCCAACATTTTCCCCTTGGAATTCTCCAGTTTTTATAATTAAGAAAAAATCAGGTAAATGGAGACTGTTAACTAACTTAAGAGCCATTAATTCAGTTACATAATCTATGAGGACATTGCAGCCAGGACTGCCTTCTCCTGCTATGATTCCAAAAAATTGGCCTTCAAGTCATAGATTTAAAATACTGTTTCTTTACAATCTCCTTAGCTGAACAGGACTGTGATCGGTTTGCATTTATAATTCCTGCATTAAACAACCTGCAGCCTGCTAAGCATTTTCATTGGAAAGTGTTGCCACAAGGCATGTTAAACAGTCCAACAATTTGCCAGACTTATGTAGGGCAAGCAATTGAACCTACTCATAAAAAAATTTTCACAGTGTTACATTATTCATTATATGGGTGATATACTTTGTGCTGCCCCCACTCGAGAAATATTACTCCAATGTTATGCTCACTTGAAACATTTGATTTCTCATGCTGGTTTTTTTGTTTTTTGTTTTTTTCTTTTTGAGACGGAGTCTTGCTCTGTCACCCGGGCTGGAGTGCAGTGGCCGGATCTCAGCTCACTGCAAGCTCCGCCTCCCGGGTTCACGCCATTCTCCTGCCTCAGCCTCCGGAGTAGCTGGGACTACAGGTGCCCACCACCTCGCCTAGCTAGTTTTTTGTATTTTTAGTAGAGACAGGGTTTCACCGGGTTAGCCAGGATGGTCTTGATCTCCTGACCTCGTGATCCGCCCGTCTCGGCCTCCCAAAGTGCTGGGATTACAGGCTTGAGCCACCGCACCCGGCCACTCATGCTGGTTTAATTATAGCTCCTGACAAAATTCAGACTGCTATTCCTACTCCTACTTGGGGACCTTAGTAAATGACACTACCACTGTGCCACAGAAAGTAACCATACATAAGGATCAACTGAAAACATTAAATGACTTTTGAAAATTACTAGGGGACATTAATTGGATACAACACTCTAGGCATTCCTACCTATGCCATGAGTAATCTATTTTCTAATCTTAGAGGAGATGCTAGTCTCACTAGCCCTTGGCTATTAACAATAGAAGCTGAAGCAGAGCTGCAGCTAATAAAAAAGCAAGTCCGTAAAGCTTAAATAAATAGAATAGATCCAGAAAAGACTCTAGATTTGCTCATTTTTTCAAGTCAGCATTCACCTACTGGTGTTATTGTTCAAGAGCAAGATCTTGTAGAGTGGCCTTTTCTTCCACATACTAGTTCATGGACTCTAACTCTTTGTTTGGATCAAATCGCTACTATGGTGTGAAATGGGAGAACTTGGATTGTTAAATCACATGGATATGATCCTGGAAAAATTATTGTTCCTCTCATGAAGGCACAAATACAGCAAGCTTTTATAAATAGTCTTACTTGGCAAACCCATTTAGCTGACTTTGTGAGTATTCTTGATAATCATTTTCCCAAAACAAAATTGTTTCCATTTTTGAAATTAACTAATTGGATTCTCCCTAAAATAACTAAATTCAAACCACTTGAAGGTGCTGAAAATGTCTTCACAGACGGGTCTAGTAATAGTAAAGCTGCTTATTCTGGCTTGAAAAGTAAGGGCTTCAGACTCCCTATACTTCAGCTCAGAAAGTGGAGCTTGTAGCTGTAATTGAGGTGTTGACTGCTTTTAATATGCCTATTAATGTGATTTCTGATTCCTCATACATGGTTCATTCCACACAATTGAAAATGCTCAACTATGATTCCACACAGATGAGCAACTGATGACTTTATTTACCCAATTGCAAACAGCAGTCAGGAGTAGAATGTATCCTTTTTACATCACTCACCTAAGGGCTCATGCATCTCTTCCAGGATCTTTAACTGAAGGGAATCAAATGGCTGATCGCCTAGTTGCTAATGCAATATCTAATGCTAAACAATTTCACAATTTAACCCATGTTAATGCCTCTAGTCTCAAATGCAGATACAGCACTACCTGGAAAGAAGCTAAAGCTATTATCCAGTGATGCCCAACTTGCCAAATGGTGGATTCCTCATCTTTTACAGAAGGAGTTAATCCTTGAGGATTGGAACCTAATTATCTTTGGCAAATGGATGTCACACATGTTCCCTCGTTTGGGAGACTAGCTTATGTACATGTATGTGTGGACACCTTTTCTCACATTGTGTGGGCTACATGCCAGTCAGGAGAGTCTTCTGCCTGTGTTAAATGTCACCTTTTGCAGTGTTTTGCGGTGATGGGCATTCCAGCTTCTATTAAAACAGATAATGTCCCAGGCTATACTAGCCAAGCTCTAGCTACATTTTTCTCTATATGGAATATTAAACACATTACTGGCGTCCCATATAATTCTCAAGGACAAGCCATAGTAGAACGAATGAATCTCTCCCTGAAACAGCAGTTGCAAAAGCAAAAGGGGAGAAACAGGGACTATGGGACACCCCATATGCAATTCATTCTAGCATTATTGACTTTAGATTTTTTGAGCCTGCCTAAAGGCTAGCAGCTGAACAGCATATACAGAAACCAGCTGCAAAGACAGAAGCAGAACAACTGGTTTGGTGGAGAGATCCAATAACAAAAATTTGCGAAATACGTAAAATAATAACTTGAGGTAGAGGTTGTGCTTGTGTTTCTTCAGGACTGAATCAACAGCCAATTTGGGTGCCATCAAGACACCTGAAACCTTATCATCAGCCAGATGCTGAGGAAGAGATTCCAGGAGGATCCCAAGGATCCCCCAGTTGCAGCCATGTCAAGACTGATGCTGAGGAGGACCCCAACTATCACAAGCAACAGCTGTCGAACACAGCCACCTACCTGGGGACACATCAAGAAGCTGTCACAGATGGCAGAAGAAAACCTGAGGGAAGTGGGACAACCAGTCACAATGAGTAATTTAATGATAGCTATGATAGCGGTGATCACCATTGCTATGAGTATTCCTGCAACAAGGAACAACACAGAGAACAATTATACTTATTGGGCATATTTATCCATCTTGGCTGACAATAATGCCTGATGTAATCACTGTATGACACACTTACACATGCTTTCTGATCTCAGTATTTACCAATAATAAATCTGCTCCTACAATTGAAGCATACCACCCTCAAAAATCTATTTGTAAATAGAATTGGACCTGGTCAGAAATAATGAACTTACTTGTTTGGGAAGATTGCATAGCAGAACAGGCAGAGGTGTTGCGCAACAATTCCTATGGAGTCATTATTGATTAGTCCCCTAAGGGGATGTTTAGCTGAATTGCACCTCTCAGTCTGCGTGCCAAGGCCACACTATATTCAGCTGGTCTAAACAAAACATCAGATGCTAGAAATGGTAAGAAATACGTCAAGAGTTCCTATTACCTGAAACATGGCCGTATAGTGGCACCTCAATCTCAAATGATAAGGTCCACTGTAGGAGCTAAACATAGGATTTGTGGAAACTATTAATGACTCTTAATAAGATCAAAATTTAGGAAAGAATAAAAAAGCATCTAGAAAGACACTCTACAAACTTGTCTTTGGATATTGCAAAATTAAAAGAACAAATATTTAAATTATCCTGGGCACACCTGACCTTAATGCCAGGAACTGGAGTGCATGAAGGAGCTGCAGACAGATTAGCAACTATTAACCCATTAAAATAGATAAAGACACTTGGTAGCTCTGTGATTTCAGTGATGACTGTGCTTTTAATCTGTGTTGTTTGTCTTTGCATAGTCTGCAGATACGGATCCCAACTCCTGAGAGAAGTAGCTCACCGTGACAAAGCTGCCTTTGCTTTTATTGCTTTGGAAAACAAAAAAGTGGGACATGTTGGGAACAGGCCCCCAAACCGGGCCATAAACTGGCCCCAAAACTGGCCATAAACAAAATCTCTGCAGAACTGTGACATGTTCGCGATGGCCATGATGCCCACGCTGAAGGTTGTGGGTTTACCGGAATAAGGGCAAGGAACACCTGGCTCACCCAGGGCGGAAAACGACTTAAATCATTCCTAAGCCACAAACAATAGCATGAGCTATCTGTGCCTTAAGGACATGTTCCTGCTGCAGATAACTAGCCAGAGCCCATCCCTTTGTTTCAACCCATCCCTTTGTTTCCCATAAGGAATAGTTTTAGTTAATCTATAGAAACAATGTTTATCACTGGCTTGCTGTCAATAAATATGTGGTTCAAACTCTGTTTGGGGCTCTCAACTCTGAAGGCTGTGAGCCCCCTGATTTCCCACTCCACACTCTATATTTCTGTATGTGTGTCTTTAATTCCTCCAGCACCACTGGGTTAGGGTCTCCACGATTGAGGTGGTCTCAGCAATCTGCCAATCCCCAGGCAACAGAAAGAGGCTTATCCAACAACAGAGTGATGGAACCACTCTGTAAATGTCATGAGTTTTGAGTGATCAGCAACTGGCCTCAGGTCCCTGGAGCTTGGTGGCCTGTCACCACACTCACACTGTTTGCTGTCACACCGTGGCATGGACTCTGAGTTCAATCCCTGGCATTCTGGAACAGGTCTAGAGCAAGTCTGATGCCAGGGCAGCCTTTGTTCTGGTAGACAGTGGGATGGCCCCAGGACCCTCCTGCCCTCTCTGATGCCTGAATATCTGCTTTCAGGCTCCTAACAAGTTCACTCCACGGAGACTTCCTCCGCTGCCCGGGACCTGGTGATGCCTTCCCTTCTCTGATCCTCTGACCCCGGCTGCCTGATTCTGTGATTAGACTGAACTGAACCAGGCTGCAAACCTCCTCAAGGCAAGGACCCTAGATTGTTCACATTTTTTGAGTCTACAAGATAGAACCCAATACAAATGTAGGGATGACAGTGATGCCGGAGCCAATGCTTCTGACTGTGACAGAATCTCCACCAAACAACTATCAAGGACCAGGCAGCTGTTCTTTTGACTGAGGACACCAACAAATGTAGTCTTCTGTGTGAGATCAGATGAGATGATGTGAGATACTGTCCATGTAAATGATTCATAAAAGGCAGAGCATTGTACAAATCATTGCTATTAATACAGTCTCCACTGCCCTGGTCAGTGACTGGTTCATTTCTAATGACCCTTCACCTTTGATTGGTACTTCCAGTAACTGAGCCATTTCCCTTTGCCCTACCCACCAGCTGGTTTGCTACAATGTTCACCTATCAGGAGTCCAGTTTTTGGTGGCCTGCTATAGATACCATAACCAGCCAGTCTAGTGTTTCTCCTATGCCCTCACACCTTTATGTGGCACATTGGAGATGGTTCTTGAAGTAGTGGAGAGCCAGCTTGAACTGGACCTGGGCGAGGGTGTTGGACCGGTATGTACTGTAGGTCTTCTCTAGGGCAGCCAGCTCTGAGTCCACCACTGGAGACCGAGACTGGTGACCTATAATCACTTCTGGGCATGACCCCACGAGTAGGGTCCCTAGCCCATCAATGAAGAATTCTGCAAAGAGAGGGAGAGCAGAAGGAAGTGGGAGCTGTGGTCAGAAAAATGGGTACTATTCCAGGTCTGAGGGGGGAGAGTCCCAGGGAGAGGACACAGTTCATACACTGGAGAGTGTGAACTGTGAAGCCCCACGTGAAGCCACACCCTTAACTCTAGGAGCCTGTCCCTGCTGATGAGCTGGAAGGAAATAAATAAGCTCATTTCTCAGGCAGAGATCTGGGCACAGAGGCAGAGAGGCACAGATTGGCTTTCAAACTGGACAGAACTGTGGACTCCAGGGCTGATGGAGTAAGAGGGAAAGAGAGAGCAGTTAACAGGACAGGATTTCTGGAAAAATAGAATATGAAGCAGCATGGGAAAGGAGGAAGACAGAGCTGTAGGGAAAGGAAGGGAAAGGAAAAGAAGGGCAGCCTACAGGATACACAGAAGTCAAAGAGACGTGGGGAGGGAGGTCAGAGAGATCAAGAGCTTCCTAGTCTGGGGAGAAAGGGGAAAAGGACGTACTGCTGCTGGGCAGGCGACCACTATCACCCAGCTGGGTACAGCCCTTGGAAAGAACAAACTTTTGTAGCCAATTCCCAGCCCAGCTCCCTTCCTCACTCTTTCAGCCTTCCCACCTGAGTGAGCCACTCGTTGCAGGCGGGGATCAAAGCCAACTCTTTGGAGTCGCTCCGTGTGGGCCAGGAAGAAGTTGACCACGCCACTGGTCACCACACAGTTGGGGAAGCCATCCAGGGGTTGGAAAAATCCCGTCCTCTTGTGAAGGCAGGCCCCGTTCTCACTCTGTTCCAGCAACAATTTAAACTGGAACACATTTCCCAGCACACTGCCGCCTACCTAACCAGCAGGCAGAGAAACCCATGTTAGAGAGTGCAGATCAATATTCATCCTGCCTCTTCCTGGAAGCCTTGCTGGACTGCACCTCGGTTATAACAAGAATTGTTATTTCTCTATGTATCCTTCAAATTATCCCTCAGGGACTGCCTTTTTGCTGTTGTGGCCACGGCTTTCACTATACTACTGTTGGGTCCCTGGGCTCTTTTATTTCCTGCGTACCCCAGAAAATCTCTTGGCATGAGTAGCCCTTACCCAAGACCAAAGAAAGTTATCTTTCCAGAAGAAGGTAACTCACTCCCTTCCACTGGGAGAGGAGTACTGCAGTACGGGTAAGAGGCAGCCTGTGTGCACTGGTCCATTTGCAGAATTTCCACTTGTTAGATTTCTTGCAGGGAGCTGTTTGTCTCGAGCTGTCTTCCTACTATTTTCTGCTCCTGGCTTACCTCTCTGAACTGCCTATCCATGCACTCATGGAAGAGACATGCATTTTCATGTTTGAGCCTGAGCACAACAGATGAGCAAGTACATCTATCTCTGAAAGAATCATAATCCTCTAAGGGGGACGTGGTAAAGTCTGCTCATTGTCCCCCATCACCTGTTCTTTCCTTCTTCCTTTTAGTAAATGACCCTTCTGAGTTTTACGACATAGTCAACTAGTCAGCTAAAGACTGCATTTCCGGTAGCTAAACAATGGGTACACATGGGCATAGAGAGTGGAATAATAGACACTGGGGAATACAAAAGGTAGGAGGTTAAGAGTGGTCGAGGGTTAGGCCGGGCATGGTGGCTCATGCCAGTAATCCCAGCACTTTGGGAGGCTGAGGTGGGTGGATCTCCTGAGGTCAGCAGTTCGAGAGCAGCCTGGCCAATACGGTGAGACCCTGTCTCTACTAAAAATACAAAAATCAGCCAGGCACGGTGGCATGTGCCTATGGTCCCAGCTACTCGGGAGGCTGAGGTGGGAGAATCACTTGAACCCAGGAGATAGAGGCTGCAGTGAGCCAAGATCGTGCCACTGCACTCCAGCCTGGGTGACAGAGCGAGACTCTGTCTCAAAAAAAAAAGAAAAAGAAAAAAAAAAGAAGACTGGGTGAGGGTTGAAAAATTACCTGTTGGGTACAATGTTCGCTATGCGGGTAATGGGTACACTAAAAGCCCAGACTTCAGCACTACGAAAGACATGTGTATAAGCTATCTGCACCTGGGCCCCCCTAATCTATAAAAATAAAAAACAAAAGCCCATTTATTATTGAAGGAAAAAAAGACTGCATTTCCCGACCTCCCTTGCAGCAAGGTTTCACTGTGTGACCAAGTTCTGGCTGAAGGGATATGATTTAGAACTGATGCAAGAAACGTTTACATCACATCCTTAAAAGAAACCTGGTCTCCCTTCACTTCCTCTTCCCGTCTTCCTCCTGGCCATGCAGCCGGGGACCAAAGGATCGAGGAGCAACAAGAAAAGGAAGCTGATCCAGGATGATCCTGGAGCCAGCTCAGCTGCCAGTGTGGTTGTTACATGAGCTGGAACATCTTCTCTCTTAAGTTATTGTGATCTGGTCTCTAAGAGTTGCCAAGAGATGTCTTTGCTGATCTAGGTGTTTTGTGGATTGTCCACTTGCAGTAGAGTTAACTGTGGTCACGACACCACTTACCTTCTCATCCATGCCCCTTTTTCTTTTCTACGGTGAATTTGCTTTTGATGTTTTTATTCTTTTCTTTTCTTTTTTTGAGACAAGTATCACTCTGTCATCCAGGCTAGAGCGCAGTGACACAATCTCAGCTCACTGCATCCTCGCCCTCCTGGGCTCAGGTGATCCTCCCACCTCAGCTCCTGAGTAGCTTGGACTACAGATGCACACCACCACCCCTGGCTAATTTTTTTTATTTCTTTGTACAGATGAGGTTTTGCCATGTTGCCCAAGCTGGTCTTGAACTCCTGGGCTCAAGTGATCACCCTGCTTCAGCCTCCCAAAGGGCTGGGGCTACAGGTGTGAGACACCATGCCTAGGCTGTTTTTATTATTTTCTTCTTATTCTTTATAAAAATGCCATTAGCGCCATGTGTGCTTTTAAAGCTTTGTACCATTTATACGGTTTTTACTGTTGTGTGACAGAACCAGAGGGCTGCTGTCTTTAATCTCATACTAGTCAATGGAGGAAGTTAGAAATTCTGCATAAACACACCAATAAAGGAAAACAATTGCAAATTAGGGAGGGGGTGTAATTTACTCAAAGAAAAGTCAGTGTGGAGGCATGAGCTGGTGCAGCACTCTCCACCTGGGTTGCACTGGCCTATTCACCTCCTGTGCCAGCCCCTCTCCCTCCCCTCCCTCCCCTTCCTCTTCTCATATATTTCTTCCCACTCTCGTCTCCCTCCTTCTCCATCTCTACAGATTGTGGCTGGGTGAAACTGGCAACTGTCCCTTACCACATCCAGTTCCGTTTTCTCCAGGACATCCACCAGCACCTCAATCTTGGTCTCCTTGTTGAAGAGAAAATCATCGTCCACCCACAGAACGTATTTGGTGGTGACCTGAGATATGGCCAGGTTCCTACCAGCAAACCAACCCTATAGATGAAATGAGGTTAAAGGAGTGGTTGCCCATATTACATATTAGAATCACCTGGGGGGGCTTTCTAACTTCCCAACGGCCAGGCTGCATGCACTGCAGACAAATTCCGTTAGAATTGGTGCGAGCGAATCCAATGTAAAGCCAAGGCTGAGAACCACAGGGTTGAAGGAAGTCCATGTCTCAGAGAAAGTCTGGAAGGGACAGTGACTATGTGGATCAAAGACTGAGACAAAGAAAGGCTAGAAAGTCTCTCTTTGGCTCTATGGCCTATATGAATTGGCTGAAGTCCCTTTTCGCATGACAGTTTCTATGGCTCTCCTTTTGTCTCCTGTAAGATGTCAAGTTTGAGGGATGTCTGGTATGTATAATATTCATTTCCTCCTTTGTCCTTGGAGGAAGGAAGGCGTAGAGAGAGGGAGGAAGAAAATGAGAGAGGGAGAGAGTAGCAAGGACAGAGAGAGGTGGGGATAGAGAGAGGCAGGGTGTGAAGAAGAGAGGGATAGAGAAAGAGAGAGTGAGGAGGAAGAGAGAGAGGTGGGGGGAGAGAGGGAGGGTGGGAAGAAGAAAGGGAAAGAGAAAGAGAGAACAGGGAGGCAGAGAGAGAGGCAGGGGAAGAGAGGGAGGGTGGGAATAAGAGAGGAAGAGAGAAAGAGCGGGGAGGCACAGAGAGAGGCGGATGGAGAGAGGGAGGGTGGGAAGAAGAGAGGGAGAAGGAGAGAGAAAGAGAGTGGGGAGGGAGAGTCAAGGAGAAAGAGGGAGAGAGAGAAAGAGGAGAGAGAGGCCAAGACCCTAGCTTTGGTAGAATCATGGAGATGAGAGATTTCTCTACATGTCAGGAATCTTTGGGATGTCAGAGACCTCAAGTCACTTATAAAGACCCCAATCAATTTCCACATCAGAAATGAGGAAAGATGGGAGCAGAGTACAATGGCTCATGCCTGTAATGCCAGCACTTTGGGAAGCCTAGGTGGAAGGATCACTTGAGCCCAGGAGTTCGAGACCAACCTGGCCAATACAGTGAGATCCCATCTCTACAAAAAATTTTAAAAATTAGCCTGGCATCATGGTGCATGCCTGTAGTCCCAGCTACTAGGGAGGCAGAGGTGAGAAAATCACTTGAAACTTTAAGGTTGAGGCTGCCATGATCACCATGATTGCACCACTGCACTCCAGCCTAGGTGGCAGAGCAAGACTCCATCTCAAAAAAATGAAAAATAAAAAAATGGAAATGAGAGACTGGGTGCGGTGGCTCACATCTGTAATCCCAGCACTTTGGGAAACCAAGACAGGCGGATCACCTAAGGTCAGGAGTTTGAGACCAGCCTGCCTAACATGGTGAAACCCCGTCTCTACTAAAAATACAAAAAAAAAAAGCCGAGTGTGGTGGTGCACGCTCGTAGTCCCACCTACTAGGGAGGCTGAGGCAGGAGAATCACTTGAATTCAGGAGGTGGAGGTTGCAGTGAGCTGAGATCATGCTATTGCACTCCAGCCTGAGCAACAGAGCAAGACTCCATCTCAAAAATAAAAATAAAAAAATAAAAAAGGAAAGAAAAAAAAATGAGGAAAGGTGGAATAACTACCTCATGAATGCGGAAAAGTGAAGCTGACCAATTTCTCTTTGAATCAGCAAGGGGACTCAGAGGACAGCCCTCACTCACTCCTACTCCTGGACCCTCCTTTCTTGGGAAGACCCTTGAGGAAGCGGCCCCATCCAGGGTAGAACCTGACGCTGGGGCCCTCTTGTCCTGGAATGCAGGTGCCCCCAATCTGAGAGGGACATACCTTCCCAAAGGGCATAGTGTAATACTCCACATGGTTGTCTTTAATTTCCAGGGGCTTCTTGCTGTCATCAGCCACTATCACGGTCAAGTCTGGGTAATACTCTCGAATACTCCGGAGCATGATCATGAGCTTGTGGGGGCGGAGGAAAGTCTTGGTGGCAATGGTAACCAGGTTTCTGAGCTTCCTCTCTGGGCAGAAAACAGTGGGTGTCAGAGCTCTGTCCTGTAGGAAGCTTCACTGTCTTTTCCTGCTTTGATCCGATGGCTTGTTTCTGCCATAACCTGTCAGTGTCTGTGGGTCCCATGCCTCTTGTACCCAGGAGGTGCTTAATAAGAGTTTGTTACAGTTGCATTAGAAAATAAAGACATTTACGGCCGGGCGCGGTGGCTCAAGCCTGTAATCCCAGCACTTTGGGAGGCCGAGACGGGCGGATCACGAGGTCAGGAGATCGAGACCATCCTGGCTAACACTGTGAAACCCCATCTCTACTAAAAAATACAAAAAACTAGCCGGGCGAGGTGGCGGGCGCCTGTAGTCCCAGCTACTCGGGAGGCTGAGGCAGGAGAATGGCGTGAACCCGGGAGGCGGAGCTTGCAGTGAGCTGAGATCCGGCCACTGCACTCCAGCCCCGGTGACAGAGTGAGACTCCGTCTCAAAAAAAAAAAAAAGAAAAGAAAATAAAGACATTTACAACATACCCAAGTTGTTGCACTTCCTGGTTCTGTTGGCTCCACTATGTCATTTCCCAACTGTCTGAATGCTTCATTTTACACCTCCTGCCTGTTAGCACTTCCCTTGTGTTCTGCTATTTATTTATTTATTTATTTTATTTATTTTTTGCGGGGTGGGGGATGGAGTTTTGCTTCTGTTGCCCAGGCTGGAATGCAATGGTGCAATCTCGGCTCACTGCAACCTCCGCCTCCCAGGTTCAAGTGATTCTTCTGCCTCAGCCTCCCAAGTAGCCAGGATTATAGGCATGTGCCAGCACACCTGGCTAATTTTGTATTTTTAGTAGAGATGGGGTTTCACTATGTTGGCCAGGATGGTCTCAACTCCTGGTCTCCTGGTCTCAAACTCCTGACCTCAGGTGATCTGCCTGCCTCGGCCTCCTAAAGTGCTGGGATTACAGGCATGAACCACTGCTCCTGGTCTTTGTCTTAATATTAGGAGTTGAAATGCACAGAGCTTTGCCCATCTAAGGGTTCAATATGGAGGGTCATGGAGCCCAGGAAGAGGAGAAAACATCTACAAATCTTGAGACTTGCTTCTACCATCATCTGCAACTCCTAGAGAAAAGCTTACCTGATCTCTAGCCTCAGGAAGACATGGTTAGAAATAGGTTTACTTGGAGACTGCAAGACCTGGACCGAATTGTCTATCTTAGGGCATGTGATGTATAACAGACAGGAGAGCGGACAGCTTTCCTACGGAAAAGACCCCATAATGTCACAACTGGAGCTGCAGGTGTGTTTGGGATTCAGCCACTAAACAGAGAACTGGCATCTGACCGTGCAGTTCCCATGTCTGCAAGGCATGGGGCCAGCTGGAGTTAACGCATGCTGGAAGCCACAACCCTACCTGTTTGTGGGTGAGTACACAGAGCCACTTTCCCAGAATGACAAAAATCAGAAGTCGTTTGGACAGCAGTTGTTCCAGAACCCTCCCCCTGTGCCACCCTCTTGCCGCTTTTTTTAAGATAGGTTCTGGCTCTGTCACCCAGACTGGAGTGCAGTGGCGTGATCTCAGCTCACTGCAAACTCCACCTCCCAGGTTCAAGCGATTCTCCTGCTTCAGCCTCCCGAGTAGCAGGGAATACAGACATGTGCCACCACGCCCGATGTTGGATGTTTTGGATTTTTAGGATTTTTAGTAGAGATGGTTTTTCACCATGTTGGCCAGGCTGATCCTGAACTCCTGACCTTAAGTGATCTGCTCACCTTGGCCTCCCAAAATGCTGGGATTACTGGTGTGAACCACCGCGCCCCGCCCATTCTGGTTTTTGTCATTGCAAACAGTGCTGCAATAAATAACCTCAAACAAATGTCGTTTCACACAGATATTAATATCTGTAGGATAATGTATAGAAGTGGAATTGCCGGCCTAAAGGATATTTAAACATTTAAACACATTTAAAATGTTGATAGGTATTGCCACATTGCCTCCAGAGACTGCCAATTTGCATTCCTAACAGCAACCGATATGCTGTTTTTCCAGCCCTGTCCAAAACCTTTTTGATGTGAAAGTAGTTTTCATATGCACTTTTCTCAGTGTGAGAGTGGGCATATATCTTAATGGCTAAAAGTGTTGCTGAATTTAATTTTTTCTGAACTGCGCATTTTCCCATTATTGGGTGTTCTTTTCTTATTGATTCATAGATACTTTTTTTTTTTTTTTTTTTGAGACAGGGTCTCACTCTGTCCCCCAGGCTGGAGTGCAGTGGCGTGATCTCAGCTCACTGAAAGCTCCGCCTCCCGGGTTCACGCTATTCTCCTGCTTCAGTCTCCCGAGTAGCTGGGACTACAGGCACCTGCCAACACGCCTGGCTAATTTTTTGTATTTTTAGTAGACACGGGGTTTCACCGTGTTAGCCAGGTGGTCTCAATCTCCTGACCTCGTGATCTGCCAGTCTCGGCCTCCAAAAGTGTTGGGATTACAGGCGTGAGCCACCGCGCCCGGCCCATAGATGCCCTTAAGTAAAATTAGACCTTTGTCTTTAGCGTGAATTAAAGATTTTTTCCCCAATTTATCCTTTGTTATTTGACTTTACTTATTAAAATTTGCTAATTTTAATATATAAAATTTTATGTATTTTATATTTTTAATTTTTTCTTTATGGCCTCTGAGTTTTGTGTCATGCCTTATACCCTAAGATTGCTTTTAAACTACATTTTTTTTTTTTTTTTGAGATGGAGTCTTGCCCTGTCGCCCAGGCTAGAATGCAATGGCAGGATCTCAGCTCCCTGCAACCTCTGCCTCCAGGGTTCAAATGATTCTCCTGCCTTAGCACCCCCAATAGCTGGGATTACAGGCACACGCCACCACACCTGGCTAGCTTTTAAACTACAAGTTTTTTTTCTAGTACTTTAAAATGTATTTAGATATCTGATCAATTGGAATTTATCTTGGTATGAACTGTGGCATAGATTCAAGTTTTGCTTCTAATTTAAAAGTTATTTTTCAATTGTTAATTTTTTTGAGACAGGGTCTTGTGCTGTTGCACAGGCTGGAGTATAGTGGTGATCGTGGCTCACTGCAGCTTCGACTTCCCAGGCTCAAGCCACCCTCCCATCTCTGCCTCCTGAGTAGCTGAAATTAGAGGTGTGAGCTGGATTACAGGTGCCATAACACTTGGATTCAACTTTTTATCTTTCATATAGCTACACCATTATCTCACATAATTTTTTGAAAAGCCCATTTTTAATTTGTTCATTTGCCCTCCTTTAATTTGACAAGCTGTCTCTCTCTCTCTCTCTCTTTTTTTCGAGACAGAGTCTTTGCCTAGGTCTATTGCCTAGGCTGGAGTGAAGTTGCGTAATCTCAGCTCACTGAAACCTCCACCTCCTGGGTTCAAGAGATTCTCCTGCCTCAGCCTCCTGAGTAGCTGGGATTACAGGCGCCCGCTGCCACGCGCGGCTAATTTGTGTATTTTTAGTAGAGGTGGGGTTTCACCATATGCTAGGCTGGTCTTGAACTCCTGACCTCAGGTGATCCGCCCACCTAGGCCTTCCAAAGTGTTGAGATTACAGATGTGAGCCACCGCGCCCGGCCAGACAAGTTGTCTTTATCACACAGTGAAATTCCAACATGTACTGGGTTTATATCTGGATTTCCAATTTGATTCAGTACCACTCCTTTTATTATTATTACTTATTAAAATGTTATAATTCTTTGGCTTTTCTTTCCCAAAACTAGCACACAACCACAAAATAAGTTAAATATCATTGAGCAATTTTAGGGGATTGTGTCCTAGAAGTTTTTTCCTCCAAACGAAGCTTGTCAGGGAGCATATCAGAGCTGTCATTTTGATCAATTATCCTCCATCTCAGAGGTGATCCCCTCTGAATTTCACCAATAGCTTCACAGGGTGCCACCATGGAGCCCCAAGGACAAGGACCTTACCTGGTCCAGGGTCGTATAGCTTGGGTATGACAGGATGGCGGATGGTCACTGGAAACTTGGCCACTGAGGACCGGGACTCCAGACTCACTGGAGGGAGAAATAAGGTCATGGCACAGGCAGTATCATGTCTGGATCAAACTCCATGCCACCCCGGGAAGCCACCATGACAGGCGAGTGCAGGTTTGGTGGGGAGAGTCCTGGCTGGGATGAGATTAAGGACCCCATAGAGTATCTGACATTCAGGCTTCCGCCTTGCTGTGTCCCTGGGGCAATGTGCTCAATGACTCCTAAGTTCACATTTCTTCCCCTGTGAGGATGTGGTAGGGTGGAGTGGGCTTGAAACCAGAGGGTCTGGGCTAAGTTTGACTTTACCATTTCCTATCTGACTTTTTTCTCTGTCTGCAAAACCAAGATAACAATACCCACCCTATTTTGCCTCACAGGGTAATCTTGTGAAGAGGAATGTTTGAAAATCTGAAGGTGGGGAGAATTAACTCTTTAGCTAGTAGCCATGAATATCATCTGTAACCGTGTTACATTTTTTTCTGTTGGTGTCCTGGGAATGCATCCTGTGTATCTGGTCAAAAGAGAAAAGGGTGCTTTTAACTCATACAGAAGGAAACTCAGGCTGCCCTGAGAGTGGCAGGGATTGTTCTCCCTAGAACTTTTTGGTGGGAGGGAAGGAGGGGAGAGACAAAGCCACTGCCCTTGGAATGGGAAATTCTCCCAGTTCTTTCCTATTAGTGCCCAAGACAAGATGCTGAGGCACAGGCTGGCTCCCTCCTCTACTACAGTGGAAATCTTCAGCTCTGAGAGCAGCAGAGGACCGGGAGCAGAACTGGATGGTTCTCACCATGTGCAACGCGCACAGCATGATTTGTTCTCTCCTCGAGTGGCTCTATGGGGTCAATGGCAATGTGAGAATAGTACTGGGTACTGTAATTATGAAGTTATGTGTCTGGGGTTAGAAAGAGGAAAGAAGGCAGGAATCTTAAAAGCAGGCAGGCAGGCAGGCTGGGTGCAGTAGTTCATGCCTGTAATGCCAGCACTTTGGGAGGCCGAGGCAGGTAGATCATGAGGTCAGGAATTCAAGACCAGCCTGGCCAAGATGGTGAAACCCTGTCTCTATTCAAAATACAAAAAATTAGCCAGGTGTGGTGGCAGGTGCCTGTAATCCCAGCTACTTGGGAGGTTGAGGCAGGAGAATCGCTTGAACCTGGGAGGTGGAGGTTGCAGTGAGCAGAGATCACAACACTGCACTCCAGCCTGGGTGGCAGAGTGAGACTCTGTCTCAAACAAACAAACAAAAAACACACAAAAACAGGCAGGCTTCCTGAAGGAAGATGACTTTGAGAGGGCCCAGAGGGATCTTCTGGATCCCTAAGCATTTTGCACCCCAAGGACAGGCTCTCACCTATGTCTACCTTCTGGTGCTGGTACCCCGTGCTGGTGTATGTCACGTGCTGAAGGATGAACTTCAACAGCTTCCGGTCACTGGTAGAAATGGTAAGCTGCTTCTGGCCTCTGCCCTGCACCACACTGTCTGGGACATCAGCAAGGGTGTTCAGTGTCCCCAGAGAAGCTGTCAGGGTGACCTAGGGTGGGTGAGGCAGAATGATGCTCAATGCAGAGATTGGAAAATATCTCTCTGGAAAGGTACACACATACCCAGGCCGGGAGCCAGGGCAGAGCACATAAGGGTGAGGGGAGAAGCACCAGGGTGCCCTTGACAGTGTAGGGCTGGCTCTGCAGGGAGTCACTGTGCTAGCGCCCCCACCCCCAAACCTCCAAGTCCTAGGGCCCCAAGGATGAAAGGACCCATTTCTGGAAACATTCCCATCTCTCAGCTTGCAGGGTTCCATTCTTCGTGACAAAAAAGACCCACGGCCTTTTTTGACCTCTCTTTGACAACTCCTCCTCCTCTCTCTCTCTCCAAATGGAGTTTTTCAGAACATGATCTTGATTCTTTTTTTTTTTTTTTTTTTTTTTTTTTGAGATGGAGTCTTTCTCTGTCACCCAGGCTGGAGTGCAGTGGCACAATCTCAGCTCACTGCAACCTCCGCCTCCCAGGTTCAAGCAATTCTCCTGCCCCAGCCTCCCGAGTAGCTGGGGTTACAGGCATGAGCCACCACACCTGGCTAATTTGTTTTTGTATTTTTAGTAGAGACGGGCTTTGGCCATGTTTGCCAGGCTGGTCTCAAACTCCAATCCTAGACTTTTTTCCCTTCTCACTCCACACCTTCCTGCTAGATTACATCTGTTCCCATGGCTTTAAAACCCATTCTTTTGTAGATGGGGTCACATTGTAGTAGGTCTCAGCTCACCCTTCTGAGATCGAACTGCTGGAACATTTCACAAGCAACTCAAACCTTCAAAATGGAACTACTGATTTTCCTCTGTAAACCCATTTCCTCCCACCCTCACCTCCGTTCCCTCTGCCTTGCGGATGGCGCCTCCATCCACTCAGCTATTCCAGGCCCCAAGGGAAGTCCTCCTTGCTTTGCCCTTTACTCCACACAGACAGCCCGTCCGGCGGCAAGTCCTCTCAGCTCTGCCTCCAAAATGCAACTAGAACTGGCTTACTCCTCTCCACCTCATTGCTACCCCCATAGCCACTCTCTTCTCTTGTCTTCTGTGAGTCATCACAGTTATCTATTAAAGGAAATTGGACAGTGTCACTCCCAACACTGTTGACACTAGTCAGTCGACAGACACTTTCTAAAAACCGAGTTACAAGCCGGGTGCGGGGGCTCACACCTGTAATCCCAGCACTTCGGGAGGCTGAGGCGGATGGATCACCTGAGGTCAGGAGTTCAAGACCTGCCTGGCCAACATGGTGAAACCCCGTCTCTACTAAAAATACAAAAATAAGCCAGGCATGCTGGCAGGCGCCTGTAATCCCAGCTACTTGGGAGGCTGAGGCAGGAGAATTGCTTAAACCTGTGAGGCAGAGGTTGCAGTGAGCCGAGATTGTGCCGTTGCACTCCAGCCTGGGAGACAAGAGTGAGACTTCGTCTCAAAAATAAATAAATAAATAAATAAATAAATAAATAAATAAATAAATAAATACCAAGTTATAGGCACTGGGAAAACAGCAGTAAATGCCTTCATGAAGCTTATATTCCAGTGTGGAAGAGAGATAGTAAGCATGGAACTACACGCAGCAGGGAATTCAGGTCCAGAGCAGGACTACGAAGAAGACAATATAGCCAGGCATGATGGCTCACGCCTGTAATCCCAGTGCTTTGGGAGACTGAGGTGGGAGGATCATTTGAGCGTAGGAGTTCAAAACCAGCCTGGGCAACATGGCGAGACCACATCTCTACTAAAAATAAAAAATAAGTAACCAGGGGCCAGGCACGGTGGCTCATGCCTGTAATCCCAGCCCTTTGGGAGGTCAAGATGGATCACTTGAGGTCAGGAGTTCGAGACCAGCCTGGCCAACATGGTGAAACCCTGTCTCTACTAAAAATACAAAAAATTAGCTGGGTGTGGTGGTGCACACCTGTAGTCCCAGCTACTTGGGAGGCTGAGGCAGGAGAATCAATTGAACTCAGGAGGTGGAGGTTGCAGTGAGCAGAGATCACACCACTGCACTCTAGGCTGGGTGACAGAGGGAGACTCTGTCTTAAAAAAAAAAAAAAAATTAACCAGCTTTGTTGGTGCGTGCCTGTAGTCCCAGCTACTCACAGGCTGATGTGGGAGGATTGCCTGAGCCCAGGAGGTCAAGTCTGCAGTGAGTCATGATTGTGCCACCGCACTCCAGCCTGGGTGACAGAGTGAGACTCTGTCTCAAAAAAAGAAGACAACATAGAGAAACAAGAACCCAACGGTGACGGGTGGCAGAGGCCTTGCCTATCTGCTCCCTCATTACCCATTCCAACCTCTGACTAACATGTAAAGGTGGGAAAACTAAAACCACACTTCCCAGACTCCTCTTGGTTAGGGTTCTGGACGCGATTTGCATACACTGACCAGATATAACACCATAAGACCTTAATGTGGAGCTGCGTAAAGTGGGGAAAGGAAGGCAGGGCACAAGCACCGTCTGTCCTGCCAGCCTTAACCCTGACCAGAGGCCATGCAGTGCCGGAGCCCATGGCTGTCGTGGCCACTTCCTCTCACACCAGAAGCAGGAGCAGCCAATGGATCCCATTCTTCAGTGTGGTCTGAGAAATCCTCCCTGGAACTCCAGCCACTCCCAAGGCTAGAAGTCACGTTTTCTACACACCCTTCCTTCCCCTCCCTCCTTGGGCTCATGTCTGACCTTAAATCTGGACAGGGGCTCCATCAAAGGCTGAGAGCAGCCACAGTTGAGGGAATGAGGACAGAACACCAAGTGCAAAGAGGGGCTGGGAGGAGGACTCACCTCATAGATGGGAGCATCGGGTCCTTCAAACTGGAGACCTGGAGGACACAGGCAAAAGGAAAGAAAGCGGCTCATGAGAGACACCGCAGCTCCCCGCTGCTCTTGCCAACCTCGTGGACTCCTGCACATCCTTGAGGGCTCCTTCAAGTGTCACTTCCCACCCAGAGTGTTTGCTGACATGTGCTCCTCTCCCCAGGCCTCTGTTAGGTGTTGTTTCATGGTCTTTCTCAAACCCCAACGGTTCTAAAACCTCTGGTGCCCATCCTCAGCTTTGGAGGCTGTGAATTAATTCCGTTCCTTCTGGGAATCTGTGTTACTGAAAGGGAGGAACTGGTGGATGAATAATGAATCATCTTGTATAAGGCACCTGGAGTAGCCAAACCCATAGAGACAGAAAGCAGAATGGTGGTTGCCAGGGGTGGGGGAGAGGGACAGTGGGGAATTCAGTTAGAGAAGAGAGTTTCGGTTGGGGATGATGGAAAAGTTCTGGTGGTGACTGATGGTTGCACAACAACATGAATATACTTCGTGTCACTGAAGTACACACTTTAAAATGGTTAAAATTGTTAATTTTATGTTTATATGTTATGTATTGTAAATAATGTTAATATATTATATATGTTTATATATAGTAATGTAATATGTTTCTATATAAAATACATATACTTCTATATAACATATACATTTTTATATATGCTATATATGTTTCTATATAAAATAGATATACTTCTATATAACATATATACATATTATATATATATATATATATATATATATTTTTTTTTTTTTTTAAGACAGAGTCTCACCTGTCACCCAGGCTGAAGTGCAGTGGTGTGATCTTAACTCACTGTAATCTCTGCCTCCCGAGTTCAAGTGATTCTCCTGCCTCAGCCTCCCAAGTAGCTGGGACTACAGGTGTGAGCCACCACACTCGACTAATTTTTGTATTTTTAGTAGAGATGGGGTTTCACCGTGTTGGCCAGGCTGGTCTCAAACTCCTGACCTCAAGTGATCCACCAGCCTCAGCCTCCCAAAGTGCTGGGATTACAGGCATGAGCCACTGTGCCCAGCTCGTTATATATATATATATATATATATATATTTTTTTTTTTTTTTTTTTTTTTTTTTTTTTTTTTGAGACGGAGTCTTGCTCTGCCACCCAGACTGGAGTGCAGTGGCCGGCTCTCAGCTCACTGCAAGCTCCGCCTCCCGGGTTCACGCCATTCTCCTGTCTCAGCCTCCCGAGTAGCTGGGACTACAGGCGCCCGCCTCGTCGCCCGGCTAGTTTTTTGTATTTTTTAGTAGAGACGGGGTTTCACCGTATTAGCCAGGATGGTCTCGATCTCCTGACCTCGTGATCCGCCCGTCTCGGCCTCCCAAAGTGCTGGGATTACAGGCTTGAGCCACCGCGCCCGGCCGTTATATATATTTTACCACAGTAAGAAATGAATCATCCAAAATGAAAAACAATTTTTAAGATGGCTATTCAAGAACACTAGTGCTTGACTCCAAATGCATTTACTTTAGAATCTATCTCTGTTCTCATAGTAGGACTAATTCAAATTTGAATTCAAATACATCCTCTCTATGTGGCCTTGATAACTTACTAAACTCTCACCTCTGCTTCCCTGTCCCTTTGTCCCCTGTCTGGGACCCTGCCCTTCCTTCTGTGTGGGGCGTGCCATCTGTTGATGTCCTGCATCGGCCTCTGTCTCGGGCACTCATTCTCATCTCACCTGTTTGAGGTGTGGTTTGTGAATTTCAGATATCTGTCATGCTCCTCAGTGCTGGACCTGGAGAGAGCTAGGCTGGGTCCATGAAGTATGTCAGATCCCCAGGTGTCACCACACCCAGACCTTACTTGGAGGTCTTTTCTGGAGCTTGCGGGTTTCGGGGGGCTATTTGCCTCAAGATGCCAAGAGCCCACAAGCAGAAGAAGACTTCACTGGACAGACCCACAGAATCCAACATCTCTGCACTGGGAGGGGACATCTGTGCCTGCAGGCTCATTCTTCTGGTCCCTCTGATAATATTCCACTTTACTCTGATGAGGGATGTGATGCTGAACTAGAGGGGTGTGTAAAAATCCATCTTGGAGGGCAGTTTTAACCAACAGAAATATTCTTTTCACAATGCACTCCCGGCCAGGCTCGGTGGCTCATGCCTGTAATCCCGGCACTTTGGGAGGCCGAGGTGAGCAGATCACCTGAGGTCAGGAATTCGAGACCAGCCTGGTCAACATGGTGAAAACCCATCTCTACTAAAAATACAAAAAATTAGCCAGGCATGGTGGCGGACGCCTGTGATCTCAGCTACTTGGGAGGCTGAGGCAGGAGGATCATTTGAATCCGGGTGGTGGAGGTTGCAGTGACCCGAGATCATGCTACTGCACTGTAGCCTGAGAGATGGAGCAAGACTCCATCAAAAAAAAAAAAAAAAAAAAAATCACATCAAGCTTCTTGCCTTGTGCTGAGTACACAGCAGGTACCAATGAATGCCTGCTCCATACTTTTGTTTTTATTTATTTATTTATTTATTTTTGAGACAGTGTCTTACTTTGTCACCCAGGCTGAAGTGCAGCAGCACAATCTCTGCTCACTGCAGCCTCAACCTCCCAAGTTCAAGCAAGCCTTCTGCTTCAACCCCACAAGTAGCTGGGACTACAGGTACCCACCGCCACACCCAGCTAATTTTTCTATTTTTTATAGAGATGGGGTTTTGCCATATTGCCCAGGCTGGTCTCGAACTCCTGAGCTCAAGCAGCCCACCCACCTCAGCCTCCCAAAGTGCTAGGATTATAGGCAGGCACGAGCCACAGCACCTGGCCTCTTTTTTGTTGTTGTTTTAAGAGACAGCGGGATCTCGCTCTGTCACCCAGGCTGGAATGTACTGGCAAGATGATAGCTCACTGCAGCCTTGAACTCCTGCCTTGGCCTCCCAAAGTGCTGGGATTACAGGCATGAGCCACTCCACCCCACCTCTCCCTCCTTTTGCCTAAGAAGAGTGAGAATGTTGTCTAGGGCCTCTCGGGATGTGGATGTACTTACCCGGGATGGGAACTGTGTGCAGGGGCATCACCTCCACTCCGTGGACCGGGTACCCGAAGGGGAGGTTGGGCTGGGCCAGCAGGGGCAGTGGGCGGGGCAGCCCTTCTCTGCAGGAAGGAGAACAGAAACGTCAGCAACTGCCCTGATGCTGGTCCCTGGTTTGTTCTCAAAGTGGTGCCTGTACACAGAGCCTTGCCCTGACAATGTGGAGAAATCAAAATTGGGTTATCCCTGTCTCCCTCCATTCTCACCCCACTGTCCTTATTTCCTCCCCTCTTCTGGCCTCCACAAAGGTACTGAGGTAGTTTGTAACAAAGCTTTTTTTTTTTTTTTTTGAGATAGAGTCTCACTCTGTCACCGAGACTGAAGTGCAATGGCACTATCTCGGCTCATGCAACCTCCGCCTCCCATGTTCAAGCGATTCTCCTGCCTCAGCCTCCTGAGTAGCTGGGATTATAGGAACGCACCACCACACCTGGCTAATTTTTTTTTGTATTTTTAGTAGAGACAGGGTTTCACCATGTTGGCCAGACTGGTCTTGAACTCCTGACCTCAAGTGATCCACCTGCCTTGGCCTCCCAAAGTGCTGGGATTATAGGCGTGAGCCACTGTGCCCGGCCTCATTTTTGTTTTTGAGACAGGGTTTCACTCTGTCGCCTGGGCTGGAGTACAGTGGCACAATCACGGCTCGCAGCAGTCTTGACCTCCCTGGCTCAGACAGTCCTCCCATCTCAGCCTTTTCATAGCCAGGACTACAGGTACATGCCACCAAGCCCGGCTAATTTTTAAAAATTTTTTGTAGAGATAGGGTCTCACTATGTTGCCCAGGCTGGTCTCCAACCCCTGGGCTCAAGCGATCCTCCTGCCTCAGCCTTCAGGGAAGACAGGACTACAGGAGAAAGCCACCATGCCTGGCTAACAAAGCACATTTTTTTTAAAAAAAAAAAAACCATGACCAGCATAAAAGAAGTAATAAAATTATCAGATGATAGAGACCCACCCAGCTGCAGCAGCTAAACACCAAAGTCACATCTGAACTTTGTGGGAACCAGGATAAAAAGCGATTGACAACCATTACATGGTCCTTACTGTCCAAAGGAAGAAGTAGACCAATTCCTGAAGGGAAGTGGAACTTCTCCCACCACTGAAATAAAAAATAAACTAAATCACAAGAAAGTGTATATGGGAGTAATTGTTGTCACAATATTTTTAGAGCAAACAGAGTAATTATTTTTACGGATTACAAATGTGAGCCACCACGCCTGGTGGATAAGGATCTTTAGTCAAAAGCAAGCACATAGCACAATCCAGCAAGATTAGTTTTTTGAGGGACTAAGGTATAATGGTGGAAATGTTAGCCTTTGGGACCCAGTTTAACCAGGAGATCATTTAATTACCTTGAAAAAAAAGATTAGACCATCATAGTGAATACTTACAGGAATATGAAAAAGACAAAATTTTTAAATGGTAAAGAACATAAACAGGCAATTAACAGAAGAGGAAATACAAATGGCAATGAACATATGAAACATGCTCAGCTTCAATCAGGGAAATGTGAATTTAAAAAAAGAATATGGAATACCTTTTTCATTAAAGTTTGAAAATTTGGTGATAGCAAGTGTTAGGTGTACGTAAGGTGTGACACCCACTCTTCATGAAAGTGTGAGTTCACACAAGCCCTCTTGAGGGAAATTTGGCAATATATATCAAAAATAAAAAAGGCATAACCTGGGATCTAGCAAGTAAGATGCTAGGTGAAAGGAGAAATGCTTGCATTTGTGAACAATAGGACAAGCATAAAAATGTTCATTTCAGCATTGTTTGAAACGAACATCCTTATACATGTATTTTTCTTTTCTCTGAGACGAAGTCTCACTCACCCTGTCACCCAGGCTGGAGTGCGGTGGCGCGATCTCGGCACACTGCAAACTCCACCTCCCGGGTTCAAGCAACTTTCCTGCCTCATTCTCCTGAGTAGCTCAGATTACAGGCACATGCCACCATGCCCGGCTAATTTTTGTATTTATTGTAGAGATGGGGTTTCATCATGTTGGCCAGGCTGGTCTCGAACTCCTGGCCTCAAGTGATCCGCCCACCTCGGCCTCCCAAAGTATTGGGATTACAGGCATGAGCCACAGCGCCTGGCCCTTATACATGTCTTAATGAAAAAGGAAATAATGTAAATATAATGTAATTTTATTGTAAATAATGTAAATGTAAAAATGAAGGTTTTTCAACAATCTACCTTTCAATAGGGAAATGGCATAGTAAAATGCAGCATATTCATATTCATAGCTATACTGCAATTAAGAGGGATGAACTAGATATATACATAGCTCTTAAAAACATTTCTTTTCTTTTTTTTTTTTTTTTTTTTGAGACGGAGTCTCGCTCTGTCGCCCAGGCTGGAGCGCAGTGGTCGGATCTCAGCTCACTGCAAGCTCTGCCTCCTGGGTTCACGCCATTCTCCTGCCTCAGCCTCCTGAGTAGCTGGGACTACAGGTGCCCGCCACCTCGCCCAGCTAGTTTTTTGTATTTTTTAGTAGAGACGGGGTTTCACAGTGTTAGCCAGGATGGTCTTGATCTCCTGACCTCGTGATCCACCCGTCTCAGCCTCCCAGAGTGCTGGGATTACAGGCTTGAGACACCGCACCCGGCCAAAAACATTTCATACTCCTTTACAGTTCTGGCCCCGGACCCTGCAGCCGCCGAGATGTTGATGCCTAAGAAGAACAGGAATGCCATTTATGAACTCCTTTTTGGTTTTTTGGTTTTTTTTTTTTGAGACAGGGTCTCGCTTTGTCGCCAGGCTGGAATGCAGTGGCGCCATTTCAGCTCATTGCAACCTCCACCGCCTGGGTTCAAGCAATTCTCCTGCCTCAGCCTCCTGAGTAGCTGGGACTACAGGTAAGTGCCACCACGCCCAGCTAATTTTTGTATTTTTAGTAGACTCAGGGTTTCACCATGTTGGCCAGGATGGTCTTGATCTCTTGACCTCGTGATCTGCCGGCCTCGGCCTCCCAAAGTGCTGGGATTACAGGCATGAGACACCACGCCCGGCTCTATGAACTCCTTTAAAAGGAGGGAGTCACGGTGGCCAAGCTTCATGTCATGAAGGTCATGCAGTCTCTCAAGTCCTGAGGCTTTGTGCAGGAACAGTTTTCCTGGAGACATTTCTACGGGTACCTTACCAACGAGGGTATCCAGTATCTCCACGATGACCTCCATCTGCCCCCCAAGATTGTGCCTGCCACCCTACACCACAGCCGGCCAGAGACTGGCAGGTCTCTGCCTAAAGGTCTGGAGGGTGAGCCACCTGCGAGACCCACAAGTGGGGAAGCCAACAGCCTGCTGCCAACAAGAGAGCTGAGGTTGAGGCTGCGTCAACAACCAAATTCCAGTAAGAGGCAGATTTGGTCTTGGACGTGGTCAGCCACCTCAGTAAAATTGGAGAGGATTTTTGTTTTGTTTTTAGCTTTTTTTGAAACAGGGTCTCACTCTGTCACCCAGGCTGGAGTACAGTGGCACGATCTTGGCTCACTGCCACCTCCACCTCCCAGGTTCAAGCGATTCTCCTGCCTCAGCCTCCTGAGTAGCTGGGATTACAGGCGCCCACCATCACGCTCGGCTAATTTTTGTATTTTTAGTAGAGACAGGGTTTCACCATGTTGGCCAGGCTGGGTTTCTGACCTCAAGTAATCCGCCTGCCTCAGCCTCCCAAAGTGCTAGAATTACAGGCATGAGCCACCACACCCAGCCAGAGGATTATTTTGCATTAAATAAACTTATAATCTGAAATATATACATATATGTATATAATTGAATGAAAAAACCAAATTTCAGAGTGATTTGTTTTTATGGTACCAAGTACACTAAAACACACAAAAAACCAACAGTATATGTTTATATGGATATATACACATACACACACACACACATATATATATATACACACACACCAAATTCATAATGGCAGACTCCTTAGCTGGGTTTACAAGGGAACCTATCATTTAAGAGAGGGATGAGAATGGCAGTGGTAGTGGTCAGGGGAGTGGGTTAAAATGGATTTTTTCTGGCCAGACACTGTGGCTCAGGCCTGTATTCCCAGCACTTTGGGAGGCTGAGGTGGGTGGATTGCTTGAGCTCAGGAGTTTAAGACAAGCCTGGGCAACATGGCAAAACCCCATATCTACAAAAAATACAAAAATTAGTCAGGCATGATAGCATGCACCTGTAGTCCCAGCTATTTGGGAGGCTGAAGTGGGAGGATTGCTTGAACCCAGAAGGTGGAGGTTGCAGTGAGCCGAGATTGAACTGCTGCACTCCAGCCTGGGCAGCAGAGCCAGACCTTGTGAAGGAGGAAGGAGGAAGGAAGGAAGGAAGGAAGGAAGGAAGGAAAGGAAGGAAGAAGGACGGAAGGAAGGAGGAAGGAGATAGAGAGAGAAAAAAAGAGGAGAAGAAGGAGGAAAGAAGGAAGTAGGAGAGAGAAGAAAGATCCTCCTACTCCCTGAAGCAAAGCCTCCCCCCCCCGAAGAGAAATAAAGACTAAGAAAGAAAAAGAAGAAGAAATCAACTACATACCCGTCGATCTAAACCCCTCCCCCCTCCCTCGCCGCCTCCCCCCCCGACCCCCATAGCCGCCCTCCCCTCCCTCCCCTGCCGCATCAATAGACAGCGCTAAATATAGCTTTAGCGACTCTGTATGGATGTGTTATTCTGTAGTTCTCAGCTAACTATCACCTCAATAAGAAGAAAAATGAAGTTCTTCTTAGAGAAGCATTACACATGCTGCTTTTTAATGGAAGTATAATATAGCACTAACACACAGGATCAGATTGACCAATCAGCCTCAACTGAGTCAGAGATCTCATCCAGTATCAAGCTCTACTCATAATTTCAAGGATACAGACAAGAGGCACAGACATCCTCTTAATTAGTCATCCTATATGGACCCCTGCGTCATTCCTTCCACATCAGTCATGCATTCTCTGGAGAATAAGATGTGGTCTCCAAATGCAATTTTGCCAGATTACGTCACCCAACATGTAAAGAAGCATGTAAATTGTGAAACATCTCCTGTATATACTCCAGAGATTTATATAGCTTATGTGACATTGACCAGGGAGCAAATGATTTTGGGTTATTTATCATATGTAATTTCATTAGCTGAAGACATCCTGCAAGAGCAGTGCCAACCTTCAGGGAATCCCTAATCTAAAGAAAGAGAGAGAGTCCAGCCTTGGAAGTACTAGTCTAAGCGAGGAGACATAGCCCTTGTAAGCATGAACCTTCCAGTCTGATGGAGGACTGTTTAGCTCTCATAGAGCCCTTGGACTGATTGGAAAACTACAGTCTTACCTTAAGGAGCCCTCAATCAGATAGGAATGTTTAGACACATGGCTTAGCTAGAATTTGGGAATCCCTACAGAGCGGTCAGCAGTGGAAATTAAGAAAAGACAGTGTTGGGCCAGGCATGGTGGCTCACACCTGTAATCCCAGCACTTTGGGAGGCCAAGATAGGGGGATCACTTGAGTCTAGGAGTTCAAAACCAGCCTTGGCAACATGGGGAAACTCCATCTCTATAAAAAATACAAAAATTAGCTGGGCGTGGTGGTGTGCACCTGTAATCCCAACTACTCGGGTAGCTGAGGTAGGAGAATTGCTTGAGTCTGGGAGGTGGAGGTTGCAGTGAGCTGAGATCATGCCATTGCACTCCAGCCTGGGCAACAAGAACAAAGCTCCATCTTAAAAAAAAAAAAAAAAGGAAAGAAGAAGTGAGGCAACGGGTTCATGCTCATGGAATTCACTGGTCTTACCACGTTCCCCATCATCCTGAAGCAGCTGGATTGACAGAACGGTGGAATGGCCTTTTGAAGTCACAATTATAGTGCCAACTAAGTGACAATACTTTGCAGGGCTGAGGCAAAGTTCTCCAGAAGGCCATGTATGCTCTGAATCAGCGTCCAATATATGGTACTGCTTCTCCCATGGCCAGGATTCACGGGTCCAGGAAGTGGCACTACTCACTATCACCCGTAGTGATCCACTAGCAAAATTTTTGCTTCCAGTTCCTGCGACATTATGTTCTGCTGGCTTAGAGGTCTTAGTTCCAGAGGGAGGACTGCTGCCACCAGGATACACAACAGTGATTCCATTAAAGTGGAAGTTAAGATTGCCACCTGGACACTTTGGGCTCCTCCTACCTTTAAGTCAACAGGCTAAGAAGGAAGTTACTGTGTTAGCTGGGGTGACTGACCCAGGCTATCAAGATGAAATCAGCCTACTGCTCCACAGTGGATGTAAGGAAGAGTGCACAGGGAATACAGGAGATCCATTAGGGTGTCTCTTAGTATTACCATGCCCTGTGATTAAGGTCAATGGGAAACTACAATAGCCCAATCCAGGCAGGACTACAAATGACCCAGACCCTTCAGGAATGAAGGTTTGGGTCACTCCACCAGGAAAAAAAAACAAAAACAAAAACCATTACCTGCTGAGGTGCTTGCTGAAGGCAAAGGGAATACAGAATGGATAGTAAAAGAAGATAATCATCAATAGCAGCTATGACCATGTGACCAGCTGCAGAAATGAGGACTGTAAGTGTCATGAGTATTTCCTCCTTCTTTTGTTAAATACATGTTTGTGCATATACACACTTGTACTAAGAAAATACCTTCCTTTTATTTCCTTTTCCTTTGTCATGTGACATAAGATTTATTGACTTCATATCAGCATCTAAGTATTGTTAACTTTATGTAATAGTATTTGGGTTGGGAATTGGTGCATTTCTGGTTGTATGAAAGATAGTTGTATTACATTAGGCATAATTATGACCTTATTATTGCCTTTATTTGAAGATTATGTATGATCTCAGGAGATATGTATGGGTTCAAGTTGACAAGGGGTGGACTTGTGATGGTTAACACTAAATGTCAACTCGATTGGATTGAAGGATGCAATATTGATTCAGGGTGTGTCTGTGAGGGTGTTGCCAAAGGAGACTGATATTTGAGTCAGTGGGCTGGGGAAGGCAGACCCACCCTTAATTGGGTGGGCATCATCTAATCAGCTTCCATCAAATATAAAGCAGACAGAAAAACGTGAAGCGACGAGACAAGCCTAGCCTCCCAGCCTATATCTTTCTCCTGTGCTGGATGCTTCCTGCCCTTGAACACCGGACTCCAAGTTCTTTAGTTTTGGAACTTGGACTGGCTCTCTTGGCTCCTCAGCTTGCAGACAGCCTGTTGTGGGACCTTGTGATCATGTAAGTTAACATTTAATAATCTCTCTCTCTCTCTCTCTCTCTCTCTCCTGTTGGTTCTGGCCCTCTAAGAGAACCCTGACTAATACATGGGGTTTCACCATGTTGGCCAGGCTGGTCTCGAACTCCTGACCTCAGTTGATCTGCCTGGCTCGGCCTCCCAAAGTGCTGGAATTATAGGCATGAGCCACCGCGCCCAGCCAAGTTCTGCCCTTTTCAACCAACAATCCTGGTTGATACACCTGAGTGTTGACACTCCTTGTCATCTAAAACAAAATTATACACTCCTTGCATATAGCACAGGGATAGTATGCTCTCAACATATAAGTGAATAAAATAGGGCAACTTGGTGATGACTACAAAATCACCTGCTATGATGGCCTGGGTCCATGGAGGCTGTACCACCAGATATTTCAAACTATCTCCATTCCTTTTGTTTTTTGTTTTTGTTTTTGCTTTCGTTGGAGACAGAGTTTCAATATGTTGCCCAAGCTGGAGTGCAGTGGTGTGATCACAGCTCATTGCAGCTTCAACTTCCTGGGCTCAAGTGATCCTCTCACTTCAGCCTCCTGAGTAGCTGGGACTACAGGCATGTACCATCATGCCTGGCTAATTTTAAATTTTTTTTTGTAGAGGTGGGGTCTCACTATATTGCCCAAACTCCTGGGCTCAAGCTATCCTCCCATCTTGGCCTCCCAAAGTGCTAGAATTACAGACATGTGTCACCAACCCCAGCTTTTTGTTGTTGTTGTTGTTATGAAATGTTTTATACATACAAAGTTTTGTAAATCTTCATTTAAGGATGATTTCCTCAATCCCTTCTTTTTGTTTCATTCCTAATAGTTCCTCCCAGGGACCCCTGCAAGACAGAGAATTCCTTCCTGCTTTTTCTCTTAAGACTCACACCCTCAGGACATAGGGAGAGCTTTTGTTCCATCTCAGAACCCAAGAGCCTTCATGGCCTGCATTACCTCCTCTGAAAGTGTTCAAATTCAGCCTGTCTCCTCACTTTCACCGCTGGGAGGTCGCTGTGGCCATAGGCATCCTGAAAGTTGTAACTTCCCTGCTCTTTGTTGGCTTCACATTTGCACTGATTTTTCGGGAACAGCCTGAAACAAGCAAGAGGATTGTAAATACGGATTGGGTGGGTAGGCTGGTGGGTGAGAGGAAACCGGAGTCCTAATTCAATGTGTAGTTTACTCTGAAAATCTTCTTTCCTACACCCAACTGTTCTGAGATGATGAGACCCTGGAATCCCCTGCACTGGCCCCTCACAGAGACCAAGAGACAAAGGGAGGAGAGTAGGGACAGAGAAAGGCTGAAGACTTTTCCTCTTGAATTATCTCCTGCACCTAACTTCTTTAAATCTGAGAGCCACATGACTGTCCGTTGTATCTCACCCCACCATGAAAGGAGGGCAGAGGGACAGAGAAGCAGCATCTTTTCTGCGGTTTTGTTCAAAAACTACATGCTCTCCAAAGTTTTCAGGGATTTTACTGGGTGCTATAGAGGACATAGACTGGATCCTACAGACCAAGCCCTATCCTGGCTTGCAGTAACTTGTGCATTCAGCACAGGTTTAGAAAAGCAAGAGAACCATGTGTACAATGGGGCCAGTACTCCAGAGGAGGAGCAAGGAAGATGTGTGCACTAAGGTGAAAGAAAGAACACTCAGTCTCTCACCAGATTCCATCGTAGGAAAAGAGGTTCCTGAGATGTTCCTCAGGCAGAAGCTTTAGCTTCTGGACATCCGGGGCAGGACTTGGGAGCTCCAGCTTGAGGCTGCTGAATGCTGCTGGAAGGAACATGCTTCCGAACGTAAAACCAGCAACGCCAAGTCCCAAGATTATGACTAATATCTTGAGGAGCCACAGAAATCTCGAGCTGTTGGGACACAAAAGAACAGATTATGTTAAAATCTTTTTTATTAATTATGTAATGTATATGAGACTGATAACTTCAGGAAAAATGTAAGCTAAGCATATAGCTTATATTGATCACTAAAATCGATTTCTGATAAACAGAGGAGGAAAGAATCAAGCTGCAACAAAGGGACTTAGAAATTAATTACAAATAAAAGGATGGCAAAAAAAAAAAATCCAGGAAAAAAATAAAAAAGGTTAGAGGCTGGGCGCGGTGCTCACACCTGTAATCCCAGCACTTTGGGAGGCCGAGGCAGGCAGATCATGAGGTCAAGAAATCGAGACCATCCTGGCCAACATGGTGCAACCTGGTCTCTACTAAAAGCACAAAAATTAGCTGGGCATGGTGGCGCATGCCTGTAGTGCCAGTTACTTGGGAGGCTGAGACAGGAGAATGGCTTGAACCCAAGAGGCAGAGGTTGCAGTGAGCCAAGATCGCGCCACTGCACTCCAGCCTGGCGACAGAGCGAGACTCCTTCTTAAAAAAAAAAAAATGGTTAGTAATGTTAATGTCAGCATAGCTAAATTCAAGGCAATAAAAAAGAATATTAAATAGGACAAAAAGACCACTTATAGTGATCAAATGCATGATACCAAAACAGATAGCCATGAACTTTATCCACTAATAATAGCATTAAAGTATACAAAGAAAAAACTGTAGGGTATGAAAGACGGATTAGAAATACAAAGATAGTTAGAGACGCTGACATGTCTAACTTGATCAAGTCTCAAACATATTTTAAAGCAGCAGAACAACAAAATGATGTAATTTGTATTCTCTTAAAGAGCTCTTGAACATTTATAAAAATTGGCCACATATTAGGACACAAAGAAAACTGTAATAAAGTAGAAATAGTTCAGATCATACATTCTGACAGTGCAATTCAAATGTAACCTGGCCAGGCTTAGTGGCTCATGCCTGTAATCTGAGCACTTTGGGAGACCAAGGCAGGAGGATCACTTGAAACCAGGAGTTCAGGACTGGCCTGGGCAACAAAGCGAGACCCTGTCTGTACAAAAAATTGAAAAATAGCCAAGCACAGTGGCATGTGCCTGTAGTTCTAGCTACTCAGGAGACTAAGGCAGGAGAATCCCTTGAGCCCACGAGTTCAAGGCTGTAGTGAGCTATGATCGCACTACTGCATTACTGCCTGGGCAACTGAGACCCCATCTCTAAAAAAATAATAGGCTGGGCATGGTGGCTCACGCTTGTAATCCCAGCACTTTGGGAGGCCAAGACAGACAGATCACTTGAGCTCAGGAGTTTGAGACCAGCAACATGGTGAATGTCTCTACTGAAATAAATAAATAAATAAAAATAGCCGGGCATGGTGGCCCAGGCCTGTGGTCCCAGCTACTTGGGAGGCTGAGGTGGGAAGATCACTTGAGCCCAGAGGGCGGAGGTTATAGTGAGTCAAAATTGCACCACTGCACTCCAGCCTGGGTGTCAGAGGGAGATTCTCTCTCAAAAAAAAAAAAAAAAGCCCACTGTTATTATCTAACATCGTCATGGAAGTGCTAATCAATGCAGTAAGATTAGCTTATGGAATAAAAAGATAAATAATGAAAAGGGAAATAGAAAGTATTATTTACAGATGAAATAACTACATATTCAGAAAACTAAAATATATTAGATGAGAAACTATTAGTAAGATTTTAGTAGGGTATCTGGTGACAAAATATAGTAAAAAATTAATAATAATAATTATCTAATGACCACTTAGTATGTTCTAGACCACCTGCCAAGAGCTTTGTGTGCATTATCTCATTTAACCCTCACAAGAGCATAACAAGAGAAGTTTTATTTTTTGTTTTTGTTTTGTTGTTGTTATTTGTTTTGTTTTGTTTGAGACAGAGTCCCGCTTTGTCACCCAGGCTGGAGTGCAGTGGCACAATCTCAGCTCACTGCAACCTCCACCTCCTGGGTTCAAGTGATTCTCCTGCCTCAGCCTCCTGAATAGCTAGGATTACAGGTGCCCACCACTACGCCCAGATATTTTTTGTATTTTTAGTGGAGACAGGGTTTCACCATGTTGGCCAGGCTGGTCTCAAACTCCTGACCTGAGGTGATCTGCCTGCCTCAGCCTCCCAAACTGATGGGATTACAGGCATGAGCCACCATGCCTGGCCAAGAGAAGTTTGATTACTCCACCCAATTAACAGATGACATAGCGGAAGCTAAATGGGAAAAGTAACCTGCTCTCTTGGTTATGACGGATGCAGAATTCAAAAGCAGACCACACTTTTAACCACTACCCTATACAGGTTTCTATAAGCCAACAACTCAGAAAACATAATGAAAGCAGAAATCTGCTTCAAATTAACAACACAACACAAAATGACCCAGGCAGGCAGATACTTAAGAAGAAACATGTGGGACTTATGTGGCAGACTCTTAGGTGGCCCATGCGATCTTGATCTCTTGGGCACTTAGCAAAAGATTCTTGGTTTTCAGCATTCAAGATGTGCCTATGGGTGGTACCAACTGACACTTCCTGAAATCATGCAGTCTTGAGTTATAAATCTTCTTTAAATCTATTGCCATGCTAGAATCTTGTTAATAGATAGGAAATTTAGAGAGATTAAGTGCCAAAATGGCCTGCCCAATACTTGTATATTTTTAGTATTATACAGAACTAAAATCCCTGGAACTAGGAGCACTCTAGACCTTACATGGTTTATTCCTCCCATCATTTCAAACATTGAAAGTGGGGCCTATCTGATTATTTGCCTGCTCACTGTATGTTTATGTCTACTGCATTTGTACCAATATACATCAGATTTGTGCAACCGCTGATTTTTGTTGGATTGTAATCAGGTCTCACAGTGATCATTTAACGTCTTCCTATAAGTCTCATCTTGTGCTGTTATGGATTTTCATTTTGAAAATCTACACTGTATGGAAGCACATGTCTTTAATGTCTCCAGACATTATATTTCATCAAATGCTTAAATTTTAGTGGGCCCTCCCTGTTAAGTTCTGAAAAAGAATGGGAGGGAACAATTAAATATTTTTGGTAAAATGTGGTTTTTGTCTTGTGCAGAATATGTAGAATATACCTTTTAATTTAGGAAATACGTTTTAAAAGGAAACAATGCTCTGTTATCACACTGCCTTGGTCTGTTTTGTGCTGCTATAACAGAATACCTGAGACTGGGTAATTTACAGGGAACAGAAGTTTATGTTCTGGAGGTTGGGAAGTCTAAGATCCAGTGAACACATCTGGGGACCTTCTTGCTGCATCATCCCATGGTGGAAGGTGGAAAAATGAGTGCATGTGAGAGACAGAGCAAGAGGGGGCTGAATTTGTCCTTTTATAAGGAATCCACTCCTACTATAACGAACCCACTCCCATGATAATGGCATTAATCCATTCATGAGCGCAGAGCCCTTCTGGCCTAATCACCTCTTATAAGGCTCCATTTCTTAACATTGTGTAATTGGGGATCAAGTTTCCAGCACATAAACTTTGAGGGACACATGCAAACCATATTATATAGCTAAAGCAATTTTTATTCATAAGATTTCTGAACAACTTGTAATTTTTGAAATACCTATTGGAAGTCGTTTACAGCTATTTTGCTTAAGTGTGATTTTTCCTTTTCTTGTCAATCTCTCTTTGGCAAAAAAAAAAAAAAAGAAAAGAAAAGAAAAAAGTGGGTTTCTGGTAATGAATTGAGCAGACATCTGATATATTGCATGCCTTTTAAGCTGTGTAACTTAATATTTGTATACTTAGGCTGGGCGCGGTGGCTCACGCCTGTAATCCCAGCTCTCAGGGAGGCAGAGCTTGAGCCCAGGAGTTCGAGACCTGCCTGGGTAATACAGCGAGACCCCGTTCTCCACAAAAAGGAAAAAAAAAAAAAAAAAAAAGACAATATTTGTATACTTGATAATTTGTTTTACTATGTAATTGATAAAATTGTGATGTGTATTGATAATAGTTTAATGTGTAAGAATGTATGCTTGTAGTTCTCTGGGAGAAACAATTTGCCAAGTGTTCACCAGCTTGTGAAACTCTAATGTGAGGCTGGGCACGGTGGCTCACGCCTGTAATCTCAGCACTTTGGGAGGCCAAAGTGGGCAGAGCACTTGAGGTCAGGAGTTCGAGACCAACCTGGCCAATGTGGCGAAACCCTGTCTCTACTACAAATACAAAAATTAGTTAGGTGTGGTGGCAGGCACCTGTAATCCCAGCTACTTGGGAGGCTGAGGCATAAGAATCGCTTGAACCCAGGAGGTGGAGGTTGCAGTGGACTGAGATCACGCCACTGCACTCCAGCCTGGGCAACAAGAGCGAAACTCTAGCTCAAAAATAAATAAATAAATAAATAAACAAACAAACCAATAAATAAATAAACTCTAATGTGAGAGCTTAAACATCTAAGTAAATAAAGACACCTTTTAAAAAATCAAATTACTGAATATACATAAAATATAAAATATGAGCCCTTAAAAACTTAAAACTTTATTGGATTGTATGCCTGAAATGACACACATCAAGCTCTTAATTTTGGTCTGCACTATTCAATGAACACGTTTCTATAGTCTCTCTTTTTTCTTTCTTTTTTTGTAATGATCAAGAATTAATTTTGTCACTGAACAAATAAAGAATTAAGCAAATTACCACTGTATTAGGGAAATACATATATGAATAGATTGAGATGCCTTCTTTTTATTCTTGACTAGAATAGCTCAATTTTGTAGAGATGTAACTTTGCCCTATATTAATTTATAAATTCAATATAATAACCACATGAATAAAAGCAAAACAAGATTTTCTTTCTTTTTTTTTTTTTTTTTTTTTTTTCTTGAGATGGAGTCTCACTCTGTCGCCTAGGCTGGAGTGCAATGGCGTGATCTCAGCTCACTGCAAGCTCCACCTCCCAGGTTCATGCCATTCTTCTGCCTCAGCCTCCCGAGTAGCTGGGACTACAGGCGCATGCCGCCATCCCCGACTAATTTTTTGTTTTTTTTTTTAATAGAGACGGAGTTTCACCATGTTAGCCAGGATGGTCTCGATTTCCTGACCTCGTGATCCACCCACCTCGGCCTCCCAAAGTGCTGGGATTACAGGTGTGAGCCACCGCACCCGGCCAGGATTTTCTTTTTTTAGAGCCAGGATCTCACTGTGTTGCCCTGGCTGGTCCCAAACTCCTGGGCTCAAGTACTCCTCCTACCTCAGCTTTCTGAGTAGCTGGGACTATAGGCACACACCACAGAAGCCAGCAGAACAGATTTTTTACTGGTCAAAATGACTCTAAAATTTACTAGAAGTAACATATGAGAATAGCAAGGAAGATATTAAAAATAAGAAGGATGGGCTGGGTGCGGCGGCTCACGCCTGTAATCCCAGCACTTTGGGAGGCCAAGGTAGGCAGATCACAAGATCAGGAGATCAAGACCATCCTAGCTAACATGGTAAAACCCCATCTCTACTAAAAATACAAAAAATCAGGAGGGCGTGGTGGCACGTGCCTGTAGTCCCAGCTACTCGGGAGGCTGAGGCAGGAGAATCACTTGAACCTGGGAGATGGAGGTTGCAGTGAGCCAAGATCGCGTCAGTGCACTCCAGCCTGGGTGACAGAGTGAAATTCCATCTCAAAAAAAAAAAAAAAGGATAGCTATATTACTACTAAAGAGTAAAGTTATTGTAAGGCCACAGTTATTAAAAGCGTGGTATCAATTCAGGAATAAGCAAATAAGTGAATGGAACAAATCGAAGTCCAGAAATATTCTGTGTGCGTGTGTGTGTGTGCGCGCGCACGCGTGTGTGTGTGTGTATGTGTGTAATTTGAGTTTGCACTATCTTTGTCACATATTTCTGTAACATCTTAACTTTCAAATTTTCTAAAATGGTACCCAGAAAAATAAATACATTTAAACTAATCAAGTTATAGAAACTGTCTTAACCCATTTTGTGCTGCCATTACAAAATATCACAGGTATACCACAGGGTAATTTATACAGAAAAATTTATTTGGCTCATGGTCCTGAACACTAGGAAGTCCAAGGGCATGGTTACACAGTTATTCATGGTTATTCATGGTTATTCAGCTAGATAGCAGAAATGCCTTTCAGTATTTTGTAACATCGTAGGATGAATATAGTTACAATAATATATAGTTTCAGGCTGGGCACTGTGGCTCATCTCTGTAATCCCAACACTTTGGGAGGCCGAGGCAGGTGGATCATTTGAAGTCAGGAGTTCAGGACTAGCTTGGCCAACATGATGAGACGCTGTCTCTACTAAAAATACAAAAAAATTAGCTGGGTATGGTGGCGTGTGCCTGTAATTTCGGCTGCTCTGGAGGCTGAGGCAGGGGAATTGCTTGAACCAGGGAGGTGGAGGTTGCAGTGAGCTGAGATTGCGCCACTGCACTCCAGCCTGGGCGACAGAGCTAGACTCTGTCTCAAAAAATTAAAATAAAATAAAATTAATTTACAAAAATTAGTTGGGCATGGTGGTGCGCGTGTGCATGCCTGTAATCCCAGCTACTCGGGAGGCTGAGGTGGCAGAATCGCTTGAGCTGGGGAGGCAAAGGTTGCAGTGAGCCAAGATCGCATCACTGCACTCCAGCCTGGGCGATGGAGCGAGACTCCATCTCAAAATAATAATAATAATATAGTTTCAAATAGCTAAGAGGAAGATATTGAATGTTCCCAACACAAAGAAATGATAAACGTTTAAGAAGATGTATATGCTAATTATCCTGATCTCATCACTATGCTATGTGTTTATCACTATATGTATCAAAATATCACTATGTACCTCGTGAATATGTACGATTATTATTTGTCAGTTAAAAAGAAACTGCAGGCCGGGCGTGGTGGCTCATGCCTGTAATCCCAGCACTTTGGGAGGCCGAGGCGGGTGCATCACGAGGTCAGGAGATCGACATCATACTGGCTAACACGGTGAAACCCCGTCTCTACTAAAAATACAAAAAATTAGCCGGGCATGGTGGCGGGCGCCTGTAGTCCCAGCTACTCGGGAGGCTGAGGCAGGAGAATGGCGTGAACCCGGGAGGTGGAGCTTGCAGTGAGCCCAGATGGCGCCACTGCACTCCAGTCTGGGAGACACAGGGAGACTCCCTCTCAAAAAAAAAGAAAAGAAAAGGAACTGCAGACCTTTTGTGCATGTTTCCACAAGTGGAGGAAAAGTCATATTTGCCAAGGGTTTGCCAGCTATAAATGTATGGGCATTATTATCAGGCCTTCCAGCTTCCTCCTTCTCAGTCACCCATCAAGGAATGTGGAGTGGGGGAAGTTGGGGAAGGGGAACGCAGGAATGAAAGCCTTAGCCAGGGACATGAATGGATGCAATCTGCCTTCCTTTCCCCCATTCCACCAATCCTCTGTTCAATCTATGCTGCTACTTTTTTTTTTTTTTTTTTTTTGGAGACAGAGTCTCGCTCTGTCGCCCAGGTTGGAGTGCAATGGAGCAATCTGGGCTCACTGCAACCTCTGCCTCCAGGGTTCAGGCCATTCTACTGCTTCTGCCTCCCAAGTAGCTGGAATTACAGCCACTTGCCACCACACCCGGCTAATTTTTATGTTTTTAGTAGAGATGGGTTTCACCATGTTGGCCAGGTTGGTCTTGAACTACTGACCCCAAGTGATCCGCCCACCTCGGCCTCCCAAAGTGCTGAGATTACAGGTGTGAGCCACTGCACCCGGCCAAACGTGTTCTTTTTCATGCTTACAAGATGTCATGTCACAAACATGTTTTTGTATTTTTGTAAGATGACTTCTTTGTCAATGTTTAACAATTGTTTTAGAGTTTTGGAAAATACAAACAAAATAAACTTCGGGGATAAAAGAACACAAAATGTGTGCCTGATCCTTCTTCGTAGCTTATAAAAATTAATTTAGACTTTACCCCGTTAATTATTACATCACTCCGTAGAGGCTCTTTAGCACCCGGGGCCACACAACCGCTGCTCACTCTGCCCTGCGGTGGGCGCCTGGATCTGAAAACCGACTTTTCCCTGACTCAGCGCAGAATGTGAAGGAGACCAAGCCGCCGGGCTCCCCGACTGTCCAGAGCCCCACGCAATCCCCGCGCCCCACGCAATCCCCGGCGGTTCCTCCCGTGGGCAGCAAAGGGGCCCCAGGCCGGGTCAGCGCCTCTGAGTTCCAAGCAAACAGCCCCGAACCCCGCAGTTCCGAGCCGATTCTCACACTCGGGCGTCCCCGAGACACATTCCCGACAGCAAGAGGCCACCTCCACGTGGAATTTTCCCACGGAAAACCAGCGTTCCCCGTTCCTGGGGATGCAGAGTTCGTTTCGCAGGCGCCCTCACCTTGCATCTGCAGCCACCTATGCGGGGAACCGGTTGGACTTAAGACTCCAACCGCCAGCTCCCTGGGCTCCGGAGTCTGTGGCCCCCGCATCTGCCGGCTCTGCAGGCGCCAGAAAGGACCCGCAGCGATCCAGGCTTCCGAAGTTTCACCTCTTGCCCTGCTCTGCCCCGGGGACACTCACCTGCCCGAAGTCATCCCGAATCCCGCCGCCCTCGGACGGCCGGATGTCGCGGAGCCTAGCAGCCAGGCCTCCGACTGCCCTGCCCTGGCACCGACCCGGGCAAATACTCGGCGAGCAGGGCAGGTGCAGGACGCTTGGGGCGGTCCGCGCCCTGGTCACCCACTCCCCGCCCACGCCCTAGGTCTTTCTGTGCGCCCAGCCTGGCGCCGACACGTCCAGACGTCGTTGTCGTGGTTTGGGGACCACCAGACCCCGCGGCGCACAGACCCGCCAGTGGCCCGCGCCCAGAAGAACTCCAGAAGGCGACAAGGATGACCACCGCCCCTGCGTGGGACACTCGCTAGGTAAACAGTGCGCTCCGCGCTAAGCGCTTTTCATCTACGCGGGGTCATTTATTCATCACCACGGCCCTACGAGATGAGGACAGTTATCAGCTCACCTTTCAGAAGAGCAAGCCGAGGAAAAGTGGGGTAATCCGCTGGAAAGTGCAGACGCTAGGATTCGAACCGAGTCTGGGTGACCTGAAGCTTCCAGTGGTGCATTTTCTGTCCCTCGAACTCGGAACTAAGTTATAAGACGCCACCGCTCGCCTCCAGACCCTCTGGACTCTACCGGTGGGTGGTCCGAGCTGAGAGTCCCTGAACTTCTGTGTGGAAAGGGGTGGGCGAGACGGGGCAGGGAGGCTCACGTGACCCGGGGTTGGTCGCGTCTCCACTCGCCCACCAGGAGCAGCGAGCTGCGTCCCCTGCGCTTCCCGCCCCGCGCCTGCGTCCTCTCCCGGGGCTACCGGAGCCAGTCCTCTCACTGCACGGTTAACCCCGAGCTCGCCCAGCGCCAGCGCGGCGATCCGGCCCCCCCCCTTCTCTCCTAACCGCCCCCATCCCAGCGCCCCCATCTCTACCCTGGACCTTTCTCCTCCGCCACTGGTGATCGCGCTTCTCTCTCCCGCTTACAGAAAAACACAATCCCCGTGTCCACAGCTAGTCTATCACCGCGGTCCCTACCTTTCCTTCCTCGCTATGCTGTGTTCCCGTGCACTCCAGCCTCGTGGCCTTGACCTGTCCGCAGCTCATGCTGGGGGTCGCTAAATTCGGCCTTGGTCCCACCTCCACCCTCCACTTCACCCCACACTCCACAAGTACTGTCCTGGCAAAAGACCCCAGGGACTGGAAAGCTGGGGTGTGGGTGAATCCCTGTAAGGAGCAAGGACCCGTGGGGCCACATAGCCTGTGTGCCTGGAAGAAAGAGTCCGTTGAACTTCAGATGAAATTAGATTTGCAGGACCTTTTTCATAAGCCAGGCTCAGGGTTTCCCATGGCTCCTCTCACGCATGATTATATTGTATTCTAATGGCCAAGCTGTCACAAATACAAGAATTTATTTTTTAAACTGTCACCTAGGCTGGAGTGCAATGGTGTAATCGTAGCTCATAGCCTTGACCTCCAGCGCTCAAGTGATTCTCCCACCTCAGTCGCCCGAGTAGCTAGCACTACAGGCACCCACTACCACACCTGGCTAATTAAAAAATAATAATAATTTGTAGACAGGAAGTCTTACTCTGTTGCCCAGGCTGGCCTTGAACTCCTGAGCTCAAGCAATCATCCTGCCTCGGCCTCCCAAAGTGCTGGGATTACAGGTGTGAGCCACCATGACCGGCAAGAATCTTTAAATATGGCATGAAAGTGCATGCAAAATAGGGCTGGGTGCGGTGTCTCATATGTGTAATCCCAGCACTTTGGGAAACTGAGGCAAGTGACTCACTTAAGGCCAGGAGTTTGAGACTAGCCTGGTCAACAGAGTGAAACCCCATCTCTACTAAAAATACAAAAATTAGCCTGGGGTGATGGCACACACCTGTAATCTCAGCTACTTGGGAGGCTGAGGCACAAGAATCACTTGAACCCAGGTGGCAGAGGTTGCAGTGAGCCGGGGTCGCGGCACCGCACTCCAGTCTGGGTAACAGAAAGTGACTCCAACTGGAAAAAAAAAAAAAAAAAAAAAAAAAAAAAAATGACCAGTGCTTTTCTTTTTGACGGAGTCTGGGAAAGTGAGTCTTGGAAAACAGTAAAGGAAATGCCAGTGTGATCTACAATTTTGATGCAGGTGAGTCCCAAGTTCAGGTCTGAGCTCCTTGGCAGCCAGCAGAGAAAGGGAGGCTCTCAGAAAGGAGTTTTAATGTAGCAAATGAAGGTAACTATTTTCTAGCTCCAGGTTGGAAAAGAGATCCTCTTTGACAAGACCAATCAGAAAAGTGTTGTACTGACCACGTGCATGTGGCGGGGGGAGGGGGGAAAGACATTTATATAACACCTCCTTGCTTACGAAGAGCTTCCACATGCATTCCCCTCCTTCATTCAGCTCTTGTAATAACACTGTCAGGCACTTCTCAGATGTGAAGACTGAGCCTATGAGATCTTTCATGACTCATTCAAGCTTATGTGGCCAGCAATGGGGCTAGGATTTTCACCCAGGAGTTCTGTCTCTAAAGCCAGTGCTGGCTCCCTTGAACCCTCTGTATCACCAACTGTTCCGTGAAAGGGTTGTATACGCAAAGAGACCCCCAAATGCTGAAGGAGCTGAGAAACCAAAGGAGGAGAACACACAAATCCAGTTTGTTGGTATTGGGTGATTTATTAAGGGAACTTAGAAGTGTGGTCCTGGGCACCACAAGGCAGGTAGATCTCTACACTACAACCCCTCAAACCACAGCTTATATCTTGGGCAAAAAGCATATGTACCCTAGAAGGAATATATAGGTGACTACAGGCATCACAGCCTATGGTTTCTGCAATAATAAGAAGGAAACTTACAATGAATAAGTGTTTATACATAAAGAGTAATACATCAACTAGACTTTTTTTTTTTTTTTTTTTTAAGATGGAGTCTCACTCTGTTGCCCAAGCTGGAGTGCAGTGGCATGATCTTGGCTCACTGCAACCTCTGCCTCCCAGGTTCAAGCAATTCTCCTGCCGCTGCCTCCCAAGTGGCTGGGACTACAGGCACGCACCATCACAACTGGCTAATTTTGTATTTTTAGTAGAGACGAGGGTTTCACCATGTTGGTCAGGCTGGTCTTGAACTCCTGACCTCAGGTGATCCACCCACCTCAGCCTCCCAAAGTGCTGGGATTACAGGCATGAGCCACTGTGCCTGGCCCAACTAGACATTTTAGAGGCACTCCTGGGACTGGGGGTTAACCAGGCAGATTTGCATTTAAAATAAAGTGACTCTTGTCCCCACACCAGCTCTATTTAAGTAGGAAAACTCTTTTCCATCAGTTCTGTAGTTTGGAAGCAGGGAAGAGGATAGTTCAGGCATAACTCTTCCTTCACAATCGTGTTGTGATTGGTGACTGTGGTTCCAAGGTGAACCCTCTATGGTTGCTGATCCTCTCTCCCTGCTCTAGGGATGACTGCAGGGAGGGAGAGTGGATTAAAGAAGAATATATTTACTCTTTTCAGCTTGATCAGGGTTTCTCCATAGCAGAGCTAGCTGTGGTCCCTGACTACCTAGACCACAGCCAAGCAGCTGCCCTGCTGCTTCCCTGAGTGACAGAGCAGGAGCATCACCATCTTGGACAAGCACTGCCATTTTAAAGTTCACCTTGACCAAAAAAAACGCCTGAATCCAAAGGACATCAGCCTAATGGCTAAAGTTAGCATGACCATAAACCACAAATGACATCTCCAACCAGAAACATTCCAACCATAAGATAAATCCCTCCCCAACCAGAGACATGCCAGCCCTGAGACAACCTCTCCTCCAACCAGAGACATTCCAACCCCACAGTAAACTTCCCACACACACAGAAACATTCCAAGCTTGTGATAAGCTCTCTCACCCTAAAACCAATAAATACTCCTACTTGGTAAGACAGGATGCTCCTGACCAAAATCAGCCAGAAGCCCCTCTCAGGTTTATTATCCAAAAGAAACCTGACTTTGACTGTTGAACCACTTTTTGTGTTTCTTCCCTCTTTAACTCTTACATTTGGTGCTGAAAGCCAGGACAGGTGTTGGGGATAGAGGCTCTCTTGCAACCTAGAAAGCAGTGGACAGCAGCTGCTCATCCCTCTGGATCCTGAGAGTCTCTGTCCACCCACCCCATCTTGTCTCTCACTTTATTTTTTGAGCGATTTGCGTGATGAGGACAACTAACCTGAAGGAGACTGTGCAGCTAGGGCTGGGGCTACTCTCCAGTGAGCCCTGAAAACCCTCAGGTCTCAGGAATCCACCTCTGACTGCCCACAATGGGTATCAGGTATTTCGCTTTCTCCCCTTTCTCCCCTCTTCCTCCCTCCTCCTCCTCCTCTTTCTCTCTCTCCCTCTCTCTCTCTCTCTCTCTCTCTCTCTGTCCTTCTCTCCTCCCCACCCCACCTCTTGTGGCTCCAGTCCAAGAGGCCCTTTGCCAGTTCCACCTGGAACATCCAACATCAGACACTAATCCAGCTAACTGGTAAGATCTGCCTTCCCCTTTCTTTCTCGTGGTACTCGGGAAAGTCAGGTCTGCCATCCTGGTCCTCAGAGGACCAGTGGGACTAAGCTAGAAGAAATCTTGGGGATGCCCAGTTTCTTCTCAATTTGACCATCCTCTTTATAAAGAGGATTCCAGGTCTCTGTCTTTTGACTGGGAATGCCTAGAACTAAACCAGACACCCTCGGCTTCCTCTTACCAGTCCACATGGGTGCCAAACAATCCCACATTCCCACATCCTCTCCACTGGGCTGTCTCCTTCACAAACTCACCAAACTTGGCTAACAGGAAATATAAAGCCAAAGTGTTTGGATTTTTATTGTAACACAGCCTGGCCCCAGTTAAAATCAAATAATGGCAAATTAAATTTTCAAGCAGAAGGCCCAAAAATGGCACCTTTGACTTTCAAATTCTCAGGGACCTTGACAACTTTATAACCAGGAATGGCAAATGCCAAGACGTTCTCTATATTCAGGCTTTCTTCTACCTTAGATCCCGACCCTCCCTGTGTCAAGCTTACACCCTTCATGAAATCCTTCTTCTTAATGAAAACCTTCCCCAGGTCTCTCCTTCCTCTGAAACTCCTTCCTTCAAAACCCCTTCCTCTGAAACCCCTTTTGACCCTGCAGATGAACCCCCTCTGCCTTCTCATCCCCCTGCATCTGCTCGTCACCCGTCTGAACCCTCTGACCCGGCAGCCCCTCCTGCCCCCAAGCCTTCAGCCCCAAACCCCGCTTCCCCTCCTTCACCACCTGTTACCCGTTCAAAAACTGCTCCATCCAATCAAACCATCTCTGCCATTCTCCCTCTCTGGCCAGTGGCTGGGGTTGAAGGCATTGCTTGCATTCATGCCCTTTCTCCATGTCTGATTTGTTGCAAATCAAACAGTACCTAGGATCTTTCTATGAAAAATCTCTCTCATTAACACAGGGAATTCCTGCACATAACCCAATCCTTTAACTTGGCCTAACATTTACATAATTCTAACCTTCACCCTCACCCCTGATTAAAAAAAAAGAGTGCTCAGCTTAATTAAAATGGATATCCAAGCTATGAGTATATTCAAAAGGCCTTTATGTTTTGTCTCTTCATAAATCTTATTTTCCTAGGAAAGGTTTTCTCCCAGTCAACTGAATTACTTTTCTCCACTCTGTCTTGCCATTCTTGGTGCATGTATGAAAGACCCTAAAATGACTTCTGGTGGCCTGGGGCTCCTTGGTAAAACAAAGAGGCGCCACAAATCCCGTTTTGGGAAAAATCTCTGTTTTCCTTATGCAACCCCTAGAATTAGAGGTGATTAAGTACTTCCCAAAATCTGTCTTTGTCTTCCAGCTATGCTTGTTTATTAGGTCCTGGAAATTGTTTTCCTAGCCCTATTTTTAAAGGGCCTCACCCGAAGGCCATTAATCCAACAGGGAAATTTTTCTTTAAATCTTATAATTACTGGATCTTTTTCTGGTTGTCTGTGTGGCTATATATGTGTTATGTGTGCAGTGTCTATTTTAAAAGTTCTAATTAATTGGCCTAAGAAAAATAAGCACTTAAATCAAACATTTTTAAGGACAAAGTAAAAGTTGTAGGACCGGCCGGGCGCGGTGGCTCAAGCCTGTAATCCCAGCACTTTGGGAGGCCGAGACGGGCGGATCACGAGGTCAGGAGATCGAGACCATCCTGGCTAACACGGTGAAACCCCGTCTCTACTAAAAAAAAATACAAAAAAAACTAGCCGGGCGACGTGGCGGGCGCCTGTAGTCCCAGCTACTCGGGAGGCTGAGGCAGGAGAATGGCGTAAACCCGGGAGGCGGAGCTTGCAGTGAGCTGAGATCCGGCCACTGCACTCCAGCCTGGGCGACAGAGTGAGACTCCGTCTCAAATAAAAAATAAATAAATAAATAAATAAATAAAAGTTGTAGGACCTTCAGTTTGCATGACTTTAATCTTTAAAACCTACTGGTACAGTAAGATTAGAAATGTCTTGGCTGGGCATGGTGGCTCACGCCTGTAATTCTAGTACTTTGGGAGGCCGAGGTGGGTGGATCAAGAGGTCAGGAGATGGAGACCATCCTGGCTAACATGATGAAACCCCATCTCCACCAAACATATATTAAAAAAAAATTAGCCAGGTGTGGTGGCAGGCACCTGTAGTTCCAGCTACTCGGGAGGCTGAGGCAGGAGAATGGCGTGAACCCGGGAGGTGGAGGTTACAGTGAGCCAAGATTGCGCCACTGCACTCCAGCCTGGGCGACAGAGTGAGACTCCGCCTCAAAATAAATAAATAAATAAATAAATAAATAAATAAATAAAAAGAAATGTCTTAAGAGTTGCCAGCATACATTTTTGTTTGCATTTATTTATCAAGCAATTTCATACCTATCTCTGCCAAATACTATAAGGTGTTAAATTTTGGCATAGAGGCTATAAAACTGTAACTCAGCCCAAACAGAATAATCTTTGCTTGTGTAATTTTTTAATAAAGGGAACATTAATATTGGTTTAATAAAGATAGCTCCATCTTGAACTGTTTAGTGAAATACCCTAACTTCTAATCTTGAAATTAAAGAAAAGATAATTTACATAAAAAAGAATCTTATATGGTAAATTCTTGTCCTAAAGTAAATTAACTGATTGTTTAAAGAAAGGAATGTTTACAACAAGTCAGAAAGTTGAGGCGAGTCAGAAATTGTCTGTGTACGTCGTAAAAAATTTTATAAAAGGAAATTTATGTAAGAAAGGTACAATTTAGGGTGGGCGCAGTGGTTCATGCCTGTAATCCCAGCACTTTGGGAGGCCGAGGCATTTCAGGAGTTCAAGACCCACCTTACCAATATGGTGAAACCCTGCCTGTACTAAAAATACAAAAATTAATTTAGCTGGGCGTAGTGGCATGTGCCTGTAGTCCCAGCTACTCAGGAGGTTGAGACAGGAGAATTGCTTGAACCCAGGAGGTGGAGACTGCAGTGAGCCAAGATTGTGCCAATGTACTCCAGCCTGGGGAGACAGAGCAAGAATGCGTCTCAAAAAAAAAAAAAAAGAAAGAAAAAGGAAAAGAAATGTACAATTTAAAAGTGATTAGGCCTCCTGAATGCTTTATAAAATGCCACTATAACTCTTAGCTGTACAACTGGCCTTCATTGATTCACTGAAGCTAGGTAAGACCTAGGACACATGGAGTTAAATGCTTAGTTAAGTCAGACTTTATCTGCACTTCTGTCTAGTCCTAGGCTCTACACCTAGTACATAATTAAAATCCCAAGCTTGGCCGGGAACACTGGCTCATGCCTGTAATCCCAGCACTTTGGGAGGCCAAGTCGGGAGGATCACCTGAGGTCAGGAGCTCGAAATCAGCCTGGCCAAGATGGTGAAACCCCGTCTCTACTAAAAATACAAAAATTAGCCGGGTATGGTGGCACTCGCCTGTAATCCCAGCTACTCGGGAGGCTGAGGCAGGAGAATCGCTTGAATCCAGGAGGTGGAGGTTGTAGTGAGTCGAGACTGCACCATTGCACTCCAGCCTGGGTGACAAGAGTGAAACTCCATCTCAAAAATAAATAAATAAAAATAAAATGAAATCCCAAACTCACCAACAAAAGTAAAGGTTGCTAAAAGTTAACAGTGTGATACGTATTTAAGACTACTGAAAAAAGTTTACATATACTTTTGGTAAAAAGATTATAAGGAGGCGTGAAAATGTAATGTGGATTTTTACCTAGATTTAAAGGTTAAAGAACTGTTTTAAGTTGAATAAAATAAAAAAGAAGGTTTAAGCAATTTTTGAAAGGTAATTGTAAAGGAAATTCTGTGTAAACATATTAGCTAAAGTTGAAGGGGTATGATCCAGTTTTTCTGTAAATTGAGCGTTAAAATAAAAGCACAACAGGTTTCTCTTAAAGCACTAACTTGATTTTTAGCAAAAATTATAAAGGGTTAAAAAGGGTCTATAAAAATCTTTACCTTATGGTCAAACATTAAAATTGAGTAAATTTGTCTACAAGGTTTTGTTAAAAATTGAGCTTAACATTAATAGCACACTAATATAATGGTAAAATTTGGTATAAAATCATACAGAAAGCATTGTCAAATATAAAATGGTGTTTGGCTTTCTTTGGGCTATATTTGTGTAAATATGTTATTGGTATGTGTTCCAAAGTTATGGGAGACTCCTCTAATTCTGATATATCTTAGTGTATGTTATCAGAAATAATTATAATTGTTATGTTAAAATTATTGTGTGCCACAAAGGTAACAGATATCCTTGTCAATTGTGACTTTAGCTATAGCCTACTCTAAAACTTTTTGTCATCCATAAGCAATTGTTGCATTGTTTTGGTCCTCTTTAGAAGATAGTCTTATAATCAGCTATAAAGCTCTAACAGGTGCTCTTGAATGGAGGTTTTGGATAACTTTGGAGACTGTGACATCAGAATAGAAGAAAAACATTCATGACTCTTGAAGAGCTAATATGTCCATTAATACCAAGCAGGACAGAAATTAACTGCATTAACTGAACTAATAGGAGACTGAAGTGATCTCTTTGACGTTTTGCTTAAAATAGTGATAATCCTTTGTTTTGCTTTTCAAAGTCAAAGAAACTCTTCTTTTGAGCTATTGACAGCTTTTAACAATTTAGTATACTCCCATGAACAAAATTTGGAGCATACTTGTTTCTCTCTACCTGACTTTCTCCAGAATTTGGAAACCGAGTATTCTTAAGTTGTGCCAATATAGTTACTTGCATAAGTGCAATAAGAATCTGTTTTCTTTTGTAACAGGACACAACTGGAAAAACTGGTTATTTTACCAAGGCTTTGACTGGAATGGTGTGCTTTCCTTTAAGGAATCAAACCTGACTTATGAAGCCAAGGAAGCCATCGGGAAACTGGCCTCATGTTTTGTGTACACAGTCCCTGTACAGGGTTTCTGATCTGCGGTAAGTAAAGAATGTCACTTTCTGATAGGCCAGGAACCCCAAGTTATTTTGGAATCTCAAGGGGAAACTAATAGGTATTTAATAGTACAATTCCATGGCTGGGCTCAGCTTTAAAAAGTCTTATCTGAGATTCCTTCTGTGGAAAAAAGTTCCATCAATGCCAATTTAAAAGGCCTATGTAACAAATAATTATTCTTGCTGCACTGTATGCAAATAATTAAGCCAAGTATAATAAAACAAGCCATTCCTACCATGATTTGTCTTTTAATAAAAATGGGAAATTGAAGAAAGGAAATTATGTTTCAAAAACTATAGCACACCTGTTATTAAATTCTAGTGTTGCAAAATGTTTTTCAATTTTTATTATTTTCTACAGTTTAAATTAAATTTGAACTTTCCTGGCTACAAGTTTCCAAAATAAGCTGTGCTTTCTTAAAGTCCTATGAACTGAAAACTAGCTGTTTCAGCAGGCGCTGCCTCTAAGCCTCTGATCATCACATGAGGAAATCTCTTCACTGCTGGCGCTGACAACTGATAACTGAGGGTGCCCAGAATCCTTCGTCCTCACATCTAGTAAGTCCATGGAACCGAGGGTAATTGAGACAGTATCTGTTACAGGAATCAACTCCTGGGTACATCACACTCAAGTCAAAGCCTGGAAAGCTGAGGAAGCAACCCCTGACAGCCCAAAGGAACATCCTAAATATCAATGTAAAGAAATAGGAAATCTTAAGCTGAAAATCATAAAAAATAAGTAACTAAGTGAGAACTACTCATCTTACTCAGTCTCACTCCTACTTCACCAAATACTTTTTGTCGTTCCTACCTCTCCTTCTCAGCCAAATATTAAAACCTTTTAATGGAAATTATTGACTATGCCACCCTGTGGGAACTGCTTTACTCACTCTACTATTTGCAGTAGGGTTATATACTGTAGCAGCCTCAGGGTGGAATATCAGACAGAGAATCTCAGTTACTGTAGCATTTTGCTTAATTATTATCCTCATAGCAGGAAAAATGTTTACTAACAGAAAATAACACACAGGCCTTTCCAAACATGTGCCTCTGCCTCTCATTAGGTAAGGAATGTTGTTTCTATCTCAGCCAATTGGGCCTAGTAAGAGACGCTGCTGAAAAATTTAAAGAAAGGGCTGAAAAGGTAAGAGAATACCAAAACACCCAAACAGATTATTGGTTTGGGAACAAAATCATAGCATGAGTCATCCCATTTCTGGGCCTTCTCTTCTAATAACATGCCTAGGACTAATGTTCTTACCCTGCCTAATTAACCTTTTTTCAAATATTTTTAAATGAAAGGATCATTGCCATTTCACAGACAACTACCCAGAAACAAATACAGAGTGTTACTCCTACAGTCAATCTCAGACCAGAAAACTCTCTGCCCCCCAGTCAGCAGGAAGGAGCCAGAAAGAACATGCCACCCCTCATCCTTTTTATAACTATAGGGTCAGGATTGACAGAGCAGGAGTATCACCATCTTGGACAAGCACTGCCATTTTAAAGTTCACCTTGATCAAAAACCACCTAAATCCAAAGGGTATCAGCCTAATGTCTAAGGTCAGCGTGACCATAAACCACAAATGACATCTCTAACCAGAAACACTCCAACCATAAGATAAATCCCTCCCCAACCAGAGACATGTCAGCCCAAGACTGCCTCCTCTCCGACCAGAGACATTCCAACCTGCAATGAATTTCTTCCACACATAGAAACATTCCAAGCCTGTGATAAGCTCTCTCACCCTAAAACCAATACTCTTAGTCTGTAAGAGAGAGCACTCATGACCGAAATTGGCCAGAAGCCCCCCTCAGGTTTATTCTCCAAAATAAACCTGTCTTTGACTGTTGAGCTGATTTTCATGTTTCTTTCCTCTTTCTTTAACTCTTACACTGAGGACTAAAGAAGAGATGGCTGTCCAAGTTCACCTGGAGCCCTGATGGCTGTCCAGCCTGTGCACATCACACTACAGGCCCTGTCTGGGATCAGTCTGAGGGTAGCTTCCCCCAGTGGTGACCCCAGGCTTTTTCACTGTGGTGGATCCATTTTACTACCATTACAGGACTTCCACTTCTCCCTGGCTGTGGACCCATTTCCAGCGATCAGCTTTGACAAATTGGCAAATTCTTAAGTCACCTGAATCTCCCTTATATTTGGTCTTTCCAGCTACTCACAGTGCCCAGTATACCCACCTCTGGCACTGGTCTTGCTGGGCCAAAGGACAAATTCTTTTTACCTTTCACCATCAAGCCCCTGTCTACTCATCCGTTATGGGAGAAGCTTCAACTGGTCCACATGCGACCAGATTGAGCCAACAGATTCTAGTGCCATAACTGAGTTTTCTGAAAGTTGTTCCTGGAAGGCTAATTAAGCTAGCTTTGCATCTTGGCCCAGTTAAAACAGCAATTCCTACCAAGAGAAGTGCTCAGGGAAGAAGAAAGTAGAACAATTTGGGCCACCCCAACAAGGTGGTGATTGCCAGTTAGCAATTGCTTGACTCCAGAGGAATGGGACCATGTCTTATTCCTTGTTCTGCTCCCAGAGCCTTGCATAGGCCTGGCTCAGAATAGGCACCATTCACTGACTGAATGAACTATTCCCATGAGTGCTGGGAGTGTTTTCCCACCCAAATCATCAGTAACCCTTCCTCTTCTTCAAATTCAGCCTTTGCTGATGCTCAATAAATGTATGTTGAAAGGAAAAAGATGAGGGGTCAGCTCTTCAGAGGACTGAAGAAGTGGGAACAAAACATCCAGGCTTGTCATAATCTCAAGGAAAAAGCAAGTGGTGTCACTTGCTCAAGGATGAGGATTAAGCAATAGGTGTGTGGGGTTGGGTCCTCAATTGTGGGGAAGGTTCTAAACAGATTGCGCTAGGATATCAGTGAGGCGTGAAGCTTATTCAAGTTCTCACCTGCTATTCCCTCTCTTCAAAACACTCCTCCAGGCTGGGCACAGTGGCTCACACCTGTAATCTCAGCACTTTGAGAGGCTGAGGCAGATGAATCACTTGAGGCCAGGAGTTTGAGACCAGCTTGGCCGACATGGAGAAACCCTGTCTCTACTAAAAATATAAAAAAATTAGCCAAGCATGGTGGTGCATGCCTATAGTCCCAGCTACTCGGGAGACTGAGGCAGGAGAGTCTCTTGAACTCAGGAGGCAGACATTGCAGTGAGCTGAGATCACACCTCTGCACTCCAGCCTGGGCAATAGGGCAAGACTCTGTTTCACACACACAAAAAAGAAAAAGACTCCTCCACTCACCTGTGCTTCTTTTCTCTGACTTTTACCCTTCTGTCTCTGGTTAAATGTTAGTTCCTCAAGGAGACCTTTCCTAGCCACAGACTAGGTCCAAGTCCTCTTTCGTGCCCTGACAGCCAGCATCCAGTACCTTCCAGTCACAACACTGATCAGAGTTTGTAATTGCATATTACTCTGTGTGTGTTTGTTTGCTGTCTATTTCCCCTGTTCCCTGAAAGGCAATGCCATTCCTGTTTTGCTCTCCATTGTATCCCCAGCATAGGGGCTGGCTCATAGTTGATATTCAAAAACCATCTGATGGAGAAAGGAATGAATGAATTTTATTCTATCATTTGATGCTCAGAACAACTTCGGGTCTTCGGTGTTGTATTTGTCTCCCTTTCACATGAGGAAAGTGAAAATCAGAACTGTAGAGGGACACAGAGGGGACTGGAATCAGTTCTACTGGATATAGAGCCCACATCTGTCCTGCTGCCTGGTTGAAGCGGAGGGTCCATGGTTAGTGAGAATGGGAGAAATGCAGGGGAGATAGGAAGACAGTCAGGAAGGGCCAGGGCCAAGTCCGGCACAGTGAGGAAGGGACAGAAGTCCAGGATGCTGCCCAGCTGACTTCAGCCTGACCCTGGGAGTCAAGAAGGATGGGTGAATGGTTGTATATCATTGACATGGAGCAGGGCAAAGGGGGTGCAGACTCGACAGGCTGTGGATTTCTTCTCAATTATCTTCTGAATTATCTTGATGTCTTCAAGAGGCCGTGCAATCCTAGTTAAAAGATGAATTCCAGAGGCTGGCTTTGCTCCTGCTCCCAACCCACTGTGTGACCTTAAACAAGTGATCAAACATCTCTGTGCCTCAGCATCTTCAGTTGCAAAATATGGATGATAACAGCACCTACCTCATGAGGTTGTTTTAAGAATTAAATGAGTTAATAAATGTAAAGTCCTTAAAACAGTGCTTGGGAAGTAACATTTGCCATAGTGTTAGCAATTATTATTTGAAGGGCATCTTTTGTGAGTTGAACAGTCTCCTATGGTTACTATGGTTTAAATTAATATTAAGTGTAGGCAGGCCATGGTGGCTCATGCCTGTAATCTCAGGACTTTTGGAGGCCAAGGTAAGTGGATCATTTGAGGTCAGGAGGTTGAGACCAGCTTGGCCAACATTATGAGACCCTGTCTCTACTAAAAATACAAAAATTAGCCAGGCATAGTGGCACACACCTGTAATCGCAGCTACTCGGGAGGCTGAGGTAGGAGAATCACTTGAACCCAGGAGGCGGAGGTTGCAGTGAGCTGAGATCACACCACTACACTCCAGCCTGGGTGACAGAGCAAGACTCCATTTCAAATAAATAAATAAATAAATAAATGTAGTGAAGTCACAAGTATAAGCTCCATATTCAACAAGCAGACCTTTTAATTTGTGATGGGATGAATTATTAGTTTGAATTCCTCGCTTCCTTATAAAAGAGTTGAACATCACACCTTGCCATAGCCAATAGACAATGCCCCTCAACCTTGGGTTTGACCAAAATATTTCCTGTAGCCAAAGGGATGTTAGCAGATGAGGACTCAAGCAGAGGCTGAAATATGTTTGTATGGATCAGCTTTCTCTCCTGAGTTCCAGTGATCCACCATTAGAAGAACATGCCCCAGGAACCTATTACCTGTTCAGCCCTTGGCCCCAGGAGAAAACCCAGTTATCGGATCCAAACTGAACCCAGGGCCAGGCGGAGCCAAGCCCAGCTGGCCAGCAGTTTGTGGCAGAGTAACCCAGCTGAGCCCAGCCTAGATCAACTGAACTATAGTTGATATTCATACCCACAAGCATGAGAATAAAACTTATTGTAAGCATGGTTGGGGTGGTTTGTTACACAGCAGTTGTTATTGCAAAAGTCACCTAAGACATATTTCTATCAATAAGTCTAATAAATTTTAAAAATAAATCAGCCTTGGCAACATGGTAAATCCTATCTCTACAAAAAATACAAAAATTAGCTGGGCATGGTGGCACACATCTCTGGTCCCAGCTACTTGAGAGGCTGAAGTAGGAGGATCAGTTGAGCCCAGGAGGTCAAGACTGCAGTGAGCCATGATCATATCACTGCACTTCATTCTGGGCAACAGTGCAAAACCCTGTTTCAAAATAATAATAAGAATAAGAAGTTTCAAGGGACCTTTGATGAATATTTAAACTTCCTTAAACAATCATATGCATCAGTCAATGTCAGTTTCATGAGAGAAAACATGGCGCACTCAAAAGGGGGTAATTGCGGAGTTTTAACAAGGGCCTATTTACAGAGATGTGCATAGGGTTAAGGAAACCAACAAGGGATGGGGAAGCACTCAGGGACTAGCAAGAGCAGGAAGCTGTTACTGCCTTAGGCTTGAGGGAACAAGGGATGGCAACAGTGATAGCTGAACCCAGAAATAGCTGCAGCCTTAGGTGAAGGAACCAGAGCTATTGTTCAGCCTCAGCCTGGCCAGGTGGGAGCTGAAGGAGAATAAATACTCTGCTCTCTTTCTTCTCCTACTTTCTCATCTCTTGCTGGTTCCTGCCATTGACTGAACCCAGCTGGAAACAAGAGGAGAAGGGAGCATGAGTCACACAGACAATGGAAGTCCTCCTGGATCACAGAACAGGGTGGAGTAAGGAGGAGGACAGGGCTGGGGGAACAGAGACTAAATAGCACACAGTCACCTCTCACAGCTGAAACAGTCGGCACAGGATAATAGCTACTAAGAAATCTTAGTGGCCTAACATACAATAAAAGTTTATTTCTTGCTTATATAAAGACCATTGTTCATGGTTCCTGAATGCTCCTGGTTGGGTCGCTCTAGTTGGGTGGCTTTCCATCAAAGAGTGATTCATGGGCCAGGCGTGGTGGCTCATGCCTGTAATCCAGCACTTTGGGAGGCCAAGGCAGGCAGATCACTTAGGGTCAGGAGTTCAAAACCAGCCTGGCCAACATGGTGAAACCCTGTCTCTACTAAAAATACAAAAGTTAGCCAGGAGTGGTGGCAGGCACCTGTAACCCCAGCTACTCTGGAGGCTGAGGCAAGAGAATGGCTTGAACCCAGGAGGTGGAGGTTGCAGTGAGCCGAGATTATGCTATTGCACTGCAGCCTGGGCAACAGAGAGAGACTGTCTCAGGAAAAAAAAAAAAAAAAAAAGATTCAGGCTCTTTCCATCTGGTAAAGTCTTCATCCTTGATGTGTGGCCTCTAAAGTCAACACATAATGGAAAGAAGCTCATGGGAAAAGCAAGCCAGATACCAAACCTGATGGCCCAGAGGGGACACACTTAACTTCTACTCTCTCCCACTGACTATACCTGGTCACTTGGTGCACTTAACCACAAGAGGTTGAGAATGGAGTTCCATGTCAAGCAGCCAGTTCCTATCAACAACAAGCTACAGTGGACTTCCTCTGTGGAAAGGGAGCCCAGTTTATCTGGTGGTCAGATAGCCTTCTTTTCCATGACAATCTTAGTTAGCTAAATTCCCTAAACATTTTAACTTGCATTGTTAAAGATAACATAGCTATTTTTCTTTTTTAAGCATTTCACTTGTTTGATCAGATAAGCAAAACTTCTCTAAGCATCTAATCAGAAAAACCTAATAAACTGATAACATGTAGTAAATCTCAATTATCTTAAAACAGTCCATCACTGTTTATAAACTTCATATATTCTCATACATTTCTCTTAAAAATCATGTGTTTAGAAACAATCACTTAACTGCTTATTAATACATGTCATTCCTGAAGATAACAGGAAAGTACTAATACAATGGATTTATTTTGTCATCTCTATTTTTAAACTCTGAACTGTCCATAAACTTATTTACTAAGAGGACAATTTCACTCTACCCAGCAGTAACTAAGATTACCATCTCAGTAGGCTGAGTTGTTTATTACATGGAAAGTTTTGACTGGGTTGCAAAACTTGATTCTCCCTGACAGATGTGCTGAGCGTTTTTTACACAAAAGCTCAGACAGCTGGAATTGCAAATCTATATCCAGTAATAGGGGAGTTTTCATGGGACCTATCCATTTGAATCCATGCTGCACCATCATCTAACTCTTTCATTAAATTTGAGTATACTGAAGCTGATAACTTCACATCATGTTAAGCAGGCTTCCAAACTAATTAATGACTAATTAATCTGCATGATGTAATCTGTAGCAAATGATTGTAACTTCTGTATTGTACCCTCCAATGAAAAGAGGACAACTCAGGTATAAGGAGGAGTTACCCCCTCCCTTCTTTTAAACTTTTCTTTAAAAATCTACCTTGTGACAAATTCCAGAGCACCTCCAACTTTGTTGATATGTTTTCCACGCCACTAGACTCTACCCTTTCTGAACTTCCTTGCTCTGAACTCTCAATTCTCTTTCTCCTCTCTTGCTTTTGGATCCTCCTGAGAAGCCCCCTGTCCATTCCAGACAAAACCTACTAACTGAGGCACACCTGCTCTTGTTTATACTCCCTGAGATAAAACAGAACATAAAAATTGGATCATAGCCAGGCACAGTGGTTCATGCCTGTAATTCCAATATTTTGGGAGGCCAAGGCAGGTGGATTGCTTGAGCCCAGGAGTTCAAGACCAGCCTGGACAACATGGCAAAACCCCATCTCTTCAAAAAATACAAAAATTAGACAGGCATATTGGCACGTGCCTGTGGTCCCAGCTACTAGGGAGACTTCTGATTTCAGAAGAGAGGGATACCGAATGTATTAAAAAGGCTAATTGACAAAATCCTCTGGAAAACTTTAATAGAGCAAATGAGGGTATACAATAGAATAGAAGCTTGCACTTTAGCCAGAGAATTTTTAGATGCCATCCCAAAAGTCTTTCCAAAACACATAGATTGGGTAAAATTTGGCAATGCTGTCAAAGTCCTAACATAACTGATTTAGATCATTTTTAAGGATTCAAAAAGACATTTAGGCCGGGCACGGTGACTCAAGCCTGTAATCCCCGCACTTTGGGAGGCCGAGACGGGCGGATCACAAGGTCAGGAGATCGAGACCATCCTGGCGAACACGGATGAAACCCTGTCTCTACTAAAAAAATACAAAAAACTAGCCGGGCGAGGTGGCGGGCACCTGTAGTCCCAGCTACTCGGGAGGCTGAGGCAGGAGAATGGCATAAATCCGGGAGGCGGAGCTTGCAGTGAGCCGAGATCGCACCACTGCACTCCAGCCTGAGCAACAGAGCGAGACTCTGTCTCAAAAAAAAAAAAAAAAAAAAGACATTTAAACAATACTCTGGTGTGTCTGATAACAGTGTTAATAATATAAAAAATGAATCTATGTTAAGCTCAGCTTTTTTTTACTGGCCTTGACTAAGAGTTTGTTATCCTCGTTTAGTGACATCAGATAAATTGGATAACCACTCAGACATGTGATCTAGTTAATATTGTGGCCTTCTCCACAAAAAAGAAAAGTCTAAATCTGCTAGGATTACAAGCTTTCAAGTAGCAACAGTTGGCCAGTCCACAACAGGGATTTCAAAAACAGCAATTTCAGCCCTCACCAGATCAGAGAAACATACGTTTTTATTGTAAGAATCCTGGTCACAGGCCGGGCGCGGTGGCTCAAGCCTGTAATCTCAGCACTTTGGGAGGCCGAGATGGGCGGATCAGGAGGTCAGGAGATTGAGACCATCCTGGCTAACATGATGAAACCCCGTCTCTACTAAAAAATACAAAAAAAAAAAAAAAAACTAGCCGGAAAAAAAAAACAAACAAACTAGCCGGGCGTGGTGGCGGGTGCCTGTAGTCCCAGCTACTTGGGAGGCTGAGGCAGGACAATGGCATAAACCCGGGAGGCAGAGCTTGCAGTGAGCTGAGATCCGGCCACTGTACTCCAGCCTGGGCGACAGACCGAGACTCCGTCATGACAGAACCATCAGAGTAGGACTGATGGTGTTAAACATGGTGGAAATTTCTAATTGACCCATGACTGGGCACAAAACCTTACTGTTGCCTTTCCAGTTAGATACCTTAGTCCATTATCATGAATTTTTGCTTGTACCTTCAGCCCCAACTCACCTTCTTGGGAGAGATTTCCTAGAATTACACAATGCACATATTTCTTTTTTTCCAAAGGGGATAATGTATTTGAACCTGTCAGTAGAACCAACTGAAGCAGAACCAACTGACGTGTCACTTAAATTTTTCTTCCCCTGCTTGTTCTATTTAAATTTCTTCAGCAACCTCTGGCGCCTCAGAAAAGTCTTCTGAGTCCATGAAACAATTGCTTGATACCTTGCTAGCCCATTGTGGTCTCAGTCTTTCACTGATATTGGGGAAATTCTTTCAGCTACTTCCATTAAAATGGAAGTAAACCCTTAAAAATCAAATATCAAGTAGTATCCTTTGTGACCAGAGGCATTCTAAAGAATTAAAGCCATAATTCGAAGAGTATATCAAGAAGGGATTTATCCTTCTGTGTACCAGTCCGTGCAGCACCCTTATTCTACCTGTTCAAAAGCCTAATGGTGAAGGATGAGGATTTGTACAGGACTTAATGGCTATCAGTAACACTTGTAGTGCCACAGCACCCTGTGGCTCCCAATCCGCACACTTTGTTAGCTAACATTCCCGAGAATAGCACTATTTTTATAGTAGTACACTTACATAGTGTTGTTATTAGAATTATTGTGGATCCTAATAGCCAGTATCTGTTTGCCTTACTCAGAATAATTGACAGTATACTTGGACTGTTATACATCAAGTGTATACTGAAAGCTCTATTTATTTTTCACTGATCCTGAAAGTTTATCTAAATGATGTCTCACTTGAAATGTTTCTACTTTACTTTAGTACATAGATGATTTACTTCTTTGTTCACCTACCTTGTTTGCCTTTCAGCAGGATAGCCTGCATCTTTCTAAAGATGTTTTATTTTTAATTATTATGGATACATAATCGTTGTACATATTTTTGGGGTACATGTGAGGTTTTGATATAAGCATACAATGTGTAATGATCAAATCAGGGTAATTAGAGTTATCCACTACCTCAAACATTTAAAATATACAATAAATTATTGTTAACAATAGTCTCCCAACTGGGCACGGTGGCTCATGCCTGTAATCCCAGCACTTTGAGAGGCCAAGGCGGGTGGATCACAAGGTCAGGAGTTCAAGACCAGCTGGGCCAACATCGTGAAACCCCGTATTTACTAAAAAATACAAAAATTAGCCAGGCATGGTGGCACATGCTCGTAGTCCCAGCTACTCAGGAGGCTGAGGCGGAAGAATTGCTTGAACCCAGGAGGTGGAGGTTGCTGTGAGCCAAGATCATGCCAGTGTACTCCAGCTTGGGCAACAGAGTGAGACTTTGTCTCAAAAAAAAAAAAAAATAGTATCCCTAATGTGCTACCAAATACTAGATCTTATTTCTTCTATCTAACTGTATTTTCTTTTTACTCATTAACCATCCCCTTTTAATCCCCCTCCCCACTACCCTCCCCAGCTTCTGGTAACCAGTTTATCAAAAGAACATCCACACTCCCATGTTTACTGCAGCACCATTTACAACAGCCAAGATATGGAATCAACCTAGGTGTCCATCAGTAGATGAATGGATAAAGAAAATGCGGCATGTACATGCAATGGAATATTATTCAGCCATAAAATAGATTGAAATCCTATCATTTGCAACAATGCAGATGGAATTGGAGGACATTACATTAAGTAGCTTATTTAAGCCAGGCACAGAAAGACAAATACCACATATGCTCACTCATATGGGGGTGCCTGCATCTTCTAAGGCAACTCACAGGGAAATGTCACAAATTCTCTAAAGAAAAACTCCAGTTATGCCAAGAACAAGTTAAATGTTTTGGTCATTTAATATCTAAGGAGGGGTTTTCCATCAACTCTGATAGAGTTAAAGGCATAATTGTCTTTCTAAAACCAAACACCAAGAAATAGTTATGAAGCTTCCTCTGATTGGCAGGATATTGTCAAAACTATAATCCTAATTTTTCTCTAATGACCCGACCTCTTTGTGAATTACTAACAATTGACCAGCCAGAGCTATTAATATGGACAGAAAAAAGTCAGAAATCCGTAAATCAAATTAAACAAACCCTAATGGAACTCCAGCTTTAGGACAGCCAAATTACAAAATGCCTTTCTCTTTATTTGTGCACTAGACACATAGGAGTGCCTTGAGAGTTCTTTGTTTTTTTTTTTTTTTTTTTTGAGACGGGGTCTTGCTCTGTTGTCCAAGCTGGAGTGCAGTGGCACGATATCGGCTCACTGCAACCTCTTCCTCCCAGGTTCATGCCATTCTCCTGCCTCAGCCTCCAGAGTAGCTGGGACTACAGGCACCCGCCACCATGCCCGGCTAATTTTTTTTGTAGTTTTAGTAGAGACGGGGTCTCACCATGTTAGCCAGGATGGTCTCAATCTCCTGACCTTGTGATCCACCCGCCTCGGCCTCCCAAAGTGCTGGGATTACAGGCATGAGCCACTGCGCCCGGCGAGAGTTCTTATACAAAAACATGGGAATCATAACAGACTCACAGGGTATTACAGCCAGAGGTTGGACTCAGTGGCTCAAGGCCTGCCCTCATGTCTGAGTGCTATTTCAGCTACTGCCCTGCTATTTAGGTCTATAGAAGAAACAATAATGGGTCCCCCATAACTATACATGCTCCATTTATTCCACTGAAGCACTCTTAAATGCATATCATATCCAATGTTAATCAATGAGTCCATTGACTTCTTATGAGATCCTTTTACTTTCATCTCCTAATGTAACTATTACCCAATGCAATAGTTGAACTCTGCTACTCTTTTGCCCTTTCCATTCAACGTATCTCACCATAACTGTCTGACACTTAACTGCTCAACTCCCTCTCCCCAGAGCTGATTTACAGGAAAGACCCTTGGACAATCCAGATTTTATTTGGTTCACAGATGGATCCTACTTGAGAAATAAAGATAGAAAATTTTCTGCAGGTTATGCAGTAGTTTCAAGTATATGATCGAGGACTTTTATCGAGGATGGATGGTTCCCTAATGTTTCATCAGCCCAGCAGGCAGAATTAGCTGCTTCAACTCATGTTTGTTTCTTAGTTGAAGGAAAAACCACAAGTGTTTATACTGACAGCAGGTATGCCATTGGTGTGGCTCAGGATTTTGGTACGCTATGAAAACAAAGAGTATTCCTCACCTCTGCTGGGCAGAGCATTAAAAATGAAAAACAAGTTTCAGAGCTCTTAGGTGCTGTTCAAAAAACCTAAAGCTTTGGCCATTATCAAAGCCCTGGAGCCAAGTGCAGTGGCTCACGCCTCTAATACCAACAGTTTAGAAGATTGAGGCAGGCAGATTGCTTGAGGCCAGGAGTTTGAGACCAGCTTGGGCAACATGGTGAAACCCCATCTCTACAAAAAATACAAAAATTAACCAGGTGTGGTGGCACACCCTTGTAGTCCCAGCTATTCAGGAGGCTGGGGTAGAAGGATTGCTTGGGCCTGGAAGGTCGAGGCTGCAGTGAGCCATGATTGCACCACTGTACTCACTCTACTCTGGGCAACAGAGTGAGACCCTGTCTCAAAAAAAAAAAAATATATCATCCTGAGACACTCTAAAGCAAGCTGTCCAACCCGCAACCCACAGGCCACATGAGGCCCCAGACGGCTTTGAACGCAGCCCAACACAAATTCATGAACTTTCTTAAAACATTATGAGTTTTTTTGTGAGTTCTTTTTTTAGCTCATCAGCTATTGTTAGTGTTAGCATATTTTATGTGTGGCCCAAGACAACTCTTCTCCTTCCAATGTGGGCCAGGGAAGTCAAAAGACTGGATACCCCGCTCTAAAAGAAATGAGCCTGAAGCTAGAGGCAACTATTTTGCAAATCAGGTAGCTAAAGAAGCTGCCTTAACTAAGAAATTTCATTCCCCTAACTCTTATTTCATACAAATATTCAAATTAACCCCCTCAATATTGAGGGAGGCTCAACAGGCTGCCCCAGATACAGAAAATAAGGTTTGGGAAGGAAAATGGAGACAATATGCTTCCCAGACTTGTATATGGTACGGCCCAGATCCAGGTAACAAACCCATAATGCCCACTGGATTGCAGTTTCCATTGTTGGAGTGTGTATACAAGTTGGGGACCCACTGGGATTCCAAAAAGATGAGTGAACGGGGATTGAAAACCATCATTTACTGTAGCAGAGAAGGTGGCATCTAGATGTATCAACCAGTGCCCCTGGTTGCAAAGGATTATCACATGGGCAAGTCTTTCCATAGCACTCCCGGGCACTTTCCCTTATCCTTTGGACCTTCTGAGGCGTGGCAACTGGATTTTATCCAGATGCTGCCCTCCCATGGCTAAAAATATGTCCTGGTTATGATTTGAATGTTTTCTTACTGAGTGGAAGCCTTTCTATGCAGATGGGCCACCACCTTAACAGTACGAGGAATGCTATGAGAATGCATTAGCCCATGTTGGGGAATCCCCTTGGGACTCCACAGTGATGAGGAATCCATTTTATAGGACGGTCATGAAATCAATTTGTGAAATCTTGCCTCTTATACAACACTTCCATTGTGCCTCTCAAACCCAGTCTCCTGGGTTGGTCAAGCACATTAATGGGACTATAAAAACCCACTGGCTAAGTTAACAGAAGCTTTTAACCTTATATGGCCTCAGGCTCTTCCACTGGTCTTGCTTAACATGAGATCCACTCCTTTTGGAAAACACAAATTGTCTCCTTATGCAATCATTACTGATTAGCCTTCATCATCACAGGACCCTAGTTTTAATTCAACAGGACTAAAAGGTGAAATTCTACACTATTGTAAAAACTTTGTTAAGTTTCTTAATAACAGCTGGCTGGTAATGGACTTTCCATAGAGCACTTCCAAGAGGTGAAGATAAAAAATTTCGTAACTTAGGCCGGGCGCGGTGGCTCAAGCCTGTAATCCCAGCACTTTGGGAGGCCGAGACGGGCGGATCACGAGGTCAGGAGATCGAGACCATCCTGGCTAACACGGTGAAACCCCGTCTCCACTAAAAAATACAAAAAAATTAGCCGGGTGAGGTGGCGGGCGCCTGTAGTCCCAGCTACTCAGGAGGCTGAGGCAGGAGAATGGCGTTAACCCGGGAGGCAGAGCTTGCAGTGAGCTGAGATCTGGCCACAGCACTCCAGCCTGGGTGGCAGAGCGAGACTCCGTCTCAAAAAAAAAAAAAAAAAAATTTCGTAACTTACAACCAGGTGATTTTGTATCCTGGAAAAGATTAAGGATTCTCTCCAGCCTCGTTGGAGAGGTCCTTATCAGGTACTCCTCACACTCCTGCACTGCAAAATTAAAAGAAGTCCATTTTTCTCATTTTAAAAAATACTAAATATCCTGAGTGGGTTGTTTCATCAAAGAGTGACCTCCGGGTCAGGAACAGTGACTCATGTCTGCAATCCCAGCACTCTGGGAGACCCAGGCAGGAGGATCGCTTGAGCGCAGGAGTTCAAGACCAGCCTGGGCAACACAGCGAGACTCTGTTTCAATTTTTTAAAAAAATTTAATTAGCCAGGCAATCTTCCTGCCTTAGCCTGGGCACCACAGGTGTGTGCCACCATGCCTGGATAATTTTTTATTTCTATTATTTTTTAGTAGAGATGAGGTATTGCTATGTTGCCCAGCCTGGTCCCAAACTCCTGAGCTCAAGTGATCCACCCGCCTAGGCCTCCCAAAGGGCTGGGATTACAGGCGTGAGCCACCAAGCCCGGCTAGCACTTCGATTAAACTATCCCAAAGTATTGCCACTGGAGGAAACATAGCCGATTGCTGGATCTGCCATATGATTCCTAGATCTATTCATTACCAATATATGCAATTAGTGACACCTGTCGCTGATTTTTCAGATGTCCCTGGTGTCACCACTTATTTAGAACAACCCTTTGGGGATTAACTTTCCAGGTCTAACTTCATAACCCCAATACTATCACCCCCTGTTTTAATTTGTCTCTGGTTGTTAATGTTGGCCTGAGTTTTAACCCAGGCTATACCTTGATCCACATGTTATTGGATAAACAAACGTGCTAAAGAAGATAAAAATGAGCCTCTACTATGCCAACAATATAAATCAATAGGCTACCACATACATGGATTCCAGAAGGCTTGCAAAGGAGGAAATTCCTGATTTGTTATTGTTACTCCCCATGAATTAGAATTAGTCTATTAACAAAAATACCTTGAGGGGAATCACCTGCCTCCCACGGGTTCTGTGTTTGTATGTGGCATTGGGACTGATTTGCCTACATAAGGATGGGCACGTTGCTTTAATAGCTGGCAGATAGAAGGCATATGCTTGTTAGGACATTTTCTAAATCCCTTGTCACTGCATAAAAATAAATGAAAAGATCCCCTTTTTCCCTCTCTTACAGAGCTAAGAGGACTACATCAAGCTAAGAGGATCTACATATGATTAGAAGCCTGTCAGCTACCATTGATCAGACAGCTGGAAACACTGGAAAAAGCATTGTAGCTCAACAAAAGTCTTTAAATTCTTTAGTCCAGGTAGTACTAAATAACAGAATTGCCTTGGACTATTTATTGGCTAAATAAGGAGGTGGCTGCACAGTAGCTCATACTACCTGTTGTACCTATATTAACACCTCTACAGAAGTGGAAACTTGAGAAGTAGTAACTTAAAAGGCTAACTGGTTACAGGCATAATTACAAACTGATCCTCTAAATAACTTTTTTCGTTAGTTACCCTCGGACTAAGTTTTTATTCCATTCTGGTCTTCAAGTTGTTATTACTAAAATCATAAGCATAATTGTTATTTTCCTGAATATTAAGTTACTTATGAATTACATTTTCATTTGCTTTAGGTCAAAGACTAAGGCCAGAATAATGCTCTCCTAGTGCTGGGGATGATTCATTATTCAAGAGAATAACATGAGAATAGCCTCAAATCACGACCTACCCCACTTTGCTAGCAACCTGGCCCACCTGCAATAACAAGGCTCTTTCTCCCCTGCTGAGAAACATGACTTCCTGCCAATGAGACTTCCCAGGGCCAAGGAATGAAGAACTTTCACCCCAACCTAGCTGGTACTGATTTGTTTTTCTAAGACCACCAGAGCGGGCACAAAAGAACCAGCGAGTAGGCAAGTGTAGGAGCAAAACTGCAAGTTTATTTTGGTCACCTAAGGTGTGGGGAAGAGGTCTGTCGGCCTCCGGCAAAGAAGGCCGACAGAGCCCCCCGGTGGGGCTCTCGGACGGAGTTCCCGCAGTCCTGACATCCCGACAGGAGTGGAGGACTGAGGAAGGCCGCGCCTGGCGTGCCTCCGGAGCGGCTTTTCTAGGAGTGGGAGGGCAACAGGTGGGGCACGGGCGTGTCAGGGGGCGTTCCGCAGGTGCGACCAGGTAAATCTTGGTCTCTTCGGATTGACGTCACCTGGCGCTTGCCCAGTTGGTCTGCACCTTCCCGGGTCGCCGGCTGCATTTTCGCGTGCGCGGGAAAAGTTGGTTAAGAAGAACCCGGAAGTGCACCATCTTGCCTCCATTCATCCAAACAGTCCAACCTTTTATTGATAATAATGATAAAGGGGCGCCGTGGTCTGTCTGGCTACTTCCTGCTGTTAAGGGGCGTCGTTAAGTTCGGGGCCCATGGTTGGCATTTGGACGTACGGATGAAGAATAAAATAAGGCGCAGTATTAGTATAGGAATGAAGAATGGAAGCATTTGTTGGAATAGGGGCAAAACCCAGAAGGAAGGTCCCAGCAAGGCTGAGGAGTATGAGATAGTTAAGAAAATTTAGTAAGTTTGAGGCGAGTGGGGGAAAGCCAAACTGATTTCCACTGATTGCTTTCAGTAGGGGCCCTTTTTAGCTGGGAATGAGGAACGAGTGTGCAGAGTAGTTGTTGGCCAGGCAGCAATTAAGGAGTGGAGTTTTTGTGGAGTGGATGGCTTTCCGCTTACTCCTACTACAGAGATATTGGATGGAAGGCTAGGTCCAGAGAAGGATGGCAAAACAGAATAGGTAGCCTCGCTGTTGATTAAAAAATTGTCTTACCCGCTACCAGGAGAGTTACCCGCGGCTCGGCGAGGGTGATGGGGGTCCCCGAGTCTCAGCACCTTCAGTTGTCGTCGTCCAGATGTAGGAGCTGGAAGGAGCTCCCAGGATCCTGGGAAAGGGGGTCACGTGGAGACACAGCACCTGTTCTCAGGGTGGGGCAATCAGACTTCCAGTGTCCTCCCTGCTGGCAAGCAGGGCAGGGGGTTTTTGGTGGACGAGGGTTAGGACATTCACTGGCCCAATGTCCTGATGCCTTGCACTTATAGCAAGGCTGCGTTGGGGCTCGGGGACCTTGAGGACACCTGTTGGCATAGTGTCCTGCCTTGCCGCACTTATAGCAGGCTCCTTTCGTGGCCTTGGAGTCTGCGGAGTGTGTACTCTCTGGCCTGGGGTTACGACTGGGCTGTAAAGCCGCTGCTAGGAGCTGTAACTTCTGTTTGAGGTGAGCCTGCTGTCTCCTCTCTGGAGTTATAGACCTTAAAGGCTAATTTAACCAGGTCTTCTATTGGTGTCTGAGGACCATCCTCTACCTTTTGAAGTTTTTTACGAATGTCAGGAGCTGATTGAGAAATGAAATAAGACGCCAAAATGGTGGCCCCTGTGGGGGAGGCCGGATCTAACCGGGTATACTGGGTTAGAACCTCAGTCAGCCTATTTAAGAATGCGGCTGGATTTTCTTCTGGATTTTGAATAATTTCTTTTAATTTGTTAAAATTTACAGTTTTGTTTGAGGCTGCTTGCATACCAGCCAACAAACACTGAACCATTATGTCTCGCCTACGGCGCCCAGGCTGGTTTGCTTGGTAGTTCCAGTCTGGGTCTGCCGAGGGGACTGCTTGCTCCCCTAGTGGGATGGCGGCGTCAGTTAAATGTAGTTGGTTGGCGTGCTGCCTGGCGGCTGCTAGGATGCGCTCTTGCTCCTCAGGGTTTAGGGTGGAGGTTAGGATAACCTGGAGGTCATGCCAAGTTAAGTCATAGGCCTGACAAAGGTATCTAAATTCCTTTATGTAGATGGTAGGATTAGCTGAGAAATCACCTAAACGCTTCTCAATTTTGGAAAGATCGGCCAATGAAAAAGGGACATGTACTCTGACTACCCCCTCCGCCCCAGCCACCTCTCGCAAAGGTGCTAACACTGTAGGAGGGTGTGGGCAGATATAGGGGACTCAAGACAGCCAGTTGGGGGCCCCGAAGGAGGCACGGGACCGAGTGAATTACTAGTAGATAAGGAGGAGGAAGGAGGAGTCTGGATGGGGGGAGGAGGAGGAGTCTGGGCAGGAAGGGAGGGGGTGGAGAGAGCGGGGAGAGAAGGAGGAGTATAGGGACGAGAGCTTAAGGCCCAAAAGCCTTCTACGTAATTAATTTCAGACCACTTGCCTAACCGCTGGCAGAAATTGCTGAGGTCGATCACGCCACAGTGGAAAGGAAAATTAACCGCTTCCTCCTAAGGTCTTGTTCAAGCTGTAAGGTTCTTAAATTGGCTAGGAGGCACCCTAAGGGGGTGCTCTTTGGAAATTTGGACTGGGGGGTTTCCCGTTTGTTTCCTCTTTACTTACACAATGGACACAATGGAAATGGAAATGGATCCCTGCCTGGCTTCAAAGCGTCCTTTGGAACCAGCAGAGACAGACTGGAGGCTCATGGAGCCAAAGTGGAGATTACCGTCAGGCGGACGTCTCCGTCCTGAACGGGTCTCCCGAGCCACTTGGTGGCTCCAAATGGACCTCGGACCTGCACAGGATTTCTGGCCGAGGGAGGTAAAGAGGAGACAAGGGCACTTACCCCAGAGAGGCCGTGAGAGTGAGGGAAGCGGGTCTCAGGTCCTGGTCCGTCTGCCGCGTGGGAGCAGGAGGAGGTTCCTCAACCCTTAGAGGCCTGAGGAGGGGTCTCCTCCCAGGTCTTCGGCACCAACTGATTTGTTTTTCTAAGACCACCAGAGCGGGCACAAAAGAACCAGCGAGTAGGCAAGTGTAGGAGCAAAACTGCAAGTTTATTTTGGTCACCTAAGGTGTGGGGAAGAGGTCTGTCGGCCTCCGGCAAAGAAGGCCGACAGAGCCCCCCGGTGGGGCTCTCGGACGGAGTTCCCGCAGTCCTGACATCCCGACAGGAGTGGAGGACTGAGGAAGGCCGCGCCTGGCGTGCCTCCGGAGCAGCTTTTCTAGGAGTGGGAGGGCAATAGGTGGGGCACGGGCGTGTCAGGGGGCGTTCCGCAGGTGCGACCAGGTAAATCTTGGTCTCTTCGGATTGACGTCACCTGGCGCTTGCCCAGTTGGTCTGCACCTTCCCGGGTCGCCGGCTGCATTTTCGCGTGCGCGGGAAAAGTTGGTTAAGAAGAACCCGGAAGTGCACCATCTTGCCTCCATTCATCCAAACAGGTACCACAGGTATGTTCCACTCCAACCTAAGCAGAGATTGATCACCAATGTTTCCATGGGAAGAGTTTTGGTGCCTTTTTTTTGGTTTTTGGTTTTTGTTTTTTTTCGAGACAGAATCTCACTCTGTGGTCCAGGCTGGAGTGCGGTGGCGCAATCTCGGCTCACTGCAACCTCCACTTTTCATGGGAAAAGTCTGAACAAAAGGGGGGAATTGATAACCTACAAGTCACATTTATTAAGCAGGCTTCCAAATCAATCCACCTTGGAGAGGTCTTGTGACTTGGAGATATTCTGCCACTGAGTAATGAATCTTATTGTAAGTTCCTCAGATTGTTGATGTACTAATCATTGCATGGCCTGTTGACATTGACCAGGACGCTAATTTAGGATTAGCTGAAGTATGAAGTTCTACTGAGTGTCTTTCGTGTAGACCTTTTTTTAGCCTGTATGATGCAATTTGTATCTAATGATCATAACTTCTATATTGTACCTTCCAATGAAGAGGGGACAACTCTGGTGTGAGGAGTCTCCCTCCCTTCTTTTAAACTTTTCTATAAAAATCTTTCACTATGTGACAGACTCCAGAATACCTCTGACTTTGTTGGTGTGTCTTCTAGGTCAATTCTCACATTTTGCTTTCAATAAACATTTATAAAATTATTTATTGGCACAGAGGCACATACCCATAGTCCCAGCTACTCAGGAGACTGAAGGGAGAGAGTCGCTTGAGCCTAGGAGTTAAGTCCAGCCTGGGCAACATAGCAAGACCTTGTCTCTGAAAAAAAATGTGTGTGTGTGTGTGTGTGTGTGTGTGTGTGTGTATGTATTTCTGCCTCAACATCCTCAATTCAGTTGACAAGGTCAACCCTCACAAAGATTGCATCAATTTCCTCATTGCTTGGATGAATTCTGCGTTTCTTTCATTTTCTTAAGGAGCAGTAAGTTAGGGTAATAAGGTGGGTAGGAGTATAGACTCTGGAGGCAGACTGTCTGGGTAAATTTCTGTTCTACTTTGTAGCTGTGTGACAATGGGCAAGTCCTTACCCTATCTGTGCTTTAGTTGCTTTATCTGTAAATTGATGATGATAATAGTACTTAACTTAAAGGGCTATCAGTATATTGGGAGTTAATACAAGTAAAGCATTTAGAACAGTGTTTGGCAAAGGAGTGAATACTAAATAGTTATATATACTTATTTGCTAACATTTTTAAGACTCTAAAGGTTTCTTTAATGTTATTTCAATCACTCCTTCACATCCTTATGTAATTCCACCATAAGTCTTCAGATTCTGTATCCTGAGCACATCATCCCTTTCTCTGTAGGCCTGAATGAACCTGCCCCCTCCAAGGCTTTGCTTGGCATTACACAACACATGGAAAGAGCAAGATGAGACAAGTGGCTTGAGTCACAGAGTACAAGAGCTGAGTGGCCTTGATCTCCCTAACATTGTCCCAGACTTTCCCACTAACATTCATTTCTAGAGTAAACAAGGAATGAGATCTTCCTCAGAGACAAGGAATGACCCAGGGATAGGAAGGTGGCTTCTGGGATTCCAGCAACATTTCTCCTTCTGAAGCAAACATCACCAGTTCTGAAATTATTGGAATTCCTAGCCTGGAACTTCCACGCATAGGAAAGGAGTTTGAAACATCAGGATTCCAGCAGTGCTCCTCTTGTGCCAGACTTTTCTACATGGCTCAGCCAGGGGCTAGGGCTGGGGCTGGGAAGAAGCTTCAGGGAAGTGTACCAGGAACCTCAGGGAAGGATTCCCCCAAGAAAAAGCGTTCCTGACCCACTCACTCCATCTGGGGAGATGCCGTCTTAGTCTCCACCATGAAAAGAAACACTGGCTAGAACAGCAGAGCAGGAAAAGAGGATGAGCTCAGGTCCTCAGTGAGTCACTGAAACCTCCCTGGAGCAGGCTCTCCTGGCTCCAGGCAAAGTGGTGATCAATGGCCTGGCTGCTGTAGCTGTTTTAGCCAGGTGTTAATTATAGCTGAAAAAAAATTCATTAATATGACACTGGAGTTTGCCCAGCTCTTAAATTCATATCTACAGATAACAAACTAAACGTGGGGCCGGGCGCGGTAGGCTCAAGCCTATAATCCCAGCACTTTGGGAGGCCGAGACCGGTGGATCACGAGGTCAGGAGATCGAGACCATCCTGGCTAACACGGTGAAACCCCGTCTCTACTAAAAAATACAAAAAACTAGCCGGGCGTGGTGGTGGGCGCCTGTAGTCCCAGCTACTCGGGAGGCTGAGGCAGGAGAATGGTGTAAACCCGGGAGGCGGAGCTTGCAGTGAGCTGAGATCCGGCCACTGCACTCCAGCCTGGGCGACAGAGCGAGACTCCGTCTCAAAAAAAAAAAAAAAAAAAAAAAAAACTAAATGTGGAATAAAGGACAAAGTGGGATTTATGAGGATCCACAGATCTCATTGGGCTATCTACTTGTGGCAGAGCCCTTAAGTCAAGATGCAAGAGACCCAACCCTGATCCCAGTTCCAACCGTGCCCAGCTCTGTGTGCCCTTGAGCAGGCCACTTCACCTCCCTGGGCCTCAACTTCTACTCTCTCCTCTTGGCCCATCCTTTCCCTATAATATGTAGAGATTATTTAAATCTCCACCTTCTCACACCAACACTCTTAGAATAAAGATAAGAAGAATAAATATTAATTTGCATATTGATGGCACTTGGTACGTGATTCAAAGACGAGAGGTGTAACTAATATACTAGATGACAGAAACAAAACCAATGTTGGCTCTATCTAGTAATGAAACGTTCAGAGGAACATTCAGATTTGTGCTGATGGTCTGTTACTGGAAAATGGACTCAGGGAATAACCACACCACTTGTGAAAAGGATGAGGGAATTGATGTCACCTCTAAGTTCATTATGAATGAAGTAGGACTTGGCGAGGTTTCTTTCCTAGTCACAGTGCAAGTCCTACTTGTTCCCTGCATCCCCCCTCCCCCCTTTCAGAGCTTCACCCTTTCAATAGCCTCTCAATCTCCTGTATCTTCAGCTTTCCCTCTCTACTGGACCCTTCTGGGCAATATTTAAACATGTTCATATCTCTCTTATTAAAAACAAAAAAGTCTGCTCTGTTTTTCTCTTCAGCTGCTGTTCTCCTTCCTTTATTCCTCCCTTCCTCCAGATTTTCTTAAAGAGTTGTGTATCTTTGATGCCACTCTTCCCCCACCTGCCATGGTTCTTAATCCAGGACTCCACGCCGCTGTGTCACCAGCATTGCTTTTGCTGAGATCACCAATGATCATCATGTTGCTAAGTCTAATGTATGCTTTTACACATCAGACACGTCTTCATCTTTCTCAACCTCTCAGCTAAACTGCTGATGAACATTCCACCTAGAGTAGATGGTGGTTTTTTTTTTTTGTTTCTTTTTTGTCAGAGTCTCATTCTGTCACCCAAGCTGGAGTGCAGTGGCGCCATCTCAGCTGACAGCAACCTCCACCTCCCGGGTTCTAGCGATTCTCCTGCCTCAGCCTCCTGAGTACCTGGGATTACAGGCACAAGCCACCATGCCAGGCTAATTCTTGGATTTTTAGTAGAGATGGGGTTTAATAGAGATGGGGTTGGCCAGGCTGGTCTCGAACTCCTGATCTCAGGTGATCCACCTGCCTCGGCCTCCCAAAGTTCTGGAATTACAGGTGTGAGCCACAGCACCCAGCCGAGGTAGATGATATTATAGTTCCTCGTTGTATCTGTGCTCTCTGTGATGTGACTTTGTATTAGTAGTCCTCTTGTCAGAGGTTAAGTATACTTTCCCAGTCCACTAGTGTTGGGATTGGCTGTGTGACTTGCTTTAGCCAATGGGGTATGGGAGGAAGTGACAGTGTGCCAGAATGAGCCCAGAACTTCAGGGGCATTGCATGTTTCTATTAACTTTGCTTATGCCACTGCAATGTCATGGGAAGAAAATGTTGCGGCTCCTGAAGAATGAGAGATGCGTGAAGCAGAGCTGCTCTGGCTGACCCACTGACTGACTGTAAGCATGAGTGTGATAGTTACTGCTTACTGTTGATCCCACTAACTTTGGAGTGGTTTGTTACACAACACTGTTATGGTAAACAGTAGCCTTATACACCTCCTTAAAATAGCCATCGGCTTCAAAAACTGTTCTAGAAATCAAAGTTGTTCACCAATGGCTTGCTTTTTTAATTTTATTTACTTATTTTGAGACAGGGTCTTGCTCTGTCACCCAGGCTGAAGTGCAGTGGCACCATCACAGCTCACTGCAAACTCCACCTCCCAGGCTTAGGCAATCCTCCCACCTCCACCTCCAGAGAAGCTGGGACTATAGGCACATGCTACCACGCTCAGCTAAGTTTTGTATTTTTTGTAGAGACAGGGTTTCATCAGGTTGGCCAGGCTGGTCTCTGAACTCCTGGGATCAAGTGATCCTCCCACCTTGGCCTCCCACAGTGCTGGGATTACAGTGTAAGCCATTGCACCCAGCCAATAGCTTTCTTAAGACTCCATTTTTTCTCTTTCTATATCTGAGTACTGGAAGAAAATGGAAGGTTCCAAGGAGAAGACATGTTGGCTTTTGAAATGTTATGAGAATCCCAAATTTCAATATAAGAATTTGAGATCTAGGATCTGTGGGTTTAGACCACATGGGAGGTGATTTTAAGCATTAACATCACAGCCTTCTTACCCAGAAAGCACCAACCAGGACATAAGGTAGCTGAACTTTCACTTTTCTACAAATAGGTATTCTTTTTTTTCTTGGTTGGCATTTATGACCATAAATTCCCAGTGTCTGATATTTATAAATATTAACACTGTTGCCTATACTTCTGAAAATAGTAAAATGTTCATTATTAAATTCTGAAACCACGTCCCACAATTTCTGTTTCCAAGTTATGTACCTTTCTGGCACCAGTCACGGAGTTTCATCAGCAGCAGTGATTTCAGCTATATTTTATAGCTAAGGCATAAAGCTTTTATTTTAAAATTATTCCATCCTTGCACTACCAAGCTACTACATTTCTTAGTGATCTTTTTCTAATATTTGTGGCCTGTCCATGAAAATGGTGAGGGAGAATTGAGCTGGCTCCATAAAGAAGTACCTTTTGTGGGGCCGGGCACGGCAGCTCATACCTGCAATCCCAGCACTTTGGGAGGCCAAGGGGGGCGGATCACGAGGTCAGTAGACCAACATGGTGAAACCCCATCTCTACTTAAAAATACAAAAATTAGCCAGGTGTGGTGGCACGTGCCTGTAGTCCCAGTTACTTGGGAGGCTGAGACAGAAGAATTGCTTGAACCCGGGAGGCAGAGGTTGCAGTGAGCTGAGATGGTGCCACTGCACTCCAGCCTGGCAGAGCAAGACTAAGCCTCAAAAAAGAAAAAAAAAGTACCCTTTGTATATATGTGTATATATTATATATATATTTATACACACATGAGTATATTATATATCTTATCTATAATATATAAGTATGTATCTTATATATGATATATACTATGTATCTTATATATGATATATACTATATATCTTATATATAATATGCAAGTGTATATCTTATATATAATAAATATGTATATATCTCATATCTAAGATATGAGATATATATCATATATAATTATATATAATGTACAAGTATATACATCCTATATATAATATATAAGTATATATCTTATATATAAGTATACATCTTATATATAATATATAAGTATATATCTTATATATAAGTATACATCTTATATATAATATATAAGTGTATACATCTTATATATAAGTATATACATCTTATATATAATATATAAATATATATCCTTATATACACATATATGTGTATATACACTCATATACACATATGTATATATTATATGTGTGTGTGTATATACACATTTTTTTCCATATATTCAGTACCTGGCTCTAAAGGGGATTTCCATGGCTGGATGAGGATGTTAAATACCACATCAGGTTATAAGCTAGAATCCTCGTGTCAAAGACCAAGTGTTAACTGATATCAGTGTTTTCCTCTTCAACACACAGTTCAATATCCTCCAGCCTATGCTGCAGGAAGCCATGCGATTTTTTTTTTCAGATGAGGTCTCACTCCGTCACCCAGGCTGGAGTGCAGTGGCATGATCATGGCTCATTGCAGGCTTCACTTGCTTCTTGGACTCAAGTGATCCTCCTACCTCAGCCTCCCAAGTAGCTGGGACTACAGGCATGTACCATCACACTCAGCTAGTTTTTTGTTTTTTTGGTTTTTTGGGTTTGTGTGTGTGTGTGTGTGTGTGTGTGTGTGTGTGTGTGTATAGAGATGAGGTTTCACCATGTTACCCAGGCTGGTTTTGAACTCCTGGGCTGAAGCAATTCTCCCGCCTCGGCCTCCCAAAGTGCTGGGATTATAGGCATGAGCCACCATGCCCAGCCCACACAAATTTTAAGAGAGAATTATCCTTGTGCCCGCTTCTGTTTAGCTCCAGTTGTTACTCATTCTGGCTAATTTATAATGTCCCAAGCAGTGGCCGCAGCTCTCTTACGTCTCTTGTCCTGTGTTATGGAGCCACACAGTCTTTATGCTATCATGTCCATGAATTTCAGGCCCTGGCTAGTTTTGGAATATTTAATAAATATCCATTCCTTCCATAAATCCTCAGCTGTCCATGTACCACTGACTCCCTGTTCTACTGAAGCATGTTAAGAAAGTCTCTTGGTTTGTCAGAGCTGTGACTCTCTTAAGGGGATCTCTTCTGCCCATGCACAGGCCCAGACAGGAAAGCAGGGACAGAGATGATCTAGGGGCACTGCTTTTCATCACCTGGACCTGGCAAACTTCTTCTAAAGTAAATAAAGAGCACACAGTACTAGTAGGAGAGCCAATCACAATTACCACCAAAGCTACACAGGCGGCTTTTGTCCATGCTTGGAGTCATTCATCCATTACTCAGTGACATCCTCATCAGCTCCCAACTTCTCTAGGGCCATTTTGCTGAGGAACAAAATGACCTTCCACTCTAAAGCATTGTCTCCCTGTAATCTGACTTCCCTGGGAATACCACACAGTTGCATTTATTCCATGGTTAGTTCAGAGGCTCCACTGAGAAGCCAGGTAGTCAAGTGACAAGTGTGTAGATTTTGTTTGTGGTTATTTGTAAACATATTTTCTACCTGCATAGTTTACAAAGGTGACTCTTCCAACCAGGTGGCACTGCGTAAGCCTCAGGGTACCTGACATTGCCTGACATCACATGGTTTGGTGGGTGCCTGATGGCCGTGCTGTAAGGTCCCAGACCTAGGAACTGCAGGAGGACTACAGAGAGGTGGTGAGCTGGAGTGGAATTCTGCGTTGCTTTGGATTTAACCATAGGAAAAGTTCCAGGAGCTCCTAACCACATCGCTTTATCTGTGATAGATTAGCAAGCCAGGGCTTATCTGTCCCATTATTCAGTCTTGTTTATACCCTGTCTCTGTTTATGCACATACCCTCAGGATTCTAAGCTCCTTTTATCTTTGAGTGCTTAAAGACTGCTGGGGGGCAGGCATGGTGACTCATACCTGTAATCCCCCCACTCCTTTAGGAAACCAAGGTAGGAGGATTACTTGAGCCCAGGAGTTTGAAACCAGCCTGGGCAATCGAGTGAGACCCTGCCTCTTTAAAAAAAAAAAAAAGGCCTGGCGCAGTGGCTCACACCTGTAATCCCAGCACTTTGGGAGGCCAAGGTGGGCGGATCATGAGGTCAGGAGATCGAGAGCATCCTGGCTAACACAGTGAAACCCCATCTCTACTAAAAATACAAAAAATCAGCTGGGGTTGTGGCCGGTGCCTGTAGTCCCAGCTACTGGGGAAGCTGAGGCAGGAGAATGGCGTGAACCCGGGAGGCAGAGTTTGCAGTGAGCCGAGATCACACCACTGCACTCCAGCCTGGGCAACACAGTGAGACTCCGTCTCAAAAAAAAAAATTCACACACAAAAAAGAGACTCTCAAAAATGTGACTTGAATGTGGCTGTTTTATTTATCTCATATAACTCTGAAAAATGTGGCAGCTTTATCTCATATAACAAGTCATTCAGAGGAAGGTAATTCAGAGCTGATAAGGCAGTTTTACATCACCAGGGACCTAGGGTCCTCAAGCTCCCCACTCTTTTTATTTTTTATTTTTTTTTTTATTTTTTTTTTTTTTTCCTGCCACAATATTTTTAATTACGTACAAAGGTCTGACATGGCACCCAGGGGCCCATTTCACCCACTGCTCTGTTTGGCCGCCAGTCTTTTGTCTCTCTCTTCAGCAATGGTGAGGCGGATACCCTTTCCTCGGGGAAGAGAAATCCATGGTTTGTTGCCCTTGCCAATAACAAAAATGTTGGAAAGTCGAGTGGCAAAGCTGTTGCCATTGGCATCTTTCACGTGAACCACATCAAAAGATCCAGGATGCCTCTCTCTGTTGGTGATCACACCAATTCTTCCCAGGTTAGCACCTCCAGTCACCATACACAGGTTACCAGTGTCGAACTTGATGAAATCAGTAATCTTGCCAGTCTCCAAATCAATCTGAATGGTATCATTCACCTTGATGAGGGGATCGGGGTAGCGGATGGTGCGGGCATCATGAGTCACCAGATGAGGGATTCCTTTTGTGCCCACAAAGATCTTTCTCACTTTGCATAACTTGTACTTGGCCTCCTCAGGTGTAATACGATGTACAGCAAAGCGACCCTTGGTGTCATAGATCAGACGGAAGTTCTCTCCCGTCTTGTCAATGCTGATGACATCCATGAATCCAGCAGGGTAGGTTATATCAGTTCGGACCTTGCCATCGATCTTAATGAACCGCTGCATGCAAATCTTCTTTACTTCATCTCCTGTCAGGGCATACTTAAGACTGTTCCTTAGGAAAATGATGAGGGGGAGACACTCTCTCAACTTGTGGGGACCGGTGGATGGACGAGGAGCAAACACACCGGTCAATTTATCCAGCATCCAATGCTTTGGAGCTGCTACCCGCTTCAGATGCTTCTTGGGACCACGAGCCATGGCTGCGTTAGGCAAGGAAAGAGAGCTCTTTTTATTTTTTTGAGACAGTGTCTCACTCTGTCGCCTAGGCTGGAGTGCAGTGGTGCAATCATGGCTCACTGCAACTTCTACCTCCCCAGGCGCAGGTGATCCTCCCACCCCAGCTTCCCAACTAGCTGGGAATACAGGCTCAAGCCATCACGCCTGGCTAATTTTTGTATTTTTAGTAGAGACAAGGTTTCGCCGTGGTACCCAAGCTGGTCTCAAACTCCTGGGCTCAAATGATCCACCCTCCTTGGCCTCCCAAAGTACTGGGGTTACAGGCATGAGCCACTGCGCCTGGCCTGAGCTCCCCACTCTTATTCCTAGGGTGAGCTTTCAACCTCATGTCTACATAATGGCTGCTAAGATGGAAGCAATTCCAGCAGGGGCGAGGGAAGAAACAGCTAAGTACAAAAGGCTGGGATTGCCTGTTGAGTCGACCTCTTTTTAGCAAGCCAGTGATTTCCTCTGCCATCTTATTGGCCAGAATTGTATCATGACCACCTCCAGCTTCAAGATAAGCTGGGAAATGTATTTCTTTTTAGCTGGACTTTTTGACACCCTGAATAAAATTGAGATTCTGTTACTAAGAAAGAAGGGGAAAATGGATTTTGGCAGGTACAGCAGTCCCTGCCACACTAGGCAAAGGCTTTGCCACTGGACTTGGGGACACATACAATACCTATGGGGAAGAAGCTACTCTAATACCCCTAATGGGAGGTGTCTACTTTTGCCCAAGGCAGGAATTAATTTGAGCCCTTTATTGATCTTTACCCTTTTAAAACTAAAGCAACTATGTAAACATCTTTGATAAAACTGAGTTTGCACTGCTTACCTGTGGAAACTCTCAGCTGTCAAACTAAATCAAAAAACTGAATCAGGCACAGGCACAGTGGCTTACACCGATAATCCTAGCACTTTGGGAAGCCGAGGCAGATGGCTCATTTGAGGTCAGGAGTTTGAAACCAGCCTGGCCAAGATGGTGAAACCCATCTTTACTAAAAATACAAAAATTAGCCAGGCGTGGTGGTGCATGCCTCTAATCCCAGCTACTCGGGAGGCAGAGGCAGGAGAATCACTTGAACCTGGGAGGCGGAGGTTGCAGTGAGCCCAGATGGCTCCACTGCACTCCAGCCTGGGCAACACAGCAAGACTCCGTCTCAAAAAAAAAAAAAAAAAAAAAAAACTGACTCCAAACAGAATCCTGTATGACCCCAAAAGAGGAGACCACAGAAAGATACCGCAAGAACATATTTATAACCAGGGATATTAATGAGACTCCTACAAGAGAGAATACTCTGAGAGACACCCCCCAAAGAAAAACTCAGGAATAAAAATTACAAAATATAGAGGAAATCCAATACCATAAGAAATAGTTAGCAAATGCAACAAATTGTGAACTAGAAATAATAAGACAATTTGGAATCCACTTTAAAATAATTGTGTTTGCATTTTTCAAAGAGAATAAAGAAGAAATTAAATCCATAAAACAAGGCCAGGGCATTATGCAAAAACCAGCAGGCAGATATGAGAAAGATTCAAATAGAAAATCTATAAAGTGTTTTTAAATAATTAAAACTGTCTGGGCACAGTGACTCATGCCTGTAATCCCAGCACTATGGGAGGCCTAGGCAGACAGATCACATGAGGTCAGGCATTCGAGACCAGCCTGGCCAACATGGCGAAACCCTGATTCTACTAAAAATACAAAAATTAGCAAGGCATGGTGGCGCATGCCTGTAATCTCAGCTACTCAGGAGGCTGAGGCAGGAGAATGGCTTGAACTCAGGAGGCACAGTTGGCAGTAAACTGAGATCACGCCACTGCACTCCAGCCTGGGCAACAGAGCGAGACTCCGTCTCAAAAAAATTAATTAATTAATTAATTACATAAAATAATTAAAATGAAAACTAGTGAATGGATAAAAGCAATTTGAACTTAGCTGAAAAGATATTACATAAACCAGAAGACAGATCTGAAGAAATTCCCCAGAATAATACATAGAGAGTTAAACAACAGGGCTAGGCCCGGTGGCTCACACATCTAATGCCAGCACTTTCAGAGCCTGGAGCGGGAGAATTGCCTGGGCCCAGGAGTTCCAGACCAAACTAGGCAACATGGTGAAACCCTGTCTCTACCAAAAAAACAAAAATTAGCTGGGCGTGGTGGCATGTACCTGTGATCCCAGTTACTCTGGAGGCTGAGGCAGGAGGATTGCTGGAGCCCGGGAAGTCAAGGCGGCAGTGAGCTGAGACTGTGCCACTGCATGCCAGCCTGGGTGACAGAGTGAGACCCAGTCTCAAGTAAATAAATAATTTTAAAATTAAAAATTAAAAAGAGAATTAAACATCTGGAAAAAATGGAAAATAGGGTAAGAGGCATGAAAGTTAAATGAAGAGGTCCAGAAAACATCTGACAGAAGTTCCAGTAGAAAAAAATAGCAATAATTGGCCAGGCATGGTGGCTCATACCTGTAATTCCAGCACTTTGGGAGGCCAAGGCAGGAGGATCACTTGAGGCCAGGAGTTCAAGACCAACCTGGCCAACATGGCAAAACCCTGTCTCTACTAAAAATACAAAAATTAGCCAGGTGTGGTGGTGCACACCTGTAATCCCAGCTTACTCAGGAAGCTGAGGCACAATAATTGCTTGAACCCAGGAGGTGGAGGTTGCAGTGAGCCAAGATTGCACCATTGCACTCCAACCTGGGCAATAGAGCAAGACTCTGTCTCAAAAAAAAATAAATAAATAAAAATAAGAAAAGAATAGGCCGGGTGCGGTGGCTCACGCTTGTAATCCCAGCACTTTGGGAAGCTGAGATGGGTGGATCAGGAGGTCAGGAGTTCAAGACCAGCCTGCCCAATTTGGTGAAACTCCATCTCTACTACAAATACAAAAATTAGTCAGGCATGGTGGCACATGCCTGTAATCCCAGCTACTCGGGAGACTGAGGCAGGAGAATCTTGAACCCGGAAGGCGGAGGTTGTAGTGAGCTGAGATCACGCCATTGTACTCCAGCCTGGGTGACAGAGCAAGACTCCATCTCAAAAAAAAAAAAAAGAAGAAGAAGAAGAAAGAAAAGAATAGGAATAATGGAAAGGCACAACATTAAAAAAAGTGAATAGCTAGGAATTGTCCAGAACTGAAGAAAGGAGTATGCATCCTGTTTGAAAAATACATGCCAAGTTCTGAGCAGGATAAATAAAGATAAATCCATAGATTGTGGTAAACTGCAGAAGACCAATGATTAAAAGGAAAAACTTAAAACTGCCAGAAAAAGAGGCAATTGCTAATAGGTTTCCTTTTTATTATTTTTATTTTTTATTTTTAAAATTTTTTTGGAGACAGAGTCTTGCTCTGTTACCCGGGCTGGAGTGCAGTGGCGCAGGCTCACATGATCCTGCCACCTCAGCCTCTACAAGTGTGCACCACTACACCCAGCTAATTTTGGGTTCTTTTTTTTTTTTTTTTGTACACTCAGGGCTTTGCCATGTTGCCCAGGCTGGTCTCCTGGGCTCAAGTGATCCTCCCGCCCCAGCCTCCCAAAGTGCTGGGACTACAGGTGTGAGCCATCACAGCCGCCCCAAATAGGTTTCTAACAAGAAAATGATACCCAGAGTGGCAGCAGCCTTTTCATTAGTAACAACGGATGTCAGAAGACAATTGAATTACACCCTCAAAGTGCTGGGGAGAAATAACTGTCAGTTTAGAATCTTATACTCAACTTCAAGGGTGAGGTGAATTAGACATATTCAGACTTAACAAAGACTAAGAGTGTTTTTTTGACGCCAATATTCCTTCTGAAATATCTACTAAAGGAAGTACATGAGTGAAAGAAAATAAACCCAGAAAGAAGTTAGTGGGATGCAACAAGAAATATAAGCGTAGAAGCTAATAAAACAAATTGGCTTGTCTAAATATTAATAATTGCATGATTAAGGCCAGGCGTGGTGGCACACACCTATAATCCCAGAACTCCGGGAGGCTAAAGTGGGAGGATTGCTTGAGTCCAGGAGTTTGAGACCAGCATACACAACATAGTGAGACCCTGTCTCTACAAAAAAAAAATTTTTTTTAAATAGCTGGGCATGGTGGTGCACGCCTGTAGTCTCAGTTACTTGGGAGGCTGAGGTGGGAGAATTGCTTGAGTCCAGGAGGCTGAGGCTGCAGTAAGCCATGACTACACCACTGCACTCCAGCCTGGGCCACACAGCAAGACCCTGTGTCAATAAATAATAATAATAACAATAATAACATGATTATAAATGATGACTATTTTGTGTATGCCTGTATCCATCAAAGTTCTCCAGAGAGACAAATAAGATATAATATATATATATATATGGAGAGAGAGAGACAGAGAGAGAGAAGAGAAGGGATTCATTAGGAGGATTGACTTACATGAATTTAGAGGCTGAGAAGTCACACAACAGGCCATTTGCAAGTTGGAGGCCCTGGGATACTGGCGGCATGGCTCAGTTCAAGTCTGAAGGACTGAGAACCTGGGGTGTCACTGGTCTATGTCCTAGAGTCCATAGGCCAGGGAAGCTAGAGTTCTGATTTCCAAGGGCAGGAGAAGGGTATACCCCAGCTCCAGGAGAGAGAGAGAGAGACCCATTCACCTATCCTCTGTTTTTGTTCTCTCAGGGCCCCCAACCAATTGGATGGTGCCTGCCCACATCAAGGGTGGGTCTTCTCCACTTAGTCCACTTAGAATCACACACCAGTCTCCTCTGGAAACACTTCCCAGATACACCCAAAAATAATGCTTTACCAGTTTTCCAAGTATTCATTAATCCAGTCAAGCTGACACCTAAAATTAAACAGCACAGTGCCTAAAACTCTAAACCTAAAATATTAAATATTTGTAAATGTAAGTATTAGAAAACAAGAGCATAAAATATGGAAAAGGAATGTTTGGAGTGAAGCAACAAAGGGAGTAAAATTCTCATCTTGTTTAGAAAGACAAAAGGTGTTTTAATCAGCATGAGATTTTGATGGAAGACTATAAGGACGAGCACATTATGTTAAAAATGTAAGAGTAATAGTTAAAAGTATAGAAATAAATGCATATCTTCCAAACTAATAGAGAAGGGGAAAAATGAAAAAGAAAAAAAATCTTAATCCAACAGAAAGCGGAATAATAATCGGGAGTAGGAAAGTAAAAAAGCATGGATATCCAAAAACTCCAAATAAGATGTTAGAAATATGTCCAACTGTATGAGAAATTATGATCAATATGAATGGACTTAACTCGTAAAAGACAGTCTTGTAATAGGCTATAGAATCTTCGTAAGAGACACCTAAAAACAAAAGAAAAACCATGCAGCAAGATTAAACAGGAAAGAATGGGAAGATATTTACTAGGCAAGTAACTAAAAGGAAGCTGGTAAAACAATACTAAAATCAGAAAAATAAAATTTTGGACAGTGTCTATTGACAGAAATAAAGAATAGCATTTTGTAAAGATAAAAGGAACACTCTTACAAGAATATATAGGAATCAGGCTGGGCGTGGTGGCTCATGCCTGTAATCCCAGCACTTTGGGAGGCCAATGCAGGCAGATGACAAGGTCAGGAGTTCAAGACCCACCTGGCCAATATGGTGAAACCTCATCTCTACTAAAAATACAATAAAATTAGCCAGGAGTGGTGGCAGGCGCCTGTAGTCCCAGCTACTTGGGAGGCTGAGGCAGGAGAATGGCATGAACCTGGGAGGCGGAAGTTGCCGTGAGCCAAAATCACACCACTGCACTCCAGCCTGGGTGACACAGCGAGACTCTGTCTCAAAAAAAAAAAAAAAAGGGGGGGGGGGGCTGCGCTCGGTGGCTCACCCCTGTAATCCCAGCACTTTAGGAGGCCAAGGTGAGCAGATCACGAGGTCAGGAGATCAAGACCATACTGGCTAACATGGTGAAACCCTGTCTCTACTAAAAACAAAAAAAATTAACCGGGCATGGTGGTGGGCACCTGTAGTCCCAGCTACTTGGGAAGCTGAGGCAGGAGAATGGCGTGAACCTGGGAGGCGGAACTTGCAGTGAGCTGAGATTGTGCCACTGCACTCCAGCCTGGGTGACAGAGCGAGACTCCGTCTCAAAAAAAAAAAAAAAAAGGAATACATAGCAATCAGGAAATCACCAGTCCCCTTATAACAGGACCTCAAAAAAATAGAATTATAAGGAAAAATTCATGTGTTCAATTGTAGCTGGAGATTTTAACATAATTTTCTCAGTAACAGTACAAGTACACAAAATTCTAGTGAGGGCCAGAAACTGTGACTCACGCCTGTAATTCTAGCACTTTGGGAGGCCGAGGCGGGCAGATCACCTGTGGTCAGGAGTTTGAGACCAGCCTGGCCAACATAGTGAAACCCCATCTCTACTAAAAACAAAAAATTAGCCAAGTGTGGTGGCACACACCTGTAGTCCCAGCTACTCTGGAGGCTGAGGCAAGAGAATCACTTGAACTCAGGAGTCAGAGGTTGCAGTGAACCGAGATCGCGTCACTGCACTCTAGACTGGGCGACAGAGTGAGACTCGGTCTCAAAAAAACAAAACAAAACAAAAATATATATATACATACACATACACACAAAAACATACATGCACATACACACACATCAATGCACTCCCAAAATAGGGAATACACTTTTTTTTTTTTTTTGAGACAATGTTGCTCTGTTGTCCAGGCTGGGGTGCAGTGGTGAGATCTCAGCTCACTGAAAACTCCGCCTCCCAGATTCAAGCGATTCTCCCACCTCAGCCTCCCAAGTAGCTGGGATTACAAGTGCACACCACCATGCAAGGCTAATGTTGTAATTATTTTTAGTAGAGATGGGGGTTTCACCATGTTAGTCAAACTGGTCTTGAACTCCTGACCTCAGGTGATCTGCCAGCCTCGGCCTCCCAAAGTGCTGGGATTACAGGCGAGAGCCACTGTGCCCAGCCGGGAATATACATTCTTTTTAAGCACACACATGAATATTTACAAAATGGACCATAGTAAATGGACCATTTACTATGAGCAAAAGTTTCCCCAAAAATGGATAAATTACAGATCATATTCATAACCACAATGCAGTGCAGTTAGAATCCGCACGCACACAGGCCAGGAAATTAAGACGCACAATCCTAAAAAATGAACAAATTAAAGAGAAAAATCTCAACTGAGGTTGCTATTTAGAAATGGACTATGATGTGCTTCTGGTTTTTACCAATATGCTGAACTAACCATACAGGAAAGGCACCATGCAATGGGAAGTTTGTGAAAAGCCCCAGAGGCGGAGGGGTCTGTGCCAAGCGTAGGGCAGGAGCTTTGGCTGGCGGCCAGACGCCTGTGGGTGTTTAAAGTAGGAGAGTAGCCGTCGGAGTTGTGCTTTTGCTTCTCCCCCACCATTACCTTGGGGAAAATATTGTCTGCCTCACATCTGTGGCCACTCCGGAGAACCTGGAGTTCTGATTTCCAAGGGCAGCAGAAGCAGCGTGTATCCCGGCTCCAAGAGAGAGAGACCAATTCACCTTTCCTCTGTTTGGTCCGGGTGTCCTCAGCAGTAAAATCAGGGCAGTGCAGGTGCAAGGGGGAGACAAAGAAAAACGATGAGGCCGACTAACCTGGATATTACCTCTCTACCACACTCCGCATCTCTCTTTCCAAACTTCCAGAAGGCAGTTTCAGCTCCTAATTCAGTGAAACAATGACCGTGCATTCCAACAAGAACACTTCTCTGTGCACTAGAACCTTCATATCCCCCAAACTCAAGGTCATGGGGATGGGAAGCAGAAATTATTCAAGCAGGCTATGAGGTATAACAGTGAGGGAGATACTTCAGCCTTCGCTCTTTGTTCCCCAATCCACGCACCCAGGCTAAGGCAAAGAAGACAACATGTTCCAGCCACTGGTTTACGGTGTATGCCGGTTAGACCCTGGCAAAAGAGGCCCTCACTTAGGCCCGTGTTTCAGAGGACATGCTGTTTCTCCTGTGACACTGACCTCACAGGATGAGGAGTCTATGTCAAGGGGTTGTACTTGCTTAGAGCCCACGTGCCCCCCACCCCCGCCCCAGCCCAGGCACCTCCAGTGCCCAGGACCCTACAACTCCCTGCCCACTTCCAGAGTCTGTGCCATGCTCTTCCTGAGATGTGTGCCGCTGCCAGCAGTGTGCACACCCCTGGGCCCAAGGGGTGGCCCCGAGTCAGCTGTTTGCAGGACATGTGGACAGAGCTGGGGATGTTCACATGCAGGACATGTGGACAGAGGCTTGGGGGTTCATACCATATTATGGAAGGACAAAGCCAATGATTGGAGAGGGAAGGGAGTGGCCCACAGGCTGCTGTAGGGAACTGACTTGCCTTGCACTGCAAAGACAAAAACTCTCAGTTCAAATCTGGGTTTCCAGTTCCTTATGAAGATGTGATTGTTAAGACAGGAAGGCAGAAGGTGAGCCTCATTTATAACTTTAAAATATTTAGACATATGGTGTGTCTGTCTCTACTCCTATTCTTGCCTTAGCCCTGCAATGTTAGGGGAGGGTCCGCGTGCTGCAGGGCAAGCCCAAAGGCACAGGGTGTGGGCTCCCTGCTTGCAGGCCACTGAGCCTTCAGCAGACCCTTCCTCTCTTCTGTCACGCTGCTGCTTCCTGCAGAGGGGCCACTTGCCAAGACAGGGAATTCTGTGGGCATTGGCCCATTATCACACTTCCTTTGCCATAAAATGTGTCCCTTGGTTGGCATTTTACATGCTGTGAGGGACACCAGGGTAATAGATGAAGCGTTCTATAAGACCATGAAAGAGGATGCTGGTGAAGTGCTGAAGATAGGGCATGCAAATCCGTAGCCGGGATATGTGTCTATCCCCAAGTGGACAAAGTGCTTCTCCCCACCCCCATGATGGGAAAGGGCCCAGTGAAATCCACTTGTTCCTGGTTAGCCAGCTGGTCCCCCAAGGAATTTCAGGAGCTTAGTGTTGATCTCTGCTGTTGGCGGGTTGGGCACTCAGAGGTAGCCAAATCCACCTTGGGAAGAGAATAATGTGTCTCCGCTATGACCACTTTGTACCTGGACCCTACCTGGACCCATTCAAACAAGATCTGCTTGTTTAAAAGTGTGTGGACCCTCCCCACTGTATCTTTTGCTCCTGCCCCTGCTCCTGCCATGTAAGATGCCTGCTCCCGTTTTGCCTTCCACCATGAGTAACAGCTCCCTGAGGCCTCCCTAGGAGCAGATGCTGCCATGTTTCCTGTATAGCCTGCAGAACTATGAGCCAATTAAACCTCTTTTCTTTGTAAATTACCTAGTCTCAGGTATTTATTTATAGCAGTGCGAGAACAGACTAGTGCAATGCCCTCTGATAATTATTGACAGAAAACATACATATCTCCAATGCTGGTTCTTAAAAATAGACTACAAAACAATTATATATATATATATCTCACATACATATATATCACATTATATATATATATATATATATATATATATATATATACACACATATATATATAATTTTAAAAAATAGATAAGGCGTGGTGGCTCATGCCTGTAATCCCAGCACTTTGGGAGGCCGAGGTGGGCAGATCACTTGAGGTCAGAAGTTCAAGACCAGCCTGGCCAACATGGTGAAACCCCATCTCTACTAAAAACTACTCAGGAGGCTGAGGCAGGAGAATCGCTTGAACCTGGGAGGCAGAGGCTGTAGTGAACCAAGATCCTGCCACTGCACTCCAGCCTGGGTGACAGAGCAAGACCCCGTTTCAAAAAAAAAAAAAAGACAAACAAACCAAAAAAACCCTACTTGTAACTGTTGCTAAATGGTGCATATATTCGGGACAACTTGAATATATGCTCCCAGGTTGCAATCCTCAGTCTTGGCCCAAATACACTCTCTACTTATATTAATTTTACCTGAGCTTCTTCGTTTTAGGTCAACAAATGAAAACCTAAAATACACAATAATGGCCTTGAGAACAAGCAGCCAATAAGTAGCAAAGATACATAGAGTGTTGGGAAAATGGTGAACTACCACATAGCAAGACACTTGGTCTAACTGCTGCCTGGCAAAACTTTTGGTAAAATTGCAGACTCACATCCCAAGAAAGAGATGAGCTTATAAAATAACTGGCCGGGCCGGGCACGGTGGCTCAAGCCTGTAATCCCAGCACTTTGGGAGGCCGAGACGAGCGGATCACGAGGTCAGGAGATCGAGACCATCCTGGCTAACACGGTGAAACCCCGTCTCTACTAAAAAATACAAAAAACTAGCCGGGCGACGTGGCGGGCGCCTGTAGTCCCAGCTACTCGGGAGGCTGAGGCAGGAGAATGGCCTAAATCCAGGAGGCGGAGCTTGCAGTGAGCTGAGATCCAGCCACTGCACTCCAGCCTGGGCGGCAGAGCGAGACTCTGTCTCAAAAAAATAAAAAAATAAAAATAAAAAAAAATAAAATAACTGGCCGGCTTGCAAACAGTCAAGAGGAAATATGGACAGTGCAGAAATTAAAATTGTTTAATTTGAAATTAAAATTGAAATTAAAATTAAAACTGTTTCCTAGCGTATGAAAGGCGTGGCTATCAAACTATAGCCTCAAAAAACACCCAGATGCAGCTGGGTTTGGTGACTCACGCCTGTAATCCCAGCACTTTGGGAGGCTGAGGTGGGTGGATCACGAGGTCAAGAGATCGAGACCATCCTGGCCAACATGATGAAACTCCATCTCTATTAAAAATACAAAAATTATCTGGGAGTGGTGGTGAATGCCTGTAGTCCCAGCTACTTAGGAGGCTGAAGCAGGAGAATCCCTTGAACCCAGGAGGTGGAGGTTGTGGTGAGCTGAGATGGCACCACTAGACTCCAGCCTAGCAGCAGAGCAAGACCCTGTCTCAAAAAAAAAAAAAAAGAAAAGAAAAGAAAAGAAAGAAAAGAAAAACACCCAGATGCTGCCATTAAGACACAGCCTGTATTCGTTAGATTTTGCTGCATAACAAACTACCCTAAAACCTAATGGCATGAAACATGCATTTTTCTCACAATTCTGTACAGGTTGACTGGACAACTCTTCACATCTAGACCGGCTTGGCTTGGGCTGAGGCTGGATAATCAAAGAGTCTCACCGACGTGTCTGACTGTTGTCAGACTGAGTAGCCTAAAGAAACCTCAGCTGGAACTGCTGATCTCTGCTTTATCTGGTCTGTCATCTTCCAGAAGCCTTCTTCACAAGCGGCAGAAGGGTTCTAAAATGAACAAGCGAGGGCAAAGCTTTTTCAAGTCTCTCCTTTCATTGTTTTGCTTATGTAGAGCAAGCCACCAGGCTAAACCCAGATCAAAAGCGTGAGAAATCAAATCCACCTTTTATTGTGAGAATTGGCAGAATCACAATGCAAAGGGGTGTGCATATAGCAACCAGAGGAATTTGCGGCCATTTTTGTAATCTACCACATGGCTTTAGGCCAAAGACTAAATCAACCGTGTGATTATCGCACCCTATTTTGAAGATCTATGTAAGGATTAAGGTGGTGCCATTCAGCTAGACAAAAGGGTTCCTAGAATGAACTGTGTGGTCCCACAGAAGCCTGATATGCCTATTATTTAGTATCTGATATTAAGTCTAGAGAGGAAAGGATGAAAGAATTGTGGACATGACTTTTGGCCCATGAAGTTATCTGAAATCAAATACATAGAAAATACTCAGTTCAGCCAGGCGTGGTGGCTCACGCCTGTAATTCCAGCACTTTGGGAGGCCGAGGTGGGTGGATCACCTGAGGTCGGGAGTTTGAGACCAGCCTGACCAACATGAAGAAACCCCGTCTCTACTAAAAACACAAAAATTAGCCAGCCATAGTGGCACACATACCTGTAGTCCCAGCCACTTGGGAGGCTGAGGCAGAAGAATCGCTTGAACCCGGGAGGCGGAGTTGTGTTGAGCCAAGATCTTGCCATTGCACTCTAGCCTGGGCAACAAGAGCAAAATTCCAAAAAAAAAAAAAAAAAAAAAAAAAGGGAAGGAAGGAAGGCGGCAAAGTGCCCCCAACTTGGACTGAAGGAGACAAGATGTAAAATAATATCTATGTCCCCAACTTTCTACAGACAGAAAGAGGCTAAAAAAGCTTCCAGCCAACACAGAGGGCAAATGTTCCAGTGCCCTCTTCCACAGTGCCCAAGGAGGAGGATGAAAAAGGAAGGACTTTGTGAATATCAAGGAAGGTGACAAGAAGGACACCCGGGGTAAATACTCCACTGAGTTTCGTGTTGCCAAATGCAAATGTTCATGTAATAGGTTTGTTTCCCGATGCACACAGCAAATCAATAGGCCAAGACACTAGGCTACAGCAGAGAAACGGGTTTTTTTTTTTTTTTTTTTTTTTTTTTGAGACGGAGTGTTGCTCTGTGGCCCAGGCTGGAGTGCAGTGGCGCGATCTCGGCTCACTGCAAGCTCCGCCTCCGGGTTTAGGCCATTCTCCCTCCTCAGCTTCCCGAGTAGCTGGGACTACAGGCGCCCGCCACCTCGTCCGGCTAGTTTTTTGTATTTTTTAGTAGAGACGGGGTTTCACCGTATTAGCCAGGATGGTCTCGATCTCCTGATCTCGTGATCCGCCCATCTCGGCCTCCCAAAGTGCTGGGATTACAGGCTTGAGCCACCGCACCCGGCCGAGAAACAGGTTTAATCGTAGGGCTGCTGAATGAGGAGATAGGAGGAAACCTCAAATCTGTCTTCCCGAGGAATTTTGGACTACAGTTTTAAGGGTTTGGAACAGGCTGAGGTATGATCATTGGTTGGTCAAAGAGTGAAGGATGAAGTTATGGGACAGGGAGATAAAGAAACTGTATTCTCATGCTGATTCTATTCCACTGGGGAGGTTTTCAAACTGATTGACATCAACTGTTTCACTGGAAGTCAGGATCTGCTTAAGCAATTTTTAAACAAAAGTCTGATGATTCCAAAACCAAAGATCCTATCTTAAGCAAAAGCCTTATTTTTTTTTTTTTTTTTTTTTTTTTTTTTTTGAGACAGAGTTTCGCTCTTGTCACCCAGGCTGGAATGCAATGGCGTGATCTTGGCTCACTGCAACCTCCGCCTCCTGGGTTCAAGTGATTCTCCTGCCTCAGCCTCTCAAGTAGCTGGGATTATAGGCGCCCGCCACCAAGCCTGGCTAATTTTTGTATTTTTAGTAGACACAGGGTTTCACCATGTTGGCCAGGCTGGTTTAGAACTCCTGACCTCAGGTGATCCACCTGTCTCGGCCTCCCAAAATGCTGGGATTATAGGCTTGAGCCACCTTGACCGGCCTCTGATTTTTTTTTTTTTTAAGACATAGTTTCACTCTGTTGCCACACCAGGCTGGAGTGCAGTGGCACAATGGCGCTCACTGCAGCCTCAGCCTCCCAGGCTCAAGCCTCCCAAGTAACTGGGACTACTCTTACCTCAGCCTCTCAAGTAACTGGGACTACAGGCATGCACAACCATGCCCAGCTAAGTTTTGTATTATTTGTAGAGATTAGGTTTCACCATGTATCCCAGGCTGGTCTTGAATTCCTAGGGTCAAGTGATCTGCCCACCTCAGCTTCCCAAAGTGCTGGGATTACAGGTGTGAGCCACCACGCCAGGCCCAGAGTCTTATGATTCTAACATCAGAAATCCTATTTATAGGAACCATGAAGATACAAACAGCCAGTATCTAGTGCTGCTACATGACTTTCAGTGACAAGGAAGGGGACCAAAATGCAGCCTAATGATTAATGATAACTATATTTCTGTTCAGAATTCTTGTTACCCCTGTGAGGCTGGCTTCAGTCACTTCTCTGTGTTCATACTATTTGCTTTCTTGGAAGATTTTAGCACAGTTGACTTCTCTCTCTGATTTGGTTCATTTCTTTTTTTTTTCTTTTTTTTTTTTTTTGAGACGGAGTCTTGCTCTGTGGCCCAGGCTGGAGTGCAGTGGTGCGATCTCGGCTCACTGCAAGCTCCGCCTCCCGGGTTCACGCCATTCTCCTGCCTCAGCCTCCCGAGTAGCTGGGACTACAGGCGCCCGCCACCTCGCCCGGCTAATTTTTTGTATTTTTAGTAGAGACAGGGTTTCACCGTGTTAGCCAGGATGGTCTCGACCTCCTGACCTCGTGATCCGCCCGCCTCGGCCTCCCAAAGTGCTGGGATTACAAGCGTGAGCCACCGCGCCCGGCCCTGATTTGGTTTAAATGTTTTTTTCCCTCCAAATCTCACGTTGAAATGTAATCCCCAGTGGTGGAGGTGGGGCCCTGTGGGAGGGAGGTGTTTGGGTCATTGGGTGGATACCTCATGAATGGCTTGACACCCTCCTCTCGATAATGAATGAGTTCTCACTCTGAGTCCATGTGACATCTGGTTATTTGAAAGGGTAGACCATCCTGCTCTTGCTTTCTCTCTCGCCATGTGACAGGCTTGCTCCTGCTTTGCCTTTCTCCATAAGTAAAAGCTCCCTGAGACCTCACCAGAGACTGAGCAAATGCCAACACCATGCTTCCTCTATGGCCTGCAGAACCGTGAGCCAATTAAACCTCTTTTCTTTATAAATTACCCAGCCTCAGGTATTCCTCTATAGTGACACAAAACAGACTAACGCATCCTCCTTCTAGGAACCTGTATTTCTTTTGGCTTCCACTCTACCGCATCCTTTTGTAACCACCTGACAGGTTCCTCCTGCGCACTGCACAAACAAAATCAATTCATGAGGACCATGGCATTGAGTAAAGACAGTGTTTAATTGACCCAAGTCCAGCCATGCCACACTGGAGATAGTTATTATGCAAATCAATCTCCCTGAAGGCTTAGAGCTTAGGAGTTTTACAAAGATAGTTTAATGGGCAGGGGATTACAGTAGAGGAAATGCTGATTGATTGGGTCAGAGATGAAATCATAAGGAATTGAAGCTGTCTTCTCGTGCTGAGTCAGTTCCTGGGTGGGGGCCACAGGATTGGTTGGCAGGTCCAGGTGGGGCCATCCAGTTGTCAGAAACGCAAAAACCTGAAAAGACATCTAAAAAGAGGCCAATCTTAGGTTCTACAATAGCCAGGTTATCTGCAAGAGTAATTGGGAAAGTTGCAAATCTTATGACCTCTGGAACCATGGCTGGTAATTACTTAGAATTCAAGCCCCTCTCATCCTCCTAACTTGATGGTCTTTCATTAGTTTTACAAGAAGAGTTTAGTTTTGGGGGAGGGTTATTATCATTTAGACTATAAACTAAATTTCTCCCAAATTTAGCACAGCCCGCGCCCAGGAATGAGCAAAGATAGCCAACCTGGGAGGCTAGAGGCAAGATGGAGTCAGCCATGTCAGATTTCTCACACTGTCATAATTTTGCAAACGTGGTTTCACTTCAGGTCATGGAGGCTCAGAAGCTGATACCCCAAAATATGGTACTTTGACATACTGAACTGAAGAAAGCTTGTTGTCTCTCTGACCATCTCCCCCCACCACACTATCTCCTTTATCTGCCTAAGATCCAGACCCACCAAAAAGAAAAATTGTTTTTATTTCCCCTCCCTGTAAGACCAAGAATGTAACCATACCTGAACAGACCCTTTCACTGACAAAGAGAACTATTTACAAGTGAATCTCTGTTCCCGAACCCATTCATTCTCCCTAGTAATCCTTTACTGTCCCTCAACAGAATTCCTCTACTCTGACCCCCTAATCTGTTTTGCCAGCATGATGTATAAGCTTCTGAATCCCATTGCAGGGTAGATAATCACTCTGTGGTTCTCCCCATGTGCATGTTAATAAAATTGGTATGCCTTTGTCTTCCATTAATCTGCCTTTTGTGAGTTTCTTTTTCAGCAAACCTTCAAAAGGCAAAGGGGAAGTTTCCCTTCACCCCTATAGTTGCCTCACTGATGCAGGACTTTTCTCAATCACTTTGCCAACCGGGGTCTTCCACGGCTAGTGACACCCCCATGCCCAGGCCTTACTCGGTCCCAGGCCTGTCACTGGAGGTGCCTCAACAACTCAGCCCACCTGTGCTATAGCTTGTACCCACATTCGGTGGTTCCTGAGGTCTTGTCCTGCATCCAAGAAGAATGAGGATATGCTGACAATTGAAGGGTGAGGATAGGCAGAGAACAATTTTATTGAGCAATGGAGCACCTCTCAGGGAAGAGAGGATGTGGAGAGTGGTCTCCCATCCCCTCAGTGGGGTGGTTTCTTTCTGTCAGTGTGGCTGAGTCTGGGGCTTTTATGGCTCAGAATAGGGCAGTGTGTGCTGATTGGTTTGTGAGTATGTAAAGAAAAGCTAAAGGGCCGGGCGCAGTGGCTCAAGCCTGTAATCCCAGCACTTTGGGAGGCCGAGACGGGCGGATCACGAGGTCAGGAGATCGAGACCATCCTGGCTAACACGGTGAAACCCCGTCTCTACTAAAAACTACAAAAAACTAGCCGGGTGACGTGGCGGCGCCTGTAGTCCCAGCTACCCGGGAGGCTGAGACAGGAGAATGGCGTGAACCCGGGAGGCGGAGCTTGCAGTGAGCTGAGATCCGGCAACAGCACTCCAGCCTGGGTGACAGAGCGAGACTCCGTCTCAAAAAAAAAAAGAAAAGCTAAAGCAAAGGTACCACTCAGAGGTGGGCACGGTGGTGTAGAAAACCAATTAGGAAAGGGTTGGCATATGTAAAATAGGTGAAAGGTAGGGATCAATCAGTGGAAAGTGCACCAAATGGGAAGACAGGTTCTCAATTCAGTTGGAGACTTATAGCTAGATTTTAAACTGTCTTCAGCTTGAAGGTGGGGTTTCACTGGGGACCCTCCCCTATCTGCCTAGGCATTTGCCTGCCTTCTGCCACTATCATCACCACCTCTTACTCCCTGAAGAATGTAAGCATCACAAGAGTAGAGACCTCACTTATTTTGTTCATTCTATTTCCCCCATACCAACACCAGGCCTGGAACATAGTAGGCATTCAGTGAATGAAGAAATTAAGTGAACTATTCTTGCCCAGCCTAAGGCTGAGGTCTCCGTTTGTCATCATTGCCCTGCATTCCCTGGCCTTTTTGTCTTGGAACAGCACAACTGGAGTTTACTGTCATCATGTTTGTCTGCAAAACCAAGATATCTTGCACATATCTTAGTGGTTTCTGATCCCAAAAGAAAGCACATCTGGTGACTCAGAAAGGGTGTGGAAGCTGTGCCTGGATGTCACGGACGCCCTTGATGTTTGCCTTCGCTCTTTCTGCTGCTGTATTGCATCCTTTGTCATTATTACTGCTAACATAAGTGTACTGCATGGAGTCTCATGAATCCTTTCCTTCATCTAACTATCAGAAGTGTTTGAACCAGAGCGACTCCATCTTGAATAAGGACTTGGTAACATAAGGCTGAGACCAACTGGGTTGCATTCCCAGGAGGTTAGGACATTATTAGTCACAGGATGAGATAGGAGGTCAGCACAAGACACAGGTCACGAAGACGTTGCTGATAAAACAGGATGCAGTAAAAAAGCCAGCCAAAACCAAGATGGCAGCAAAAGTGACTTTTGGTTGTCTTCATTGCTCATTATACACTAATTATAATGTATTAACATGCTAAAAGACACTCCCACCAGTGCCATGACAGTTTACAGATGCCATGGCAACATCAGGAAGTTACCTTATATGGTTTAAAAGAGGGAGGAACCCTCAGTTCCAGGAACTGTCCACCTCTTTCCTGAAAAACTCATGAATATGTCCTTTGTTTAGCATATAATCAAAAAGTAACTATAAGTGTTATCAGTCAAGCAACGCAAGCTGCTGCTCTGCCTGTGGAGTGGCTATTCTTTATTCCTTTACTTACTTTTTTTTTTTTTTTTAAGTGAAAGCAAGTTTTTAAGAAAAGAAATAAAGACTGGCTACTCCATAGGCAGACCAGCCTATTCCTTTACTTTCTTAATAAACTTTCTTTCATTTTACTCTATGAACTTGCCCCAAATTCTTTCTTGCACAAGGTCCAAGAACGCTCTCTTGGGGTCTGGATCAGGATCACTTTCCGATAACATTTTCCTGTGGAATCACAAAGGCACTATAATGAGGAGACCCCCGACCCAAAGGAAGTAGACTGCAGCACCAATTGACCGACCTTGAGTAAGTGGTGGGATACATTTTACCCAGTTAAAGGATGGGAGTGGGTTAGAGTCCTTCCTAAAACAGAGAGGGTAAAGGTCCCTCTTAATAACAAGGCAAAGATGCTTGACCAAACTTGTATTTGAAGCCCAACTTAGGAAGGTTAGAGTCCTTCCTAAGATTTAGGGGGTTAGAGACCCCTTTCAGTAAAGTCTCTCTTGGTTAAAAATTGATTTGGTGGCCAGGCGCAGTGGCTCATGCCTGTAATCCCAGCAGTTTGGGAGGCTGAGGTGGGTGAATCACAAGGTCAAGAGATCGAGACCATCCTGGCTAACATGGTGAAACCCTGTATCTACTAAAAATACAAAAAATTAGCTGGGCGTGGTAGTGCGCGCCTGTAGTCCCAGCTACTCAGGAGGCTGAGGCAGAAGAATCGCTTGAACCCCGAAGGTGGAGGTTACAGTGAGCCAAGATTGTGCCACTGCACCCCAGCCTGGCGACAGAGCGAAACTCTGTCTCAAAAAAAAAAAAAAAAAAATTGATTTGGCATTATGGGATGTTCACCCTTAGTCTCTTTGTATTAATCTGTCTTGCACTCTTTACTGATGGCTGTGAGTGACAGGATTAGGCATGTACAGAATCACTGGACATGGGGAGCTTTTTTCTCCCTAAAGAGGGAAACTTGAGATCTGATGGGACTGTTGGGAAAGATCCCTTCACTACCAACAAGGAATTGCCTGGACTTTTGATTGAGTGTGGCTGCAATGGGTGGTTTTTCTCCGGCCTCCCTGAGCTCCTTGCCTTCCCCACCCTGCCAACCACCCTGTCACAGGAAATGTCTTCCTCCCTTTCTCTCCTTTCTCTTTCCTACCTTTTCTGTTACTCAGGGCAGCTGTCTGCTCTTTCATCTTGCCCAGAGACCACATGTTAAATCTCCTGGTCAGAAGATCATTCCACCCCACCCTGAGTCTATCAGAGTTCACAGGGCCCAACCAGGGGTAAGTTTGAGCCTTGCCAGGTCAATATTGCAAGCTAAGTGGAGTGGCTAATGTCTATGTTTTATCACATGTGTTCTGCTCTGGCCAGAATGGAAAATGTTAATTTGGTTACCCCATGTAAACCTCTTGGGCAGCATCTTACAGAACTGAGAGGATTTTGCCTATGGTTCCATGAAACAGAAAAAGATGATTTTCTTTTGTGTTGTGGCTTGGCCTCCAGGGCTATGGCGTGGTGAGCAGGGAACTGCTCAGGGAAAGGGAACCCAGAAGCCTGGTATGTGCCCAAAGGGTAAGAATTTCTTACCAGTCAGGCTTTTTGTCTCTCTCTTGCTATGCAAACTGGTTGAATGCACGGTAAAAATCACGTTTATCTCCTCTGTAAAGTTTTAATTAACGGGAAAAGGGATTTTTGAGGCTGGTCTTAAGCCACAGCAAATCTGGTATACTTTGTGCTGTAAATGTATCTTTCTGTATCATTCAGTCATAAAGAGGAGTACTTTAGGATAGAATATGGGCTTAGGACCCCATAAGCCCACTGTTCAAGCCAGCCCAGCAAACTGGCCAGTAACAAACTTTGCTGCAGGTCCCTGAAATTAAAAAACAAAACAAAAGACTGGATGAGGGCTCCATCTTGTTTTATGTCCTTGGGAGTTTGACCTTGTAACCATATGGCAGTACTTTCTCTTGGTCTTCACCATTCGGAAGACAGGAATTTTGGATTTCATGTCACAGTTACCCCTAAAACTTGTCTTGAGCATTTAAAAGCCATTGCAAGCTCAAAATTGGCTGCTTCTAGGATCCTTGTGGGAAGAGCAGTGGTGACTGCCCATTGCTGTAGCTCATTAGCTACAGCTTTCTCTTTTCACAGTGGCATCCAGGGTTCAATTCCCGGCTTAAGGAATGAGTCTTTTCTGATTTAATTTCTGCACGACCTTTACCATTTGTTGATTCTCTTCCCCTCCATAAACTGTCTTGAATTTTCCTTTCTCTGAGCACCTGGGAGGTTACCTTTGGTAAAGTCCAAAAAGCCAGAAATATTGGCTGTTCTGCATGGCTAAAGTTGGGTAATATAAGAGATTTTAAAGGATTTTTTTAGTGTTATGGCTAAAAGTCAGCTTAATTCAGGCCAGGAATGGCAGCTTATGCCTGTAGTCCCAGCACTTTGGGAGGCCAAGGTGGGTGGATCACCTGAGGTCAGGAGTTCGAGACCAGCCTGGTTGACATGGCAAAACCCCATCTCTACTAAAAATACAAAAATTAGCTGGACGTGGTGGCACACATCTGTAATGCCAGCTACTCAGGAGCACCAACGGGATGGCGCTAAACCATTCATGAGAGATATGCCCCCATAATCCAAACACCTTCCAGTAGCCCCACCTCCAACAGTAAGGATTTCATTTCAACATGAGATTGGAAGGGTACATCCAAACTATTTATCAATGAGGAAAAGGGGTGCGTGTGCGTGTGCGTGTGTGTGTGTCTGTGTGTGCCTGTGTGTGTTTTGGAGACAGGGTCTTGCTCTGTCACCCAGTCTGGAGTACAGCGGTGCAGTCATAGCTCACTGCACCCCCCAACTCCTGGGCTCAAGGGATCCTCCCCTCTCCACCTCCCAAGTAGCTAGGACTATAGGTGTGTGCCACCACACATGGATAATTTTTTTTTTTTCATTAAACTTTTTTAATGGGTCTCAAAATTCTGTGACAAATTTTTGGTCAAGTTGTTTCCATTAAAAAGTACTAATTTTAAAAACTAATAACTTAAAACTGCCACACGCAAAAAAGAAAACCAAAGTGGTCCACAAAACATTCTCCTTTCCTTCTGAAGGTTTTACGATGCATTGTTATCATTAACCCGTCTTTTACTACTAAACTTAAATGGCCAATTGAAACAAACAGTTCTGAGACCGTTCTTCCACCACTGATTAAGAGTGGGGTGGCAGGTATTACGGATAATATTCATTTAGCCTTCTGAGCTTTCTGGGTAGACTTGGTGACCTTGCCAGCTCCAGCAGCCTTCTTGTCCACTGCTTTGATGACACCCACCGCAACTGTCTGCCTCATATCACGAACAGCAAAGCGACCCAAAGGTCTGAGAAGCTCTCAACACACATAGGCTTGCCAGGAACCATATCAACAATGGCAGCATCACCAGACTTCAAGAATTTAGGGCCATCTTCCAGTTTTTTACCAGAACGGCGATCAATCTTTTCCTTCAGCTCAGCAAACTTGCATGCAATGTGAGCCGTGTGGCAATCCAACACAGGGGCATAGCCAGCACTTATTTGGCCTGGATGGTTCAGGATAATCACCTGAGCAGTGAAGCCAGCTGCTTCCATTGGTGGGTCGTTTTTGCTGTCACCAGCAACGTTGCCACGATGAACATCCTTGACAGACACATTCTTGACATTAAAGCCCACATTGTCCCCAGGAAGAGCTTCACTCAAAGCTTCATGGTGCATTTCGACAGATTTTACTTCAGTTGTTACGTTGACTGGAGCAAAGGTGACCACCATACTGGGTTTGAGAACATCAGTCTCCACTCGGCCAACAGGAACAGTACCAATACCACCAATTTTGTAGATATCCTGGGGAGGCAGGCGCAAGGGCTTGTCAGTTGGATGAGCTGGTGGTAGGATGCAGTCCAGAGCCTCAAGCAGCGTAGTTCCACTGGCATTGCCATCCTTACGGGTGACCTTCCTTCCCTTGAACCAAGGCATGTTAGCACTTGGTTCCAGCATGTTGTCACCATTCCAACCAGAAATTGGCACAAATGCTACTGTGTCGGGGTTGTAGCCAATTTTCTTAATGTAAGTGCTGACTTCCTTAACAATTTCCTCATATCTCTTCTGGCTGTAGGGTGGCTCAGTGGAATCCATTTTGTTAACACCAACAATGAGTTATTTCACACCCAGTGTGTAAGCCAGAAGAGCATGCTCTCGGGTCTGCCCATTCTTGGAGATACCAGCTCCAAATTCACCAACACCAGCAGCAACAATTAGGACAGCACAGTCAGCCTGAGATGTCCCTGTAATCATGTTTTAGATGAAGTCTCTGTGTCCTGGGGCGTCAATGATAGTCACATAATACTTGCTGGTCTCAAATTTCCACAAGGAGATATCAATGGTGATACCACGTTCCCGCTCAGCTTTCAGTTTATCCAAGACCCAGGCATACTTGAAGGAGCCCTTTCCCATCTCAGCAGCCTCCTTCTCAAATTTTTCAATGGTTCTTTTGTCGATGCCACCGCATTTGTAGATCAGATGGCCAGTAGTGGTGGACTTGCCCGAATCTACGTGTCCAATGATGACAATGTTGATATGAGTCTTTTCCTTTCCCATTTTGGCTTTTAGGGGTAGTTTTCACGACACCTCTGTTCTGGCAGCAAACCCGTTGTGAAAAAGGACACATGGATAATTTTTAAAAGCTTTCTGTAGGGACAAGGTCTTACTGTGTTGCCCAGGCTGCTCTCAAACTCCGGGACCCAAGTGATCCTCCTGCCTTGGCCTCCCAAAGCACTGGGATTACAGGCATGAGCCACTGTGCCCGGCCAGGAAAAGTTTTTATTATAGAAATATTTCTGCTAATACAAAAAAAAAGAAGAAAAAAAAAGAAATATTCCCACTAATAAATAAAGAAGAAACCAAACATGCTGGTGCACACCTGTAGTCCTAACTACTCAGGAGGCTGAGGTGGAAGAATCCCCTGTACCCAGGAGTTTGAGTCCAGCCTGGACAACATAGTAAGACTTCATCTCTAAAAATAAATAAATAATCCAAAAATAAAGAAAGAATGGTGGCATTAGAATATCAAAATAAAGAAGGAATGGTGGAATTGGAATATCACAATATTGCATTCTCTAATGAAATGATGAATCTAGGCAGTGATTAAAAGCAGCTGCTAGCTGGGCGCGGTGGCTTACGTCATACCAGTAATCCCAGCACTTTGGGAGGCTGAAGTGGGCGGATCACCTGAGATCAGGAGTTTGAGACTAGCCTGGCCAACATGGTGAAACCCCATCTCTACTAAAAATACAAAAATTAGCTGAGCGTGGTGGCAGGCGCCTGTAATCCCAGCTACTCGGGAGGCTGAGGCAGGAGAATCACTTGAACCTGGGAGGTGGAGGTTGCAGTGAGCAGAGATCGTGCCATTGCACTCCAGACTGGGCGACAAAAGTGAGACTCCATCTCAAAAAAAAAAGCAGCTACTGATGAGTGGATAGGGTGGCTTAATGCCTGTAATCCCAGGACTTTGGAAGGCTGAGGCAGGAGGATTGCTTGAGGCCAGGAATTCAAGACCAGCTAGGCCAACATAATGAGACCCCTGCCTCTACAAAATAATTTTTTAATGTTTTAATTAAAATAAATAAATAGGCCAGGCATGGTGGTTCAAGCCTATAATCCCAGCACTTTGGGAGGCTGAGGTGGGCGGATCACTTGAGGTCAGGAGTTTGAGACCAGCCTGGTCAACATAGTGAAACCCTATCTCTACTAAAAACACAAAAATTAGCCAAGCATGGTGGCAGGTGCATATAATCCCAGCTACTCGGGAGGCTGAGGCAGGAGAATCACTTGAACCAGGGAGGCAGAGGTTGCAGTGAGCCGAGATGGTGCCAGTGCACTCCAGCCTGGGTGACAGAGTAAGACTGTCTCAATCAATCAATCAATCAATCAATCAATAAAAGCATTAGGTGAAAAGTTGCAGGTATTTTCATTGTTACTTATGCATAAGAGTAACATACAATGGATAAAACAATGTCTAAATAAAATCTAAAAAGGCTCTTTCAATAAAATAAAATGTCTAAGTGACTGGAAGCAATGGTAATTCTCCCCATGATGAGCCATCAGAGAAATGCAAATCAAAGCAAAATGAGACACCACTCCACACTCACTAGGATGGCTGCAATCAAAAAGACAGTCATAAAGAAGTGTTGATGAGAATGTGCAAAAATTGAAACCCTCATGCCTTGCTGGTAGGAAAGTAAAATGGTACTGCTACTTGCAAAACATTTTGTCGGTTCTTCAGAAAGTTAAACGTAGAGCTACCATATAACCCAGCAATTCCATGCATAGGTATATACCCACAGAAACAAAAATATATATGCCCATGCAAAAACTGATACAGGAATGTTTACAGCAGCATCATTTATAGTAGCCAACAAGTAGAAACAACCCTAAAATATCCATCAACTGATAAATGAATACACAAAATGTGGTATATCCATACAATGAAATATTATTTCGTAATGAAAAGAAATGAGAAGCTGATATATCTATGACAAGAATGAACCTTGAAAACATTATGCTAAATGAAAGAAGCTAGTCATAAAAAGCTACTTATATCATGATTCCATTTATATGAAATGTCCAAGATAGGCAAATCTATACAGACAGACAGAAAGTAGATTAGTTACCAAGGGTATCAGAAGAGAAAGAAAAAAGAAAAGGAAAGGAAAGAAAAAGAAAGTAGGTTAGTTGTTGCTAGGGATCAAGGGAAGGGAGGAATGGAAAGTGACCACTAACAGGATTTCTTTGAGGAGGGGAGAGTGAAACTGTTCTAAAATTAGACCTTGGTGATAGCTGCTCAACTCAGAATACATTAAAAACTATGAGCTGAGCATGGTGGCTTACTCCTATAATCCCAGCTCTTTGAGAGGCTGAAGCGGGAGGATCACTTGATCCCAGGGGTTCAAGACCAGCCTGGGCAACATAGCGGGACCCTGTCTCCACAAAAATGTGTTTTAGGTCAGGTGCTATGTCTCATGCCTGTAATCTCAGCACTTTGGAGGCCAAGGCGGGTCAGGAGTTGGAGACCAACCTGGCCAATATGGCGAAAACTTGTCTCTGCTAAAAATACAAAAAAAAAAAAAAAAAAAAAAATTTAACTGGATGTGGTGGCACGCACCTGTAATCCCAGCTACTGGGGAGGCTGAGGCAGGAGAATCACTTGAACCTGGGATGCACAGATTGTGATGAGCCAAGATCGAGCCACTGCACTCCAGCCCTGGCGACAGAGTGAAACTCCATCTCAAAAAAAAAAATTATTTTAAAAATGAGCTGGGCATGGTGGTGCATGCCTGTAGTCCCACCTATTCAGGAGGCTGAAGTGGAAGGATTGCTTGAGCCCAGAAGGTCAAGGCTGCAGTGACCCAAGATCATGCCACTGCACTCCAGCCTGGACGACAAAGCAAGACTTGCTGTCTAAAAAAAAAAAAAAAGAGAGAGAAGCAGTGATGACATTTTCCTTTCGTGATGATATATAAAATAAAGCTGCATGCTGCATCTTACAATTGATGACATCTTAGCATTAAGTATGGTTGTTGGTTTTCTTTTTTTTTTTTTTGAGACGGAGTCTTGCTCCGTTGCCCAGGTTGGAGTGCAATGGCGTGATCTCGGCTCACTGCAACCTCTGCCTCCTGGGTTCAAGCAATTCTCCTGCCTCAGCCTCCTGAGTAGCTGGAATTACAGGCATCCACCACCATGCCCAGCTAATTTTTTTGCATTTTTGTAGAGACGGGGTTTCACCATGTTGGCCAGACTGGTCTCCAACTCTTGACCTCAGGTGATCCACCCACCTTGGCCTCCCAAAGTGCTGAGAATACAGGTGTGAGTGGTGTTTGTTTTCCTAACTGTCAAAACAATTCTGGGACTTAGTATTAATACGTGTCTCTTGTAAAGTGAACAGCCATTTTCCTATATGACTCCTACATTCTGCCCAGGGAAAGTCTAAGTAATTGCAAACCCAGGTTAGTGCAGAGTTAGGCAGGAAGCCAGTTGTAATATGAAGGAGCAAGATCAAGCCCAAGCCTAGGGGTCTCACAGAACTGCTTTGGACTCCAGGAATCCAAGTGGAGGAGAATTAGACAGATGTCAATTTCATCCAGAAGAAGACATAGGCAAAAATGGAGCTGGAAACAAAGTGTCATTATCCTAAGCTCAGTAGTTCCCCAGGAACCTGCCTGGTGCTGGCTATGGGACCCACTCTCAACCCTCAAGCCCCAGTGTCAAGGATGGAGTCATCATAGGCCTTCTCTGTTTTCCCCCATCCTGAGGGCAACACCACCAGCTGTGACTCTCCCTCAGAACGTTTTACCCTGTTCTGTTGGAACATTACAACTAGAACTTTTTCTCTCTTCCGCATGAGAGGCCCAGGAGTTTAAGACAAGCCTGGTCAACATAGTGAGACCCCAACTCTACGAATTTTTTTTTTTTTTTTTTTTTTTTTTTTTTTTTTTTGAGACAGAGTCTCACACTGTCGCCCAGGCTGGAGTGCAGTGGCGTGATCTCAGCTCATTGCAATCTCTGCCTCCCGATTTCAAGCTATTCTCCTGCCTCAGCATCCCGAGTAGCTGGGATTACAGATGGCTGCTACAGATGCCCGCCACAGATGCCGCTAATTTTTTGTATTTTTAGTAGAGATGAGGTTTCACTATGTTGGCCAGGCTGGTCTCGAACTCCTGACCTCATGATCCACCCACCTCAGCCTCCCAAGGTGCTCAGATTACAGGTGTGAGCCACCATGCCCGGCGAATTTTTTTTTAATTGGATGGGCATGGTGGCACAAACCTCCAGTACCAGCTACTAGGGAGGCAGAAGCAAGAGGATAGCTTGAGCCCAGGAGTTCGAGGCTGCAAGGACCTAGGATAGCACCACTGTACTCCAGCCCGGGTGAGAGAACAACACCCTGTCTCAAAATAAATAAATAAGCCATTCTGAGTCCCCTCTCTTTCCTGACTTCTCTGGGTTAGGAAAAAGAGCTCGGCCAAGCGCAGTGGCTTAAACCTCTAATCCCAGCACTTTAGGAGGCCGAGACTGGTAGATCACTTGAGGTCAGGTGTTTGAGACCAGCCTGGCCAACGTGGTGAAACCCCATCTCTACTAAAAATATAAACTTAGCTGGGCTTGGTGGTGCGCTCCTGTAATCCCAGCTACTCGGGAGGCTGAGGCAGGAGAATCACTTGCACCCAGGAGGCAGAGGTTGCAGTGAGCCAAGATCGCGCCATTGCACTCCAGCCTGGGCAGAAAGAGCAAAATGCGAAACTCCATCTAAAAAAAAAAAAAAAAAAACTCTGGGTTCCAGCTTTTTAGACCAGTTTTCTTGTTTGTCTCCCAACCCCAACTCCCCTGAAATCTGCTGTATTGCATTCTTTTTCCTTTCTGAGGCTCAGCTTTGCCCTTGATGGCATGGGTAGATTTACCCTGCCCTGGTAACTATCACGGCTGGGAATTTGCCACCTCATGGTTCTTCCCAGCCTCCTGCAAGAGCATCTGTTCAAACCTCCCTGCCCTGTCTGCCCCTGCCACTGCTGAGCTGCCAGGACTCTGCTGTGGGGCTCCTCTTATCCTGTATTCTCCCTTCGGGGTGGGACAGACGTAGTCTGTGCCTTGGTCAGGAAAAGACCGACACATAGTGCAGCACCTAGAATCAGTTCGCACTGCAGCATGGGTCAGGCTTCCAGGCGGAAATGTTGGTGGTAGAATCTGTACATCTGAGGCCATCCCTCTCATTACCAAGAGAATAATGACTCAGCCCTGGGCTAGGTTTACGGAGGGGAACCCCCAAGGGAGCCTTCTCTACAACTTCTTCGGGGGCTGGCCTTATACCTTGTTGCAACAGAAGAAGACCCACTTGGTGGGGTTTAGAAATAATAGGAAGGCCTATCTAGCCCCACAAATCTCTGCCCACAGCACTTGAATCCCTCTGCTTTGTCAAGTTGCCTGGCTTAGCCTCATTAGGGATGCATTCCTTTGAGTTAATTGAATCCAGAGTACCACCCAGGTGGCCAAGATTGTTAGGTTTAACCTAATCTAATATAAATCAGTTAGCTTTGCATAAAGGAAAATACCATTGCTAGACCACCGCATCCCATTAGGTTTGCTCCAGCCCAGGACAGGATGCAACATCAAAATATGAATGGAGACAGAGGAAGATGGGAGTGGCTTAGTCTACCATGGGGGTGCTTGGGGCATAGAGAAAGAACCCTGGTCACACAGGACTATGCTAGGACCACCTTAGGAGTTGTCACCTTGTATTCATTGATTATTATCATCAGTGTTCATAGTTGCCCAAATCCAGCAAGCATAGCTGGGAAGGAGAGTACGACAAAAGGACCACGAGGTTAGAGTAGCCAACCTCCCTCTCCAGATCTTCTTTGTTACTTGCAAGTTCCAGGAGCCCAGTCTCCCACGGGTAGATGTGGATGGGAAAAGGTAGAGTGAAAATGGTTAATTGTGTGCTTCAAGTCTCTTACAACCATTCTGGGCCTTGTCCCCTCCTTCTCAACATTTTATTTAGATAGGAGGTATCTTTTTGGGAATTGCCACATTCAGAAACAAACTGTGGGTCTTTTGTTTTGGGAGGTGTGGAGTTTCGCTCTTGTCGCCCAGGCTGGAGTGCAATGGCACAATCTCGGCTCACTGCAACCTCGGCTCACTGCAATCTCGCCTCACTGCAACCTCCGAAAATCACTCCGTTCCAGTGATTTTCCTGTCTCAGCCTCCTGAGTAGCTGGGATTACAGGTGTGCACCACCACACCCGGCTAATTTTTGTATTTTTAGTAGAAATGGGGTGGCACCATGTTGGCCAGGCTGGTCTCGAACTCCTGATTTCAGGTGATCCCTCCACCTCTGCCTCCCAAAGTGCTGCAATTACAGGTGTGAGCCACCACACCTGACCTAAACTGTTGGCCTTAAGTGTATGTGCTGCTGGGAGCTGAAGTTTGGTTTTCCAATCATCCATTCCAGCTTTTCCTTTTTCAAGAATCGATACCATCCTTTAATGGCACCTGCTACCTGGGGATGATATGGGGCCTGAAAGGTCCAGTGAATGTCCCAGGTGCTGCTCACTGCTGGGTAATTTTTGCTCTGATGTCACCGTGGTTTGACTGGATATGTTCAAGGAATCAAAAATGTAACATAGTCCATCTAAGAGTCCTTGCGTAGTATGGCGCTCATCTGCTGTGCAGCTGGAGATGGTAGTGTCAGATCCTGAAGAGATATCTGTAGTAGACAAAATAATGAACCCCCAAAGGTGTCCAGGTACTAAACCCTGGAACCTGTGAATACATTGTGTTACATAGCAAAGGACATTAGAGATACAGATGTAGTTAAGGTTGCTAATCAGCTGAATCTGAGATAAGGAGATTATCTTGGATTTCCTGGCTGGGCCCAATGTGATCATAAGGGTTCTTATAAGTGAAAGAAGGAGACAGGAGAGTCAGCATCAGAGAGAGTGAAGAAGGGCTGGATCAGATGGGTGCAGTGGCTCATGCCTGTAATCCCAGCACTTTGGGAGGTTGAGGAGGGCAGATCACTTGAGGCCAAGAGTTTGAGACCAGCCTGGCCAAATGGTGAAACCCCGTCTCTAATAAAAATATAAAAATTAGCTGGGCGTGATGGTGGGCACCTGTAATCCCAGCTACTTGGGAGGCTGAGGCAGGAGAATTGCTTAAGCCTGGGGGGCAGAGGTTACAGTGAGCTGAGATTATGCCACTGCACTCTATCCTGGGCGCCAGAGCAAGACTCCATCTCAAAAAAAAAAAAAAAAAAGAAAACAAAAAAACAGAAGGACCAGATTGACCATGGCTGGCTTTGGAGATAGAAGGGGACCAGGCACCAAGGAATGTGAGCCGCCTCTAGAAAAGGTAAGGAAATTATTTCTTCCTAGGACCTCCAGAAAGGAATGCAATCCTACCAACATCTTGATTTTAGCCCAGCAGAGACTCATTTTGTGCTTCTGAACTACATAACTGTAAAATAATACATTTATGTTGTTCTAGGCCTCTAAGTTTGTGGCAGATTGCCACAGCACCGGTAGGGTATGAACACGGTGTCTGCTGCAGTCAGCGCCCAGCAGTGCTCTTACAAAGAAGGGTCAATGTAGTCAATCGCCAGGACTAACAGGATCCGGTACCCCTAGCTATATGCTCTGAAGTTCACTTTGCCACTCAACTATGTGGCTGACATTTCAGGCATGTTTGCCAGGCTTCCTTGGCCTCAGGTGCTGGAACCACTAGGCCTGGTTTTGGGGACCAGTCCTGAATTGTATACGAATTACATGCGTGACGGTATATCCAGGGAGCTATGGTCCTCATCTGGTCAGTGCAGATCTGATTACTTCATTGATTTCGTTGATGTTCATCCTTGAAGGGTCCTTTCTCAGGGGCATCCACATGGGTCATGAAGTGGGGGTAGGGGTAACAGGCTACATTGGCCGGGTGGGGTTGTGTTAACAAGGACAAGTGCCACAGCCTGCCACCCTGCCCATCGAGCCGAATTCTCTTGCCCACGCACAGTTGGAAAACTGTTTTCTTTGAGGCTGCCCACCAGTCGTGGTCCAGGACACTCCAACAGCCATTAACAAAGTGGATCCATCCATGAACCAGGCCCAGGCATCTTCAGGAACCTTGTGTACCAAAGCCCCCAGGAAGCCCAAGACGCCAACATAGACCGGCATCTGGGGTAGCCACATCTGGAGTGTGACTGGTCACTTTTTCATGTTGCTGCGGGGCACCACTAATGCTCAGTTTACTTCTTTCCCAGATATACTGCTTGCACTTAATCATGAATGACTGCTGGGCAACACCCACATGTTGGCGTTCTCATTTCTGATGCATCCAATGATAGGGCTGTCAGCGCCTGACACCACCTGTGTTGATTTGTTAGTCTCTCAGTGTCTGCCCATCAGTGATATCCAGTAACAAGCCAGTAATTGCCTCTCAAATGAAATATACTGGGTGGCAGCGTCAGCCACATGCTGTACCAAAACCCCAGGGTGCTTTTTGCCACAGTCTCCAGTCTGCATAATTGTCAGTCACTGACACGTGTAGTTCAAATAGCTCATTAGGGCTGATGGCCCCAGCAGAAGTGTATACAACTTGTTAAATAGTTTCTAGGGCCTGTCATTGGTCAGGGTGCCATTCAAAGGTGGCTGCCTTGTGAGAAATCTTATGAAATGGGTTGAGCAGGGTCCCCATGGGAGGTAGGAGCTGCCTCCCATACCCAAATAGTCCCATTAGATGCTGTGCCTCCTTTTTGTTTGCTGGAGGTCTTGAGGCTGACAGTTTTCCTTCAACAGTTTCCAGCATTATTCTCGGAGGATCGGCCCACGTGGTTCCTACATTAGTCTGTGAGGCCTGCCACAGGCAGGTTTGTGTAAACCACACTGCGTGGTTTAAACAGCAGAAGTTCATTCTCTCACACTCCTATTTTCAGTTTTTTTTTTTTTTGAAACAAGGTCTTGCTCTGTCGCCCAGGCTGGGGTACAATGGCATGATCATGGCTCACTGCAGCCTGAACCTCCCAGGCTCAAGCAATCCTCCTACCTCAGCCTCCCGAGTAGCTGGGACTACAGGCACATGCCACCACGCCCATATAATTTTTGTATTTTTGTAGAGACAGTGTTTTACCGTTTTACCCAGGCTGGTCTTGAACTCCCAGGCTCAAGTGATCGGCCTGCCTTGGCCTCTCAAAGTGTTGGGACTACAGGCACGAGCCACTATGTCCAGCCTCAAATTGTCTTTTTTTTTTTTTTTTTTTTTTTTTTGAGACAGAGTCTCACTCTGTTGGCCAGGCTAGAGTGGAGTGGCGTGATCTCAGCTCACTGCAACCTCTGCTTCCCAGGTTCAAGCAGTTCTCCTGCCTCAGCCTCCTGAGTAGCTGGGATTACAGGTGCACACCACCACACCCTGTTAATTTTTGTACTTTTAGTAGAGACGGGGTTTCACCACATTGGTGGGGCTGGTCTCGAACTCCTGACCTCGTGATCTGCCCGCCTTGGCCTCCCAAAGTGCTGGGATTACAGGCGTGAGCCACCGCGCCCAGCAAATTGTCTCTTCTTAAAAGGATGCCAGTCAGATTGGATTAGGGCCCACCCTAATAGCATTGTTTTAATCACCCCACTACAGGCTCTATTTCCAAGTGCATTCTGTTGGTAATGGGGATTAGAGCTTCAACATATGAATTTAGCGGGGACACAATTCAGCCCCTAATAGTTCCCCAGAACTTGCCTTGGTTGGCTGGCCCCTGCTTTATGTTGGAGTTAATCTTCTAGCCCTATTTACTCAGGTATTGAACCATCTTATCTAAGCTGTTAGTTTGCTTGCCCTTAGCCATTAGTCTCCTCTTTGGAGACCCCCTGGCATAATTGCCAGGTCTACATTGCCCTGTGGTCTGAACCTTCAGTTTGTCTCTTTCTCTTCCCTTTAGCCTGAAGCACATTTACCTTGGCCTGTATCCAGGCTTCTATTCGAGACAGTTTGTTGCCCAGTAGCTGAATGGCTTTCTGGACTTAATTGTCCATGACAATGCCTTTTGAACAAACTGGTCAATCTGACCCTGAGTGACTGTGTCATCATCTGGACACTTGTGTTTTCATTGTAAACCTAGCCCATGGTTACAAAGACCCTAAAAGCTGTGGGGTCTGTTTCCCATGAGTGCTCCTCAGACAACGGAAGCTTCTCTTGGGTAGGCCACTGTTTTCATTGTAGATATAAATACTCACCGACTGTGCAAACCTAAAATACACTAAGGAAAAAAAAGGCCAGGCATAGTGGCTCACTCCTGTAATCCCAGCACTTTGGGAGGCTGAGGCGAGTGGATCATCTGAGGTCGGGAGTTCGAGACCAGCCTGACCAACATGGAGAAACCCCATCTCTACTAAAAATACAAAATTAGTTGGGCATGGTGGCCCATGCCTGTAATCCCAGCTACTTGGGAGGCTGAGGCAGGAGAATTGCTTGAATCCAGGAGGTGGAGGTTGGGGTGAGCCGAGGTCGCGCCATTGCACTCCAGCCTGGGCAATAAGAGCGAAACTCTGTCTCAAAAAAAAAAAAAAAGAGAGAACTCCAGCTTGGCCGGGCACAGTGGCTCACACCTGTAATCCCAGCACTTTGGGAGGCCGAGGCAGGCAGATCACCTGAGGTCAGGACTTTGAGACCAGCTTGGCCAACATGGCAAAACCCCATCTCTACTAAAAATACAAAAATTAGCCAAGCTGGTGGCAAGTGCCTGTAATTCCAGCTACTTGGGAGGCTGAGGCAGGAGAATCACTTGAACCCAGGAGGCAGAGGTTGCGGTGAGCCGAGATCATGCCATTGCACTCCAGCCTGAGTGACAGAGCGAGACTCCATTTCCAAAAAAAAGACTCACTGACTGCAACAAACTTGATTAGTCTTTTTTTTTTTTTTTTTTTTTTTTTGACAAGGTCTCATTCTGTCAGCCAGGCTGGAGTGCAGTGGCGTGATCTCAGCTCACTGCAACTTCTGCCTCCAGGGTTCAAGCCATTCTCGTGCCTCAACCTCCAAACTAGCTGGGATTACAGTTGTGTGCCACCACGGCCCAGCTAATTTTTTGTATTGTTAGTAGAGATGGGGTTTCCTGATTCATCTTTACATGTTCTTCCTCCACGTTCGTGTCATCAGCAAGGTGGAGGTGGCCAGGCTGGCCTGGAGCTTGGGGTCAGTCATTAGGCAACCAAGTGATTTCTACTCCTCAAATAGCACAACCTGTGTGGTTTCCTAATCTATAGCCCAGGAAGCAACCTCTCTAGTCTCAACCCTCCTTTCACACTCACTGCAAAAGTGGACCTCAGTGCATCTCTGCATAACTGACTGCTCTTGATGACCAGGGAGCATCTCATCTGTAGTCATGGTTACTGGTCAGAGGGAAGCAGTTTTGCTTTCCCAGTAGCCCTAAAGGGCCTTGAACAACAATCACAATGTGCTTTTCATAGCTTTATGGGGCCCTTTTCCCATTATCTCTAAGTCCAACCACCAATGCAAACCATTAAGTTTTTCAGGGCAACAGGCGAGTGCCACTTGTCCCCCTTGTCACTAAATGCTTCAGCATGCAGGTCACTACCATCCAAGTGTCCTGATCCGTACCTGGCTGGTTGGCCTGCTGATCTCACCTGTCTTTCTACAAAAGGGCATTGTGATCTTACTTCCTCCAGGAGGAAAGGGTTAAAAATCCAATGTTGCCAACCTGTCAGGAGCAGGTGGCCCAAAGCTTCTTGTAGTATGACCTCTGTCATGGGTTAAATGTTGTCCCCAAAAGATAGGCCTACTAGGGACCTTAGAATGTGACTTGGAATAAGTCCAACACTTTATTTGGAAAAAGTGTTCTTGCAGATATAATCAAGGTAAAGATTTGGGGTTGAGATCAGCCTGGATTAGAGTGGGCCCTAAATCCAACAATGAGTGTCTTTATAAGAGAAAGACAGACACCGGGAAGAAAGCCATGTGAAGATGCAAGCGGGGTAGAGTGATGTGTCTACAAGTCAATGAATGCCAAGGATCGCGAGGAGAGAGGCCTGGGGTGGATTATCCTTTAGGGCATTCTACTGACACCTTGATTTTGGACCTCTGGCCTCCACAACTATTGTTTTCAGCCACACATTTTGTGGTAACCTGTTACAACCACCTTAAGAAACTAATAAAGCCTGTATTACAGCAAGACAAACAGGCCTTCTTTGGCCAACTTTTGCTGAGTTACAAGTTCTGTATCAGGAACATAGAGTTTCTTACTTTGTAAAAGACAGAAGTTTCTCCTTGACTGCCAGAGAAATTCAATGTTGTAAATCCACCTACATTGTTTTAAAATACTTTACTTGGCAAGCAGGCCCTGAGTGTTACTGGGGCTTACGGGTGGGGGCTGCTCCCACTGGCAGGCAGCCAAGGCCACTAAGAATGAGGCCTTTAACTTGCCAGTCAGCAAGACATCATTATAGACTGGAAATTCTGGACACCAGAAGAATTTTCCAGCACTTTATGCACATTCAAAATCAAAACATGTAGCTACTCTGGGCACACTGCCTACAGCCCTGCTCTGCAAGGGGCAGGAAAAAGAAAAAAAAAAAACAAAACAAAACAATTCAAACTTGTAACACATTTCAGCACCAATGACACATTTTTACAATAGTTCATTACAGTGAATGGGCTGGAGTCTCATTTGCAAAGTCACTTTATCCTTTTTCCCCCCTCTTCGCTGCAAGTTTTTTGCCTAATATGTTAGGTAGTTTTTTTACAGAAACACAGACCAAGGACTTTTAACACAGGTACTGCAGGAGTTATGCAGTAGCTAGAAGCACACGGATTAATGTACACCAGGGAGCACAGCTTTGCACTACTTTTGGTTTTAAGTGACCATTAACTCAGCCTCCAACTCACCTTCAACACCTGGACGCCAATCCTACCTCTAGCTGCTGGACCTCCCAATGTGGATCCAATACATTTTTTGAGTTTTGTTTAAATTTTATTTTATTTTATTTTATTTTATTTTATTTTATTTTATTTTATTTTATTTTATTTTTGAGACAGAGTCTCCCTCTGTCACCCAGGCTGGAGTGCAGTGACACGATGGTAGCTGTAGCTTCGACCCTCGGGATCAAGGAATTTTCCCCACCTCAGCCTCCTGAGTAGCTGGGACTATAGCCATGCACCACTATGCCCAGCTAATCTTTTTAATTTTTGTAGAGACAGGGTCTCACTATGGTGACCAGACTGGCCTTGAACTCCTGGTCTCAAGCACTCTTCCCGCCTCAGTCTCTCAAAGTGCAGGGATGACAGGTGTGAGCCACCACCCTGGCCTGCCTCCCAGTGTTTATCAACAAGGTGGCATGAGCTGCTTGCTCCCTGGAAGTCCCATCCCCCAACTGGATCCATGCAACCCCTGAACAAGTAGGAGAGTGGGAAGATCCTACTCCTTCCCTCTCACCTGCCATTCAGGTGAAGGCCATGCTAGCAGATACTGGGGCACACAAATCATCCCCTTATATTATCTCACAAAGCCTCAAGTCATTTTTTTTTTTAATTTTATGAAGTAGAGACAAGGTCTCGATTTGTCGCCCAGGCTGGTCTCGAACTCCTAAGCTCAAGTCATCCTCCTGCTCTAGCTGGGATTACAGGTGTGACCCACCATACTCAGCTTTGGGTTGTCTTTTAAGGGCACTGTAACTTTACAGTCCCCACCATTGGGTGGCAAATTTTTCAAACTCCTGAGTACAAGATAAGGCAAGGCCAAGATCTGACTGATTCAACCAGTAAAGATACAATGAGGCCGGGTGCGGTGGCTCATGCCTGTAATCCGAACACTTTGGGAGGCTGAGGCAGGCGGATCATGAGGTGAGAAGTACAAGACCAGCCTGGCCAACATGGTGAAACCCCATCTCTACAAAAATACAAAAATTAGCCAGGCACGGTGGCAGGCGCCTGTAATCCCACCTACTTGGGAGGCTGAGGCAAGAGAATTGCTTGAGTCCAGGAGGTGGAGGTTGCAGTGAGCCGAGATTGCACCATCGCACTCCAGCCTGGGCGACAGAGCAAGAATCCGTCTCAGGAAAAAAAAAAAAAAAAAAAAGATACAAGTCACTCTTAGATTTGACACGTTAGTACTTACATCAGTGGTGAAAAGAAGGATAAGCCAAAGGCGCCTGCTCCCATGATCCTTGTCCTACGAAGTATGGAACACCCTACTGAGGAGGTGCCATGGTATCCTGCACTCTACTCTGAGGGAGGGAGGGGGCAGACTGAGTAATCAGAATCCAAGAGTCATGAAAAACAGTTTCATGACAGTCTTCTGGGAGAGAGAGGCAGGTGGGAGTTGACCTCATAGTAGCCCTTTACAGGCCTGCAGTCCCCTCGTGTTCTGGGAGGATCACAAGGCATTCTGCCAAAACTCAGGGAGGCTGTGTCTCAAGCCTTTGCCTGCTTTGTAAATACATGCAAGGTCACCATGGTGCCATAGCAGAGTTATTCCCCTACTAGAAAACAGAACAGACAGAACAAAGATCCCTGCCTGCATGGAGTTAGATTCTAGAGGTATGGCAGAGAGCAAATAAGTTAGAAGCCACAATGGTGGCTACCTTTGCTGGGGATGGGAAAGAGATGAGCATGAGTGGCTTTCAGGGGTGCTGGTGATGTCCTCTTTCTTGATCTGGGTGTTGGTGATAGCGGTACATTTTCAGTTTGTGAATTCGTTAATTCACTTATGATTTGTGCACTTTTCTGTATGTGTGCTATACTTAAATTCAAAAGGTAAAATAAATATACAATGAAGTACAGATTAAATAAGGAAAGTATACAGTATGTCAGACAATGGTAAATTAGAGAATTTTCTCTTCTTTTTTTTTTTTTTTTTTTTTTTTGAGATGGAGTCTCGCTCTGTCACCCAAGCTGGAGTGCAGTAGCGCGATCTCAGCTCACTGCAATCTCCACCTCCCGGGTTCAAGTGATTCTGCTGCCTCAGCCTCCCGAGTAGCTGGAACTACAGTTGCGTGCCACCACACCCGGCTAATTTTTTTGTATTTTTAGTAGAGACAGGGTTTCACCGTGTTATCCAGGATGGTCTCCATCTCCTGACCTCGTGATCTGCCCCGCTCAGCCTCCCAAAGTGCTGCGATTACAGGAGTAAGCCACCATGCCCCAGTCAATTAGAGAATTTTCTGTAGAGAAAAATTGAAGTTGACAAAGGGAAGAGAGCATGTTGGGTTTGGGAAAGAGGTTGCAAGACCCCTTGATGGTCATAGAAGGTGTCTCTGAGCTCTCAGGTGACATTTCAACAAAAACCTGAGGCTGGTCACCGTGTCCCTCCTGTCTCCCCCAGGTTCCATCTCAGGCCTCTTGTTACCCTCTGCCTTGCTTTTCCATTGCAAATAGCTGACCTCTTTTCATTTTCTTTCTAAATCCCTTATTTAAAAAATAAAAAATCAGACATGCACCTGTAGTCCCAGCTACTCAGGAGGCTGAAGTGGGAGGATCACCTGAGTCCAGGAGGCTGAAGTGGGAGGATCACCTGAGTCCAGGAGGCTGAAGTGGGAGGATCACCTGAGTCCAGGAGGCAGAGGTTGCAGTGAGCCCAGATGGTGCCACTGCACTCCAGCCCAAGCAATAGAGAGAGACACAATCTTAAAAAAAAAAAGCTATCTGTCTATCTCCATCATCAGCACACTCACACACCGCTTGGTTGCTTCCTCCAGCTTCATGGTGCTAATATTTCTAGACTTATCTCTTTATTTCTGGATTATAACGGATAAAACTTTTCTTTTTTCTTTGGCCTCAGTTAATTCTGTTAAGACAACAAACTCTCATACATCTCTTACAGTATCTCCTTGTCTTGTCTTGTCTCACCTCTTTTTAAGATATTTCATCCAAAACTGCTTATTTGCTTGTAAGACCTTGCAGGACAAAACTGAAGCCTTGCATTCCTGGGGATCTTATTACCAGGCACCTATATTTGAGCACTTTGGCTGGATGTAAAAAACCTGTATTTTAAGTTATTGTGCTTCCATATTTTTAAAACTTCTTTACTTCTCCAATATCTTCTTGTACCTAGTATTACTGTTAAAAAATATAATATCGGTCTGGTTTTTTTTTTTTTTTTTTTTTTTTTTGAGACAGAGCGAGACTCTGTCTCCCAGGCTGGAGTGCAGTGGCGCAATCTCAGCTCACTGCAACCTCCGCCTCTCAGGTTCAAGCAACTCTCCTGTCTCAGCCTCCCGAGTAGCTGGGACTACAGGCGCCCATGACCACACCTGGCTTATTTTTGTATTTTTAGTAGAGACGGGGTTTCACCATATTATCCAGGCTGGTCTCAAACTCCTGACCTCATGGTCCACCTGCCTCATCCTCCCCAAGTGCTGGGATTACAGGTGTGTCACCGCACCCTTTCTTTCTTTCTTTCTTTTTTGAGACGGAGTCTCTCTCTGTTGCCCAGGCTGGAGTGCAATAGCACGATCTCAGCTCACTGAAACCACCTCTTGGGTTCAAGCGGTTCTCCTGCCTAAACCTCCCAAGTAGCTTGGACTACAGGTACCCACCACCACACCTGGCTTATTTTTGTATTTCTAGTAGAGACGGGGTTTCACCATATTGGCCAGGCTGGTCTCAAACTCTTGACCTTGTGATCCACCCGCCTCAGCCTCCCGCTGGGATTACAGGCGTGAGCCACCCGCCCAGCCTCTTATTTCTTTATATGCAATTTGCTCTTAGAATTTTCTCTTTGGCTTTGATCTACTTAAATATCACTAGAATGTCTGTAGATGTGGTATTTTCCAACTCTATTAGCTTTGGCAAGCTATGGGCCCTTTCAATCTGAGGTTTGACAAGTTTGTGAACTCTCAGAAATTAGTCTCTATTGTTTTTAATATTTCTCCTGCTATTTCTCTCTCTTAACACAAGTGTCGCCGGGCGTGGTGGCTCAAGCCTGTAATCCCAGCACTTTGGGAGGCTGAGACGGGCGGATCACGAGGTCAGGAGATCGAGACCATCCTGGCCAACACGGTGAAACTCTGTCTCTACTAAAAAAAAAAAATACAAAAAAACTAGCCGGGCGAGGTGGCGGGGCCTGTAGTCCCAGCTACCAGGAGGCTGAGGCAGGAGAATGGCGTAAACCCGGGAGGCGGAGCTTGTCGTGAGCTGAGATCCGGCCACTGCACTCCAGCCTGGGCGACAGAGCGAGACTCCGTCTCAAAAAAAGAAAGAAAGAAAAAAAAAACACAAGTGTCTGGATGTTAGCACTTCTACAACTATGCTTTGTATTTCTTAGCTCTTCTTTTCTATTTTGTATTGCTTTGCTCTTTTGCTCTTTTTTTATTCTAGATTTCACTGCTGTGGTCTTCTAATTCTTCTTCTCTTTTATTTATTTATTTATTTATTCATTTATTTATTTTAGATGGAGCCTTGCTCTGTCGCCTAGGCTAGAGTGCACTGGCTTGATCTTGGCTCACCGCAACTTCCGCCTCCCTGGTTCAAGTGATTCTCCTGCCTCAGCCTCCAGAGAAGCTGGGACTACAGGCGCACACCACCACACCCGGCTAATTTTTGCATTTTTAGTAGAGGTGAGGTTTCACCATGTTTGCCAGGCTGGTCTCAAACTCCTGACCTCAGATGACCCACTACCTCTGCCTCCCAAAGTGCTGGGATTGCGGGCGTGAGCCACTGTACCTGACCCAATTATCACATTTTTTTTTTTTTTTTTTTTTTTTTTTTTTTGAGACGGAGTCTTGCTCTGTCTCCCAGACTGGAGTGCAGTGGCCGGATCTCAGCTCACTGCAAGCTCCGCCTCCCGGGTTTACACCATTCTCCTGCCTCAGCCTCCCGAGTAACTGGGACTACAGGCGCCGCCACCTCACCCGGCTAGTTTTTTCTACTTTTAGTAGAGACGGGGTTTCACCGCGTTAGCCAGGATGGTCTCGATCTCTTGACCTCGTGATCCGCCCATCTCGGCCTCCCAAAGTGCTGGGATTACAGCCTTGAGCCACCGCGCCCGGCCCACATTTTTTTTTTTTAAGACGGAGTCTTGCTGTCGCCCAGGCTGGAGTGCAGTGGCGCAATCTCAGCTCACTGCAAGCTCCGCTTCCCAGGTTCACACCATTCTCCTGCCTCAGCCTCCCGAGTAGCTGGGACTACAGGTGCCTGCCACCACACCTGGCTAACTTTTTTGTATTTTTAGTAGAGACCGGTTTCACCGTGTTAGCCAGGATGGTCTCAATCTCCTGACCTCGTGATCCGCCCGCCTCGGCCTCCCAAAGTGCTGGGACTACAGGCGTGAGTCACCGCACCCAGCAGCCCACTTATAACTTTTAAAACTGTTTTTGTTTTTGAGACAGATTTTCGCTCTTGTGCCCAAGTTGGAGTGCAATGGCGCTATCTCTGCTCACCACAACCTCCGCCTCCCGGTTCAAGTGATTCTCCTGCCTCAGCCTCTCAAGTAGCTGGGATTACAAGCATGCACCACCACGCCTGGCTAATTTTGTAATTTTAGTAGAGACAGGGTTTCTCCATGTTTGTCAGGCTGTTCTCGAACTCCTGATCTCAGGTGATCCGTCCGCCTAGGCCTCCCAAAGTGCTCGGATTACAGGCGTGAGCCACTGTGCCCAGCCTGGTTGTTTTTCTTTAGGATATTTATATTTAAGTGACCCCTTTACTAAATTATAAGTTTATTAAGGGCCGGTACAGTGGCTCACACCTGTAATCCCAGCACTTTGAGAGGCCGAGGCGGGTGAATCACCTGAGGTCAGGGGTTCGAGACCAGCCTGACCAACATGGTGACACCCTGTCTCTACTAAAAATACAATTAGCTAGGCGTGGTGGTGGGTGCCTGTAATCTCAGCTACTTCGGAGGCTGAGGCAGCAGAATCGCTTGAACCCAGGAGGCAGAGGTTGCCGTGAGCCGAGATAGCGCCATTGCACTCCCACCTGCACAACAGTGAAACTCTATCTCAAAAAAAAAAAATTTTAACTTTTTCAACTTCCTGAAAATGCAGTATTAATTGCAAATAATGACTATGTTTTTTATAGTAATTTTTTTCCATTTAGTATCTCACTGTATTGTCCTGCCCATAAACTTTAAAATGTAGTTATGCAGTATCTTTGGGGTTTTGTTCTTGATCTTAATGGATCAGTTCAGTAGTCAGCATGAAGTATATTTGGACTGATTATTTGAATTAGAGTACCTTAATCATGTTATTAAAATATTTAAACCAGGCGTGGTGGCTCACACCTGTAATCCCAGTACTTTGGGAGGCCAAGGCAGGTGGATCACTTGAGGCTTGGAGTTTTGAGACCAGCCTGGCCAACATGGGAAGACCTCATTCCGGAAAAAAAAACAGGTGGCTGGGTGCAGTGGCTCATGCCTATAATCCCAGCACTTTGGGAGGCCAAGGCAGGCAGATCACAAGGTCAGGAGTTCAAGACCAGCCTGGCCAATATGGCAAAACCCCATCTCTACTAAAAATACAAAACTTAGCCAGGTGATGGCAGGTGCCTGTAGTCCCAGATACTCGGGAGACTGACGCAGGAGAATCTCGTGAACCCGGGAGGAGAAGGCTGCAGTGAGCCAAGATCACGCCACTGCACTTCACAGCCTGGGTTACAGAGCGAGACTCCGTCTCAAAAAAAAAAAGAAAAAAAAAATTAGCCCGGCATGGTGATACATGCCTGTAATCTCAGCTACTTGGGAGGCTGAGGCAGGAGAATCACTTGAACCCGGGAGATAGAGGTTGCAGTGAGCCAAAATCGCACCACTGCACTCCAGCCTGGGCGACAGAGTGATATCCTCAAAAACAAAGAAAAACCCAAATTGGGGGGAAAAAAAAATGGAGGGCAAGGTCAGAATAGAACTTTCCCTTAACAGGAAACCCAGAAACATAGGTCACTTACATGTTTTTTTTTCTTAGGTTGTTAGGAAAAGTGACACACCCTCATCACTTCTTGGACAGCTACTTCTCTGCAGTGATGTCCCAACATCTTCTTTAATGCTGGAACCCTCATTCCAAACACCTGACCTGCCCCCCTCCCAACATGCAAAGCTAATTAAGAGCAGGGCGCCATTTAAAAACCACTCTTCTGTACGCTGAAGAAAAATGCCTACTTTGCATTTGGATGACTCAGGTCCCTGGGAACCAGGGCTCCCATGCTGAGGTTGAGCATCTCAGCTCCCAGACCCAAAAACCCTGAGACACAGACATACTTGTCTTTCAATATAAGTTTCCTTTTATTTTGAAATTGAAACAGCAAAATGAAGTGGTTTGTGGCTGAAACAACCTTCACGGGAAAGAAAACTGGAGTGTTCGTTCATCCATCAAAGAACAAACTCCAATGTGTGAGCCAGCTGCCCCACCTCCCCCAAAGCAATGAACAGATTAAAGGATGGGAGGAAGGGTACAATCAAAATCGGGTGGTGATGGCCGGCAGATTTCCAGTAAAATACAATTTTCAAAGTTGCTGCAATTACAGAATAAGGTAGCACTCATATTTTTTAAAAACCAGTCCCAAGCAGTAGGCCTCCAGCCCTTCCCGATTTGCACTCATCAAAATACGTCTTTCCCTCTTCTGAGTAAGTGATGTTTCAGAACTGCTTACAAATCCACTTTGCCTCAGGGGAGGAAGCTCTTTTGATTCATTCTGGTTTTGGGGACCAGGATCAAGATTCTGGAGAAAAGGGAGACTCCAAATGTGGTAGAGGACGTTTATTCATTATGGTAACACATGATCTGCTGAAATTCATTTTGAACGTGCTTTTACATAGCAGTGGCTAACATAAAATCTGCACAGAAATGTTACAAGTGGCTCCCCAGCCCCCACAGCGGGGAAGTGCAGTCAAGATTTAAGCATCCCCAAAACAAAGCCTTTATTCCTGGGGGGCTTGTTGGCAGGGGGGAGGGGCGGGGTGACTGAAGTCAGCTGGCTAGGAGGGGAGAAGGGAGAGAAGCACAGGAAGGACTCACTGGCAGGAATAGGGTGGGGGATGGGGTGAGACAAGCCAGGGGCAGACAGTGAAAGCTGTTACCTGTTAGATTAGCTAGCACGTTATCTTAAACAAGTGAAGAAAATCGCCCGAGTGAAACTTATTTATGGGGGAAAAAAAGGCTTGGGAAATTAAAACAATCCAGTGGTCACTGGAAAATGTCTCCCTCTTTAAAAAAAAAAAAAAATTTTTTTTTTTTTGGTTATTTTTTTTTTAATTTTATTTTTTGGAAAGTATTCTCAAGGTAATAGTTTTTTCCTTTGGAAAAAGAAATCTTTTTCCCCCCCCTAACCTAAGCAAGTGGAGTTGCGACTACCTAATTTATCTATTGTTTTGCTAAGAGGTAGATAAAACAAAAGTGAAATGGGGCTTCTATGAGGAGGTCCATTAGAGGGTGGGGAGAGGCTGGGATCGCCCAGTGCAACTCCCCCAACTACAAAGATGGCCTGAATGAGTCCAAGGACCGGGCCCTCAGACTCAACCAGGGCAAAGGATCCTGCTCCACCTCTTCTCCTTCTAGAGCCAACTGGGCCCCCCTTGACGACTGAGAAATGGCCCAATGGAGGTGTAGGATCTCAAAGAAACCCTGTTGAAGAGGTCTCAGCTCTGGCTTCCCCAGGCTTCCTGACTTTGGGGCTGTGTGGTGGGTTCCAGGCCAAGCCCCAGGTCTCACTCCAGCCAGTCCCCTCTAGAAGGGAGGAGGCCATTCCCTTCCTCACCATCTGGTCCAACAAAGCTATAGAAAGTGAGAGACAAGCTGGAGGCCAAAGGGGTGACACATGGGCAAGGAAGGCAGAAAGTGGGGACCTCACGGCCAACCCTCCCAGCCCAATTGATATGGGGGGGATCCTGGCAGGCCTGCCTGTTCCCCAAGGACAAACCTTTTGTGGCACAAGCCTCAACTCACTTGTCCTGGCTGGGATTCATACCCTTATGCACGAGTCCCTGCCCTTAGTTCCAATCTTACTGTAAGGATTGAGGTAGTTAATCCATTTATACTCGTAGCATCCATCACCTGCGGTTAGTCAAAACACATGCTCCCGAGGAGCTTCCTGCTATTTCATTCAAGAAAAAATTTTTTTTCTTTTGTCCGTCCGGAGTCAACCATACTAAGGCGCCAGCAAAGGCGCCATCAGACTGTGCCCCAAAGCGGTGCACAGGGCCAAGGGTCAGGGTTGGGGCTCTAGCCCGTAAATCCCCCTTCAGACATGAGGCCTTCTCCCTGTCCCGTACCCCGATAGAGAAGCCTTATGTATCCAAAGGTAAGAAACTGAAGTTTTCAGCTGGTGTTACTCTAAGAGAAATGTTCTGCATCTAAATTATCGAGTATTTGGAAGGGAAATGGCTTTTATGTCCCCTGGCATTGATGAGGATTTTTCTTCAATCTTCCTGCAATTACTGTGACAGGCTGTGCTGTTTTCCTTCTACTGGTTTTCAAGAAACAGGCAAACAGTCGAGTGGTTTGAATGGCAAAGCCACTAGGATCTCCCCATAAACACTTCAGGGGAAAGAAAAGAAAACCCCCCACCCCTGATGAGAGGTGGGAGGAAGGGGTTGCCTAGAGGCACCAGCTTCTCCTGTGGAGCAAGAAGGCTCAAGCAGGCCCTCTGGGGCTCTGTGAGGTAGTTACTAGCACTGCTGGTTCCCAGTTTGGCAGAGGGTGTGTCTGGGGTGGGAGGAGGGGAAGGCACCCTTGAGAGCTAACTGAGGTCCCTCCTCACTGCCCGTCTGCCAGGCCTGAAGGGAACTTGGCGGTGCTATCTCTGCAGTAGGGGCAGGGGACCGAGAGCAGTCCCACAACAGGGAGCTACCTGGAGCCCCAAACTTCCTCTCCTTCCCCAAAGTGCAACCAGAAGCTGACAGACCAATTTCTCGGCTCCCTACCCCTTGGCTTGACAAACACCACACCCTAGTCCCCCAGGAGCCTCTGAAGGGAAGGGCCTTACCCTTAGCTCCCAGTTTCCAGGAGGCCTTCCTCCTCAGACAGCCAGGTATATGAGTCCAAAGCTGGCTATTGCTTTGATTCAGGAACAGCCTCTCTCAGCCTCTGTCTGTCTGTCTTTGGCACAGAGGAAAATGGACACAGAACCAACTAGAGGATCCCCCTCCAGTGTTCTCTGAGTTTTAAATGGGGTCTTTTCTGTCAATAGTGAGGCATAAACAAGAATAGTTCCCAACCGCCTCCAGAAGGAGGGGGTCAGGAAAAAGGAAAAAAGATTGATAAGGACTGGGAGGAGGGGAGGAAAGAGTAGAAAAGGGCTATAAAACTCCCTGTCCTTAAAAATGGCTCTCTCCTAACCAGACCCCTCACAGGAGCTGAGTCCACAACCCAAACTGCAAAAGGCAACCAGGCCGAGAGGGGATTAAAGCCATTTGGGGTGTAACTGGCAGATGCAGCTTCAAAGTCAGTCAGTGAATCAAACCATTTTGGTTATGTGTTTCAAAGAATTTAAAAATATATCCTAAAGAGATGGTCCTTTCTTAAAAATATATATGTAGCACACACACACACATATATATCTTAGAGCACAGAAGCATTTTTTTTTTAAGTCACTCTTCTCAAATCATCCAAATCTCCCAAGTGCTTTTCGCGATAGCTTGTTATCTCACCAAGGATGGGGAAATGGAGGTGCTGAGCAGGAGGGCAAGGAGTTGCCCTAAGACCTAGCCTATGGGACACAGGAGGGCCCGGCCCACCAAGACAGGTCCTTCATCCCACTAAACCTTAACCACCAAACCATGCTCGCTCCTTTTGCTTTCTGGTGGTATAACTTCCACGATTTTCCTGCTGGGCAAATATCAACGAGTGGAGCCTTGCCTAATCCAAGCAAGTGAAGTTTTCCAGTCCCTTGCCACACACTTCCTGGTCTCTTCTGGGAGCTGAATCAGCCAACGGAAAAGGACTTCGGCTCAAGGTGTGAAGGGAGCAGGCCCCCAAGGAAACTGAACACTGCAACAATCAAATTTCAGGTACTGTGGGATTTTTTTTTTTTTTCTTCCTGATGATAGTCTGAACCAGATATCAAAGCATGCTTGCTGCTGGAAATTCGCTTTAAATTATTAAATGGCCGACGTCTGAACGTTATCTGCTTTGTTTTGGGACAAAGCATACAGAGCCAGAGATGGAGAGCTGGGAGATCCTTTTTATGGTTGGGACAGGTGGAGAGGCTTAATTCTACTGGCCTGATGTGATCCCTAAATGCTTTTCTGCTTCTCTTCAATTTGGGCCAGTTCCGGGGGCTACAAGGGAATGTCCTAGGGAGAAAGTGATAAGGCAGGAACCTGTCCCAGTCACGTCCCCATATTCCCTGCCCATCCTTGCCATGAGCCACCCTAAATCAAGAATTCCCTAAGTTTGGGTCCACTTTTAAAATCAATCAGACCGATCTAAAGAAGACAGGGAGACAGAGGCGGGGGCAGTTAACTAGTATCTGTTTGCCCCTTGGATCTATGGATATAGATTAAGAGGAACAGCAAGACGGAACTGAAATGAAACAGTAACAACAACAACAACAAAAAAAGAAAAACACTGCAATGACAAACCAGGTGGACCTCTCTGAGGGCGAGAGGGTGGCCTTGTCTTTCTTCCATGAATGGAATCTCGGCTCCCATATTTTTAGACGGAGAAATATAGATTTTTTTAAAAGGGTACTTTTTTAGTTATTATTTCTCTCCTCGATAAAACGGAGGCAATATTTTAAAATATCTCAACAGCACCACTGCTGGGAAAAGCTTGCTGAGATGCTGTTTAACCAAAGGAGGAAAGAGAAGAGACCAAGGGCCAGGTGGTTGGTCGTTGGGCACTGTTTAACCACTGAGAGCCCCCAGCTCTGCTAGGCCTTTTAATCCCATCAGGTAGGATATTCCAGCAGTGGCCAGCAGCTGGGGCTCTAGAAGTCAGGGATCAGGGCCAAACAAGGCTCTGGGCTCTGTCCCTCTGGGCTCTTTCAAACCCAGGCCTTTCCTCTTAGCACTAGCCTCCTCCTAAGGGGGCAGCCCCCAAAGCCTTTCCCATCAGGCCTGTTCTCCATAGAGAGTTCCTAAAGGATTACTGGCTCATGTAAGAAATTATGAAACATAACTTTGTTTTTTCTTTTCATTAAAAAAATAAAATATTCAAGACTATCAGCTTCTCTTTTGTTTTTTCTTTTTTATATAAAATATCAGCAAGCCGCAAAAAAACAAAAATCAAAAAAAAAATTTTTTTTAATGGGGTTGGGGGGAACAAAAAGGAAAATAATTGCTGAGGTAACTTCATACCTTGAGGTAGTTTACTTCGCACACAGCATTGCCTGACTACGCCCACATGTTGCGGTTGTCTTGTTGTTACTGTTGTTGCAATGTTGAAAGGAGGGGAACTCCACGCATGGGCTTTTCCATATGTAGAGAGGCCTCCCTTCCCAGCACACTTGATAGCATTGTCCAGGGTAGCTAAAGTGCATTACCTGGCTAATATGCATTGTCAATCAGTATATTAGGAGGGGAGGCCTAGCCTCATTTAACTGATGGCTTCTGTCCCCCACAAGGGCTAAACACTCCATAGGATCTTAATAAGCCTGGTAAATCAATAAATTATATTTACCCCTTGCTATACAATGCTGCTGGTATTCTGAATTGTTTTTTATCATGCTGATAATGATTCATAGAGACAGAAGCCGTCAGTTAAAAATTCCTCTCAGATACAAACAGAAGCAAGTACTCTCCAATTTACTCAATTTGCCAGATGATGGACTTTAGCTTTATCGGGAGCTCAGGGTTGGGTTCCAAGTCCCACCACCAAGGAAACAGTGCCGTGGCTGGGAGTGCCCCACAACCCCTGCCTCTAGGAACCAGCCCTTATGGGAGCACATGGGCTGGGGTGAGGGCACCGTGGCAGCCTTTGGGGCCACTCAAGTCCTCCATGGAACTGAGACTTTATCAAGGGGAGTTAGCGTCCCCTTCCCAGTGCTCATATCCAATCATTAAAATAGACTTTAAAAAAATATAAAATCCGCCTGAGAACGATGGGAATCAGGGACAGTGGTCAGCCCCTACCCTGCTGAGCATTCAATACCACCTATGTGCACCTGGACATAATGTGAAGCCTACACGAGAGAGGGAGGTGAATGTGGTGGGGAAGCCCCAACACAGTGGGGAAATTTCAGTTGTGCCAATTTGAAGACGGTGATCTGGAACAGATCAGCCACAAGGGCACTTCTTTTAAACGTGGATTATTATGTATTTTAACCATCTTTCTCCCCATTTTCCCCTCTTCTTCATTCCCTATTGTACCTATTGGTTAGGGAGTGATTGGAATTAATCTACAGATACTGACAGTTCTTTTCCCTTGAGTCAATATTGTAAGCAAAGCAATGCATTCATTTGCATTTTTTTCTGGTAGCAATAAAGATAAAACAATTAGTGTAAATATAGAAAGAGGCAGCAAATGGAGGTATTTTAATCAATTACCCAAGTAGGGGGAAGAAAATTGGAAAAATGTTAAGGTCAAGAAATGAACCATCCTTTAAGGCTGATTAAAACACCCCTCTGCATGTTTTTAAAACCTGAAGGAAATTTTATTTTTCTTCCCACTTGAGGTGTGATCCACCCTCTTGGTGGGGCCTGGAGAGCTTCTATAAACAATCCACGTTTAAAAGTGCCTTGCGCTAGAATTTCTGACACCCCGAGGGGCAGAGAATGTTGGGCCAATTGGGTGGGTGTCTGGGGCTAAGAGATCAGGGTTCCTCACTGGAACATCTTTCTCAATCAAGTGGGCAAACCTGATCTACAGCCCGGCCCAGGTGTCCCAGATTCCCACTCATTCTCAGGCCTGCCAGGGAGAGCACACTCTCGATTTCTGCCCGTTGTTGTCCTGGACTCGAAGGGACAGGGAGGGGCTGGTCACTTCCTCCGTGCCTGGGCCTGGTTACTCTGTCCCTTCTGATGCTGCTGCTTAACCTGGGCCAGGATGTCTCGGATCTTCCGCTGAGCCATCTGCAGCAAGAACAGGCAAGAGGGTGGGTGTGAGGACCTCCAAGAAGACAGCCTTCCACGGAAGAGAGGTCATCAGGTCCAGACACAGGCAATAAACAGAACAGGTCACACGGGACTCAGAGGAAAGATAAAGAGGAAGAATGAGGGGTGGGGTGACCTTACATTTCTTTGCTTCCAGTGGAGCCTGAGCATCCCCTGGAAAATACAGCAAACGTCGTGGGTTTAAGTGGGAGATGGGGTTAGGGGACATGAAGGAAGGAGAAACAGTAGTATCAATCCATTCATCAGAATTTAAAATTTGACAAAGTTGATACACATTACCAAACCCAAAACAGAATGCCTAGAGTTTCTAGGCAGAAATATATTACGCATTGTACAGCAGTGGTCCCCAACTCCCAACTGTTCTGGCACCAGGAACTGGTTTCATGGAAGACAATTTTTCTTCCACGGATGGAGGTGGGGGTGTGGAAGTGGTTTCAGGATGAAGCCTCAAATCAGCATGCATTAGATTCTCATAAGGAGTGTGCAACCTAGATCCTTCGCATGTACTACACATCCCTGGAGCACTTCACAACAGGGTTCACCCTCCTATGAGAATCTAATGCCGCCCTGATCTGACAGGAAGCAGGGCTCAGGAGGTAATGCCCGCTAGTATGCCGCTCACCTCCTGCTGTGCAGCCCAGTACCAGTCCGTGGCCCAGAGTTTGCGGACCCCTGTTATAGAGGGTTATAACTTAGGAGACATCATCAGAAATCCATGCTTCATTTTAATACCCCAGGAAAAGGAATAAAATGTCCAGATATAGCCAGGAGCGGTGGCTGACGCCTGTAATCCTAGCACTTTGGGAGGCTGAGGTGGGTGAACTACCTGAGGTCAGGAGTTCGAGAGCAGCCTGGCCAACATGGTGAAACCCAATCTTTACTAAAAATACAAAAATTAGCCAAGCGTGGTGACGCGCACGTGTAATCCCAGCTCTTTGGGAGGCCGAGGCAGTGAGATCACTTGAGCCCAAGTGTTTGAGACTAGCCTGGGCCACACGGTAAAACCTCATTACTACAAAAAAAATACAAAAATTAGCTGAGTGTTGTGGTATCTGCCTGTAGTCCCAGCTACTTGGGGGGCCTGAGGTGGGAGGATCACTTGAGCTGCCCTCCAGCCTGGGTGGCAGAGCGAGACCCTGTCGCAAAAAAAAAAAAAAGAAAAAGAAAAAGAAGAAGTTGATCTAGGTCGGGAAAATAATGTGGAGTCAATAAGAGGTCCAACTCCATCAACCATGGCTTGATGTTTTACATAGCTTTTCATTTAATTCTCCTTCTGATCAGCTAAAATTGCTTCCGTGTTTAATATTAATATATCCCGGCTTTGTGCATCTTTGGATATTTACTCTCTTAAAAAAAAAAAAAGCTGAATTAAAGATTCACATTTACCCTCTTAAGCTTCATTTATAAAATGAAATTGTTGTGGGAATTAAATGAGTTGATATACATAAACCACAAAAAACACTGCTGGGTATATCCAAAGACACTCATAAATCTTAGATATTATTATTATTTTATGGCTCTTATTAATACTTCCTTTTTTATTTGTTATTTTATATACATATTGTTGAGATGTAACTAAAGCCTCTTATAAATACTTCTCTCAAAGGGTTACCAGAGAAAGTTACTTATCCAAGGTCACATAGCAGAAAGGCTATATATGTGAAGTTTGAGGTCAAAGCTCCCTGGCTCCAAAACCTCCATACTTGATGCTATACTATATGGCACTGGAAGCCAAAAAACCAAGAGCCAGTTTGCCCCAATTGCTCTAGCAGCCCCAGCAGACCACAAGCCTGCTAAGATCTGGATATCCTCTATGAACTGTAGGAACTGTGATCAACAGTCTCCAAAGTTCCTTTCCAGTTCTAACACTGATGGATTTAAGACTTTAGGAAAACACCATTAGCTGTCAACCACCTGTTTGCTTGCCTTGCTGAGGTTCAGCAAAACTTGAACCTGATATTGGCCTTCCCTTTCAGGCTCTGGAGCCTGTCCGAGTGCTGAACAGCGATGATGAGTTCTGGGAAAGGAATGGGAGGGTGAAGAGCAGAAACCAGGGAGAGAACAGCCATTCTGAGAAAGGCAGAGGGACTACATTTCAAAAATGTAATCAATCCAGGGTATTAGTACTGTTATCATTATTCCATGAACAAAGCCAATCTTCTTTCATAACCAGTGCAGAAAGGGGTTAGGGAGGGACTAATGTAGAACATATATATCTATGCAATATATATACATTAAACTTGTCAAATCACTTTCCCTAGAGAATAATAAGAGGGAATATGTCATCTACACATCCCACTTCCGCACCTGAAAGAGGGCAATAACCTAGCCCAGAGGCAGGCAGATGTGGCTGAGGCCCCAGGACTTGTCAAGGTCATGCAGGTCAACCTCTGGAGTCTCTGCTTCTCTGCTCCCTGGGCTCCTGCAGCCCTCCCGCAATGGGGGAGCACCATATGTACCTGACTGGCATAGAAATGTCCGATGATTTTCACGATGACCTGGTCGTTCTCATCAGGGGTCTGGTCTCTTGGTACTACCACCTCAGCTGCCGTCAAATTCTGCAACTCGTTCACCTGGGGGTGGCCAGAGAGGAGCTCAGGGTGCCATCAAGAAAGCATGGGTGGGGTTGGAGGAAGGAACCAGGGTTAACTAGTGGGGTGAAACTGGAAGAGTCAGGACCTGAGCTTGGGGAGTAGAATCAAGTAAATGAGCAAATCAGGAGTCCTGAGGTTGAGCAGCACAGGAGGCCAGAGAGAGCTGTTGAGATTGGAGACCATGGTCCAGGGCTTTCAACCTGGTCCTCACAGCTCACCGTTTTGCCACCTTTGCCAATGACCCGGCCAGCTGCTGATGCTGGCACACGTATGTGGGTCTCCAGCTTTACTTCCTCCTTGGGACCAAAGAAGTTCTCCTCCTTGAGTTTGCCGTAGATTCTTCCCTGAGCCTGAGAAGAGGAGGTAATTGTTAATCAGTGGCTCATATATCTGTGACAAAAGGGAAAAGTGGGAAAAAGGAAGCTCCAGCCCATATTTTCTGGCCCACAGGCCCTCCCCATCCTGGGTGGGCTAACCATCTAAGGCAGATGAAGGGCAAGGCTCAGGTGGGCAGCTTGTAAGCACTCCTTCTGCTTAGCTATCATACTGGAGACCCTGGGTGGAGATTATGAGTTGTGAGTAACTGAATAAACACTTCCCAAGGGAAAAAACAGTTCCCAGAGGAATGTAATTCACAAGCTACAAACCAGACCTATGGAGTCTGGACGCGGCACTGACCAGCATTTCAAGGCCCTGAATTGCAACTAATCAAGTCACACAGAGGGCAGGCCTGTCTGACTCTCCAGTGGCCCAGAGAGCTGTCCCACTCCTCTATCATCACATATGTTAGGTTAAGCTAATTGATGGTTCATTTTTTGGCTGTCTGATCAGAAGTTCAAGAACCTTAGGATTTAGTGGGGACATAAGAGAATTTGGCATTAAAGGCCTTCCTTAGAAATGAAGGCAGAGTGCAAATAGATGCCCTCGGACTTCTTTCCTTCCCATCTTCTTCTATGGACCTTAAAAAGGGAAGACGAAGTCAACAGAAATCCAGTTTGATGTCAATTTGAAAACAGCTCTGCAGCCCTTTATCCTGCATGGAAGGCTTAAAGATGTGATGAGGACTTGACAGCTAATGGGAAACTGCCCCAGCCTTTTTCCTACCTCAGGGGAAATACTCAACCTCAATTCCTCCATGTTCAGCTTGCAAAACAATAAAGACTAAAACCTTGAATTGGGCCTCTGGCGGTCCAGTGATGATAACCATACGGACTTTGGAGTCAGGTGTTTCAGGTGGTGCAATCTAAAAAGCAAAAAGCTTGTCAATGAAGGACCCTCTATGGGGAGCCCCTCACCACGTCCACAGTTGCCCTTCTACCACCCTTACTCCCAAATACCCATTCTGAAGACTTAGGGAAGGAAGAACAAAGACTCTGAAGCCCACATCATTGCGCCTGCGCACCAGAATTATTAGGAGGGCAGAGGTGGTCAGTTAGAAGGACTGACTTCAGTGACACTTTCTAAGTAGGGCCTCCTGCTCTCGCCACTTACCAATCTCCCAATCTCCCAGAGAGGTTTCAGTGGAGTCCTGCCAATAGGCAAGGACACAAATGAAATGACCAACGGATAGAGGGCAGTGATTGTACCTCCAGTGGAGAACAATCAAGGTTTTTGCTCAAACCTTTTAAGACAACTAAAGCAACTGGATTTAAGTTCGTGAAAATTTAACAGCACCCTTGTTTCACTATGACAGATTCTCCCTTCTGTCTCCCCTGGACCTTGGCCAGGGAAGGTGACAGACAACTAACACTTAACTTGGTGTTAGTATATGAGTGAAGGGCTTTCTTTGGCTACACAGCTTCATAATATTGTACTGATGAGGAAAGTGAGGCTCAGATCATATAGTGTATTGGAAGAAGGGGGTGATGAGGTGGATCTGGGATTTGAACCCAAGTCAATTGGTGTTAGAACCTAAGTTCTCTTTCTATGTTATAACCCTGCCCCTGCCCAGCCTGAAAACCCAGAAGCACTGAAGCCATCCCATGGGAACCAAGCAAGGTCAAAAACAAAGAGAACTTTGATTCCATGGGGGAAAGGTCCCTCACATGACACACAGAATTCTCAAATGAGTAGGGGGAATGTGGGAGAAAGTGCAGAGTGATAAAAGCAGAGCCCCTTCCCTTTCCAGAAACAGGAAGACCCACAGAGCAGATCACCTTGATGGAGGCGCTGGCAAACCGGGAGAGCTGTTTGATGTGCTGCCCCTTCTTGCCGATGATGGCGCCCACTGCCTGGGCGGGAATAAACACCTGCACCATCTCCTGCTCGGGAGCCTGCTGCCAGGACAGGGGGCGTTACTACCAGGGGGCCCAAGTAGCATGGCCCAGAAACCCTCCACTCCCCTGCCTTGCATCCTCAAGAAGGAAGGAGTACAGGCACCAAACTACCACCCTGGGCTGCCAAGGGATGCTGTGAGCTCTTTAGCTCTTCCGATGCCCAGCAGGGCTAAAGGGAAGAGGCCAGGAAAGAGTGAGGTTACAGTGCTGCCTATGTCCCGGGAGCTTTCTAGGCAGACATTTGGGAGCCTCAGAGCCAGTGGCTAGGAGAACTGGAGAGGAGGGATGCCCATGAGACCTTCCTTCCCTCTCCCTGTAAACTTGCCAAGCATCCAACTCCCATAGGGTGCTGGATCCCCCTCAAGGCAGGCCACATATGGGCCCGGGGTCCCGTGTAATGAGACCTTCCACCTACCATAAAGGAGCTATAGGGAGCAGCCCCAGTAACGCTGCTGGGAGGTGGCGGGACTGCGCTGGACGAGGCTGGGAAAAGACCTACAGCAGCCAGGTTCAGGCCGGGGATCAGGTGAGACTGCAGCTGGGGAAGAAAGGTGAGGAGGAGGAGTCAGCACACCGACAGGCCCTGGTTGTACAAAAGGCGAGTAGCCCCAGGGGGAAGTGGGCCAAAAACATGAATTACATGCTTTTGCACAAAAGCCTATTCTGTGCTTTTCATATACTCTCACCTACACACTTCGGGTGTGGAATTTTAAGTGATATGATGTTCTCACTGGACTAACGGCTAGCAACTGCAACCAGAAATGCCAAACAGTTATACACCCTCAGGAGTTCTTCCTCTCTGGCTGTTCAGACTGCTGGAGACAGACGATATGACTCATGACACTGTACTATAATCCCCTACATGAGAAAAAGGCATGGAGATAGCTCCATCTGACTTCTAGGACTGTGGTTCTAAACATTTTTGGTCCTGTACACCAACCCCAAGTCTCCTTTAAAAATCAGATGAGTTGCGTGCAGTGGCTCATGCTTATAATCCTAGTACTTTAGGAGGCCAAGGCAGGAGAATCGCTTGAGCCCAGGAGTTCAAGACCAACCTGGGTGACGCAGCAAGACCCTGTTCCAAAAAATAAAATTTTTTTAAATTAGCTGGGCATGGTGGTGCACACCTGTAGTCTCCTAGGTACTTGGGAGGCTGAAGCAGGAGTATCCCTTCAGCCCAGGGGGTCAAGGCTGCAGTAAGCTATGATTGTGCCATTGCGCTCCAACCTGGGCAACAGACCAAGACCCTATCTCAAAAAAATTAAAAAAAAAAAAAAAAAAAAAAAATCAGATGACAATGATGGATCCCCGCATTTCACTAAAGTGTACACAAACACAAATTGTACACATACTTAGAATCACAGGACTCAAAGCCCAAGATTGGACCCCTACTCTAGGAACCAGGTGAAGAATCCTTGCTAATTAAATACTATTTAAATACTATTTCTGACAGTCGAGATCCAAAAGCATCAACTAAAGCTCCAAAGCCGCACGGCACAGGGCACATGTCCATCACCCCCAACCCCACAAGTTGCTGTTGCTAAGACTCAGGAAAGGATAAGCAGAGGGTACTACCCAGCACTCACGCTCATGGCGGCCACATCGTTCTCGTAGGCCTCCCGAACTTTCTTCATTATTTCCTGCTCAGCCCTGCAACAATTCTCAATGGCCCCCTTCACAGTGATGGTCCTCTCGGGGTTGTAAAGAGTAAGGTCTTGCAACCTGGCAGGAAGAGCAGAGTCATGTCCTTTCACTGGCAGGCCAGGACCAGGCCCCAGCAGGAGCAAAGACGAGAGGCCAGCTGAGTCATACGCTCGCCACTTCCGCAGCCTATTCAACTTCTAGCAAATAACTCTGCATCTCCAGTCTTTGGTGTCCCCAGTTTGTAATCAGGGCAGGGAGTAACACGGAGAGAGATGACAACACCCAACTCAAACCCCTCTGTTAGCAATGGATCCAATGTCAGACAGATTATGGTTAGTGTGTCTAAGTTTCTCCCTTGATTCTACATAATCCATGTCCTGTACCTTTTTGGACAAGAACAATTACTTTGCCCTCAGGCTAGTCTCTGATGAAATGAAGAGGCACACTGCTTGCAGGAGCAGCCCACCACAGACAGAAAAGGGCCAAGGTCACTTCTCACAGTGACAGACAGGACTACAGCCCTGAGTCCCTGGCTCCTAGCTGCAGGCTGTCAGCAAGCCACAGGGAAAGAGGGCTGTCATGTGGTTGGACGTGGACTGTAGAGGCAGCACCCTACAACACCCCACCCCATATGGCAGTGGGAATGGGCAGATCCAGTCCTTACAGAGATTTTTTGAATGCTCTTTATCACTTCTACTATTTTTCCTTCAAGAGGCAGAAAGAGCATCCATTTTAAAAGAGCACATGTCAAGGTTGCATGATGAAATACTGACCCTGGCCTCCATGCATCCCCCACTCATAAATAGGGAAATAGAAGAGAGCCTTACGAGGAGATGGTGATTTTTGTCTCGGTATCTTGCTCTACCTTCTTCAGGTTCCGTCCTTCCTTGCCAATGAGACGCCCTACAAAGTTATTATGGGCCAGGATCTTCAGGGGAACCTCGTCAGCCCTTGGGAAGACAAAGGAAGAAGTGGAAGACAACAGCTCCTTCAATTGTGGGCATCATGAAGACTCAATCACCATGACATCCTAGACTTGGCATTTCCAAGTAAAACATCTCAAAACTTATCAAACTGCATACTTTAAAAATATGTATGATTGGCCAGGCGCAGTGGCTCAAGCCTGTAATCCCAGCACTTTGGGAGGCCGAGATGGGCAGATCACAAGTTCAGGAGATTGAGACCATCCTGGCTAACACGGTGAAACCCCATCTGTACTAAAAAATAGAAAAAACTAGCCGGGCGAGGTGGCGGGCGCCTGTAGTCCCAACTACTCGGGAGGCTGAGGCAGGAGAATGGCGTAAACCCAGGAGGCGGAGCTTGCAGAAGCTGAGATCCGGCCACTGCAGTCCAGCCTGGGAGACAGAGCGAGACTCCGTCTCAAAAAAAAAAAAACCTATGATTTATTATACATCAATTGAACATCTATAAAGTCAATTTGCTTTATTTTATTTTTTGAAACAGGGTCTCATTCTATCACCCAGGTTGGAATGCAAGGCTCACCACAGCTCATGCGAGCCTCCCTTCTCAGCCTTCCGAGTAGCTGGGACTACGTACACAGGCCACCACGCCCAGCTAATTTTTCTATTTTCTGTAGAAGTGAGGTTTCACTATGTTGCCCAGGCTGGTCTAGAACTCCTAGCCTCCAAAAGTGCTGGGATCAGAAGCATAAGCCACTATGCCCAGGCAATAAAGCTATTCTAAATAGCACTAGTGTGTAAAGGAACATGTCTAAGGAGATTCCTTGCATCACTGTTTTATGATAAGGAAAAGTTTAAAACAATTTCAACACCAATCAAGAAATAGGAGATTGATCACATGAATTATGGATAGCTATACTGTGGAATTCTATGCAGTTATAAAAAGAATGAGGTCGGTCCATTTGTACTAATATACGTGCTGATACAGAACATGAAAAAAATATAGAACAGCCTGTTCAGTGTGATTCTCTTTGAGCTAAAACACAAGTGCACACACGCACACATGAATACACACAGGCACACATATCCATACATGTAGGCACACATACACAATATACACACACCTGTGAGCGCACAGAATTTCTAGGAGGTCATACAACAGAGTAAGAAGGGGTGGGGTATGGTGGCACACGCCTATAATCCCAGCACTTTAGGAGGCTGAGCTGGGTGGGTCACTTGAGTCCAGGAGTTCAAGACCAGCCTGGGGCCGGGCACGGTGGCTCAAGCCTGTAATCCCAGCACTTTGGGAGGCTGAGACGGGCGGATCACGAGGTCAGGAGATCAAGACCATCCTGGCTAACATGGTGAAACCCCGTCTCTACTAAAAATACAAAAAACTAGCCGGGCGACCTGGCGGGCGCCTGTAGTCCCAGCTACTCGGGAGGCTGAGGCAGGAGAATGGCGTGAACCCGGGAGGCGGAGCTTGCAGTGAGCTGAGATCCGGCCACTGCACTCCAGCCCGGGCGACAGAGCGAGACTCCGTCTCAAAAAAAAAAAAAAAAAAAAAAAAAAAAAAAAAAAAAAAAAAAGACCAGCCTGGGTAACATGGCGAAACCCTATCTCTACAAAAATCACAAAAAACTAGGCAGGCGTGGTGGTGCATGCCTGTTGTCCTAGCTACTCGGAAGGCTGAGGCAGGAGAATCCCTTGAGACCCGGAGGCAGAGGTTGCAGTGAGCTGAGATCATGCCACTGTACTCCAGCCTAGGTGACAGAGTCCCTGTAAGAAGATTTCTCAGTTTACATCTTTTTGTGCAATTGCTGACTGTATTTCTTGTATGTCTGTATTATAGCTTGGAAGTTGAGTTGGGGAGGCTAACTGGACTAGCCGTCCCTGAAGAGCCAAGAAAAGCTGGAGACTTACGTTTTGGTGTCCTTGGCCTCTTTATGCATAATCTCCAAGATCATCTTACAAGCGGAGGAGCAGCCCTCAGGGGTGGAGTGCACACTGATGGCTTTTTCAGCTGCACCTGCATTCTCCTTCCTATGCACGTCTATCCTGGGGGCCACAAGGACAAGGCTGGTTAGTCGTCTCCAGTGATACCAGTACTTCAGGCTCCCCACCCCCACCACCACTCCTCAGTCAAAGGCATAGAACCTGCTCTTCTTGGAACAAGGCCAATCAAGTACAAATTTGGGAAGGGCAATGAAAGGACTGGAGAAATATGACCCATCTGCTACTATGGATTCTGTCTCAGACCAGCAATGCCTCAATCCACAGGTGGTTGATGGCCAGGCACGGTAGCTCATGCCTATAATTCCAGCACTTTTGGAGGCCAAGGCGAGTGGGTTACTTGAGGCCAGGAGTTCGAGAGCAGCCTGGCCAGCATGGTGAAACCCCGCCTCTACTAAAAATACAAAAAAATTAGCTGGGTGTGGTGGTGCACACCTGTAATCCCAGCTACTAAGCAGGATGAGGCACAAGAATTGCTTGAACCTGGGAGGAGGCTGCAGTGAGCTGAGATCACACCATTGAACTCCAGCCTGGGTGACACAGTGAGACTCTGCCTCAAAAAAAATAAAAAAAATAAAAATAAATAAATAAATAAGCAGTGGCTGGGGACAAGAACACAGCTTATGACACAAATGCAGGGGTGGGAACTACCAGCCCACAGTTCCAAAGCTGCATTTCCACTTGAATTTCGTATGTCCCCCTTGAAACAAATATAAAGAGAGGACACTCTTTATATTTGTGCCCCAAACTCAAAGTAAATAACAAGAGTTACTATGATAAGGACATAATGTGACATGTTCTTTGCCACTCAGTACACTGATAAGATAGAACAATTAGAGAAAAGGCCTGGTGTGGTGGCTCATGCCTTTAATCCCAGCACTATGAGAGGCTGAGGCGGCCGGATCACGAGGTCAGGAGCTCCAGACCAGCCTGACCAACATGGTGAAACCCTGTCTCTATTAAAAATACAAAAATTAGCCAGGCATGGTGGCACGCGCCTGTAATCCCAGCTACTCGGAAGGCTGAGGCAGGAGAATGGCACGAACCCGGGAGGCAGAGGTTGCCATGAGCCAAGATCATACCACTGCACTCCAGCCTGGGCGACAGAACGAGACTCTGTCTCTAAAAAAAAAAGAAAAGAAAAAAGAAAAAAAAAAAGATTAGAGAAAGAAGGTGGCAGTGGCAGAATGGGAGATGGGGCACAATTATGAGGGTCCTAATTTTGGACAGGTTGGCCCGCCTTGTTACATTAAGTGGTCATGAAATCACAGAGGACTGAGGAGTGGCTGACTCATCCAAATGAGGTTTGCTTGGAGACTTTTTTATGAAACTGCACAAGAAATTATAGAACCTCTCTTGCTAATACAAGTGTGTGGCCCAGCACCCCAAGACCCATTCTCCCTCCCTATCTGCCCTCCCTTTCCCAGGAGGCTGGTATTAGAAGCAGTGACCCCTGAACACTGCAGGCAACATTTCCTAAAAGGTAAATGTTGATGTCCCCGGCATGCTTCCAGGCTTCTAGTGGGCCTCTTTAGGTACCAACCACTGTTCCCTAGCAACCAGCCTCCATTTCCCAAGAGCCAGGACTCACTTGGACTGGGTCTGTTTTGTGATGTTGCGGATGGTGGCCCCCTCCTTGCCAATGATGGCACCCACATACTGGGTGGGCACCAGGAGCCGAAGAGGGAATATCCACTTGCTGCTGCTTGGCTGGGGCCCCCGCTGCCACAGGTGAGCCCTGGCGGGGCTGACCCCGAGAGCCAAAGCCCCCTCGGCGCCCATTCTCAGGTCCCTGTGCTATCTGCTCATCAGGGATGTAGGAGACCTTCAGAGCATGGTTCTCCAACTGGTGGCCATTCAGCTTCATGATGGCTCTGGGGACAGAGTGAGAGTCTACAGTCATTCCAATCCATGCCAACCATACCAAATGCTCTCTTGGCCAAAGCACTCTAGTAAGTTACAGCTTGGAACACACTAAAGAAAAGGAGATAGTCGCCTGCCCACTACTCCCACCTCCATTTTTCAGAACTTTCCAGTCTAAATGGCATCAGACTCCAAAGAAAAAGTAAATAAATACAGTGTTCCCTAACTTAGTTGGGATTTAATGTTCACAAAGGCCTTCCACTGGAATCATCAGTGAAATGGGCTTCTAGTCCAATAGAGTATAGGGTTCTGTCAGCCTAAAAAGGAAGAGCAAGCCATAGATCTCAAAGTCCTCCCATGCCAACTGGAGAGCACACCACAGACCTGAAGACGCTCCGCAAAGCTAACACGTACTCTTTCTGGATTGAAGAATCCCTACCACAGGGTGAGGAAACCAACTGCTAACTACTACTGCTACATTATCCTAACTTTAGAGACAATGAACCAAGGTCAAAGGAGATTGAGATGTATGTATGTAGAATTCAAATGTTAATCCTGCCCTAATGAAGTATGGGGTTTATTTTTGTTTTTGATATAAAATCTTTCAGATAAAAATTAATATTTCCATAATTAAGATAGAGCAAACACACATTCTTGAGTCCATTATTTAAGCAAATTTATAATATAAATGACTTCCATGAATACTAGAGTTCCTGAATATCGTTTGAATATTTGCCTACAGGCTTATAGGAAGTTTCCGTAGCCTTCTCTTTGTAGAAATTCCAGTTTTTCTCAATTTTTCCCTCCTTCAGTTATTCCATTTTGCATTCTTCATAAAAGGCTGGATCATTATAGTGAGCAGTTAGATATTCTTTTAATAAAGGATTTTCTTTACGGCATTTTTCTACCATAAGGATTCCAGAGTTCTTGCAACATTTGGTAAAATCTTGAAGTTGTTCAGAACACCTCTCTCTGGCCTTTTCTCTCATTATTTTAGGGATCCAAACATCTTTTTCAACATGCCTGAGATGCTGCTTTAAAACTTGCAGCGTCTTCCCATTGTTTCTGATATAAAATTCAAACTCCTTGAAATGCTTGAAATGGTTTACATGCCATTTCATGATTCACAACTGAAACCCCTCCATGGCCATGGCACACACTCCTCTTTGATCTCAATTATTTCTTGTGGCCTTTGCTTAAGCCACTGTTTTTTTTTGGTTTTTGAGACAGAGTTTCGCTCTTGCTGCCCAGGGCCGGAATGCAATGGTGTGATCTTGGCTCACTGCAACCTCCGCCTCCCAGGTTCAAGCGATTCTCCTGCCGCAGCCTCCTGAGTAGCTGGGATTACAGGCATGCGCCACCAAGCCTGGCTAATTTTTGCATTTTTAGTAGAGACGGAGTTTCTCCATGTTGGTCAGGCTGGTTTCGAACTCCCAACCTCAGGTGATTCACCTGCCTCGGCCTCCCACAGTGCTGGGATTACAGGCATGAGCCATCGGGCCCGGCCCAAACCACTGTTTTTGAAATTTCAGGGCAACCCATCAGAAAGTCGTTAAATTAATCTGCCAGGTCCAGCGCCATCGCAGCGGGTGAAGCAGCAGCAATTGAGGAACTTTTCTGAGCTGCTGGTACACACACACACACACAAAAAAGTGCAGTCTCGAAATTTTAGCTCCTTCGCAGTCTCCCACTGTCTTTTTTAAATATATATACATATTTATTTATTTATTGATGGAACGCTTCACAAATTTGCGTGTCATCTTTGCGCAGGGACCATGTTAATCTTCTCTGTACCGTACCAATTTTAGTATATGTGCTGTCAAAGCGAACACGTCCACTGTCTTTTGTGCTACCCCTCCTTCCACAGTCCCCAGAGACCCCTAACTGCCCACTTGGCTCTGGGGCCACAGTCTCACAACCCTCCCCAACCCAATGGGGTAAGCCAGCGCGGTGCTGTAATACCACACGCCACCAGCAGATGCCGCAGCGCCAACACTTCACAAAGCCAACTTTCAAAATCACCGCTGGCAGCCATTTACTATGCCATATACTTGCCAAGCTTTATGCCAGTCGCTTCCAGTCAACCCTGCACCAGTTGGCCCAGCTAGGAAATGCGGCCACCATGAGGATTAAGTTAGTAAAATGGTACACAGTGCCTTAAACAGTGACCGGCTGGCAGTGTGAAATTATTACCAGGCCGAGACCAGCCTGGGGCCGCGGCCTCCACTCCCGCCTAGTGCAATCCTGTCCTGGGCCCTCCTGCAAGGAGGTCCCGCCCTCGGGGTTGCCTTACAGCCAGTTGGGGCTTTTGCCCATTTTCCTGTCACCTGCCACCAAGCTGCTGCTACACATCCCGGCTGGAATCTGACTCCTACTCCAGCAAAGTGGTGGAGGGGCAGGACTGGGTCAGCAAGGACACATCACCAGCTTCCTACAGGAACTTCTAGAAGGCGAGCAGCCCAGAAAATGGCACGGGCGGCGGCCTGGGGGAGACCTCGGAGGGCAGGGAATCCCTGCTCCCAGGTGCACCAGCCACCCCCACCGTTGCAGGTGCACGCCCACAGGGAGGCGCCACGTGCGTGTGGGGAGGCTGCGCAGTCCCAGTCTACCCACCACAGGCCGCTGCCCCAGATCGCTGCCACCTGCCAGCGCACCACGCATCCGCGTCCGCGTCCGCCCAGGCTCCCGGGGCAAAGATAACTGAGTTAAGACACCAGTATTCCAATCTTAGTTCTATTGCTCATTACGTGAAGCAGAAAACTTACAACGTAGTCTAGACCTAAGTCTCATCAACTGTAAAGGGAAACTGCTACTTGTGCCCTGCCTACCTTACAGCTAATACATTTAGGTCTGTAATCCATTTTGAATTAATTTGTATGCTCAGTGTAAGGTAGAAGTCCGAATTCATCTTTTGTCATGTGGATATCATCGAATTGCCCCAGCATCATTTGCTGAAATCATCTTATCTTTCCTAAATTGTCTTTTTAGCACTTTGTCTGAAAATAAAAACAAAAACCAGCCGATCATAAACATAAACGCTTATTTCTAGGCTCTGAATTCTATTCCATTGATCAGTATGTTTATCCTAATGCCAGTACCACACTAATTTGATTACCGTAGTTTGATGTAAGTTTTAAAATTTGGGAGTTTAATTCTTCTTTGTTCTTCTTATTCAAGACTGTTAAGGTTTTCCTGCATTTCCTCAAGATCAGCTTATCAATGTCAGCCAAAACTGCGTATCTTATAAAATTTACGTGACAATCACAAGTGAAAACATTATGTTTTTATATATTTATTATATAAATTAAGGGAAGGGATTTATCGTTTTTACACCTATTAAGTCTGGGACCTTCTTTGGTTGAAGCCACTTCTGTGGATTCCATCTTCAAAAGTTTTGTTTTTGGTTTTTCGGTTTTCGTTTTGGTTTTTTTTTTTAAGACAGGGTCTTACTTTTTTACCCAGGCTGGAAATTCAGGGGCATGATCTCAACTCACTGCAACCTCCACCTCCGCCTCAAGCAATCCTCCCATCTCAACCTGCTGGGTATGTGCCACCATGCCCAGCTAATGTTTTGTAATTTTTGTAGAGATGGGGTTTTGCCATGTTGCCCAGGCTGGTCTTGAACTACTGAGCTCAAGCAACCCGCCCTGCATCGGCCCCCAAAAGGGCTGGAATTACAAGCACAAGCCACTAAGCCTGACCGCACTTTGAAAGATTCTGAGGTTTTTAAAAAAATAATAAATAAAAAAGGCAAGGTGCAGTGACTCACGCCTGTAATCCCAACACTTTGGGAGACCAAGGTGGGCGGATCACCTGCTGTCAGGAGTTCAAGACCAGTCCGGCCAACATGGGGAAACCTCATCTTTACCAAAAAATACAAAAAATTGCCAGGCGGCTGGGCGCAGTGGCTCAAGCCTGTAATCCCAGCACTTTGGGAGGCCGAGGCGGGCGGATCACGAGGTCAGGAGATCGAGACCCTCCTGGCTAACACGGTGAAACCCCGTCTCTACTAAAAATACAAAAAACTAGCCGGGCGCGGTGGCGGGCGCCTGTAGTCCCAGCTACTCGGAGGCTGAGGCGGAAGAATGGCAGGAACCCGGGAGGCGGAGCTTGCAGTGAGCCGAGATCGCTTGCAGTGAGCCGAGATCGCGCCAGTGCACTCCAGCCTGGGTGACACAGGGAGACTCCGTCTCAAAAAAAAAAAAAAAAAAAATTGCCGGGCATGGTGGCGGATAACTGTAGTCCAGTAGGCTCGGGAGGCTGAGGCAGGAGAATCACTTGAACCCAGGAGGTGGAGGCTGCAGTGAAGAGATCGCACCACTGCATTCCAGCCTAGGCAAGACTCCATCTCCAACAACAACAACAAAAAAAGGCAAACCATTATATACCTCTAGCACTTTGGGAGGCTGAGGTAGGAAGATCGCTAACGCCAGGAGTTTGAGACTAGCCTGGGCAACATAGTGATACTCCCATCTCTAAATATTAAAAATGTTTAAACTGGCCCAGCATCGTGGTGCATGCCTGTTATCCCAGCTGCTTTAGAGGCTGAGGCAGGAGTATCCCCTCAGCCCAGGAAGTTGAAGCTGCAATGAGCTGTGTTTGCAACACTGCACTCCAGCCTGGGCAACAGGGAGAGAGTGTCTCAAAAAATAAAATAATTATTATTTTTTTAAACTGTGGCAAAGACGTCGGAATGGGAGACAGAATGGCTTGCTTACCACTTGGAGACTAGAGTCTCAGTCTATTTGGTATGTCTGTAAAATGGGGCTGAATAAGACTAAAGGGAGGGCACAAGCATCATCCATTCCCAAGGCTGACACTGGTTAGAAATGTTAACAAGGCAGCTGGGTGTGATGGCTCATGCCTGTAATTCCAGCACTTTGGGAGGCTGAGGTGGGTGGATCACTTGAGGTCAGGAGTTCGAGACCTTCCTGGCCAACATGGCGAGACCCCAACTCTACTAAATACACAAAAATGAGCCAGGTGTGGTGGTACACGCCTGTAATCCCAGCTACTCAGAAGACTGAGGCAGGAGAATCACTTGAACCTGGGAGGTGGAGGTTGCAGTGAGCCGAGATCATGCCATTGCACTCCAGCCTGGGCGACAGAGTGAGACTCCATCTCAAAAAGAAAAAAATTAAAATTAAAAGATTTAAAAAAAGTTAGCCAGCCGGGCATGGTGGTGTACCACCTGTAGTCCCAGCTATTCAGGAGGCTGTTACAGACAAATTACACATTTTGCACATTACTCATTTTTATTAATATCCGAGCCTGTTATAGGCTTTTGTCACATTTTCCTTTGGGCTTTCTTGCTCAAGAATTGCTTGAACCCAGGAGGTGCAGGTTGCAGTGAGCCAAGATTGCGCCACTGCACTCCAGCCTGGATGACAGAGCAAGACAGAACAAGACTCAGTCTCAAAAACAAAACAAAACAAAACAAACAAACAAAAAAAACCCAGAAATGTTCATGAAGTAACAAAGGGCAGGCGAGGTGGCTCAAGCTTATAATCCCAGCACTACTCTGGGAGGCCACGGCAGGCAGATCACTTGAGTCCAGGAGTTCGAGACCAGCTTGGGCAATATGGTGAAACCTCGTCTCTACAAAAAATACAAAAATGAACCAGGCATAATGGTGTGTGTCTGTAGTCCCACCTACTTGGCAGGCTGAGGTGGGAGGACTGCTTGGGCCCAAGAGGTTGAGGCTGCAGTGAGCTGATATCATGCCACTAAATTCTAGCCTGGGTGGCAGAGTGAGACTTGTCTCCAAAAAACAAGAACAAGGCAATAGTAGGCAGGAGAGAATGAGCAACTGTTGACATGAGCTTTAAAGCCAAACCCTGGTGGCCACAAGGGGCAGTAGGAACCTCTAGAAAATTCTGAGCCCAGGAGGTATCTAAAAGAAAACGGTAGGCATTTTAATAACAGGTACGATTTTACATAGTATTATTAGATTTGAGAAAGCGGCATGTTGAAGAAGCAAGAAAGCCCAAAGCAAAATATGGGAAAAGCCTATAACAGGCTCAGATATTAATATGAGTAATGTGTAAAATGTGTAGTCTGTCTGTAACAGCGAGTGAGAAGCATAATTGCTCAACCAAAGGGCTAGGAGCTAAAATTGTGGGTACGATGGGACTAAAAGGACCCCAAAACTATCACCAGCTAGGTTCACGACCATCACTGCAATAAAATGTCTGTCCCTGCATCCCAAGGTTGAGGAATCTTTTTGGAACCCCGAAGTTCCCCTTCATTATCACTAGATGGCGCCAAGAACATAGCAAAGGACTCTAAGGTCCCAGAGCAACCAGAAACCTATCAGCGGGGAGGGGACATTTTCGCCGCAAGGAATTTCCCACTTCTCTGGGAGGGCTTTGAGTCCCTTCCTTCTATGTATTTTTGCTATTGATCTTGATGTTTCTGAGCCTTTGAGATCCCTGAAACAATGGACATGAAGGAGACCCCCTGAAGAAACCTTTCATGCAAGGCTCTCGGTTTGGCTTGGGCTAATAACAAAACCCTGGATGGGGACCCCAGCCTGCCTAGACCCCCTGAGGAAAAAAGTGGGACCAGGCTCACACCACCCTCCTCAGAGCCCCCCCACCGCCCCCAGCCCCATTTTCCAACCCACTCACTGCCTGGTCTGCTCCCGGTTGGAATAGGTGACATTCACCACTGCCGTCTCACTCTCAGTGTTCACTGCAGAGAAAAGAGAGGAGAGCGTCAGAGCAGGGAAATCTGGAGGCCCAACCAATGAATCTCCAACTCCAGCTTTCCACATTTTGAGATCAAGAAGACATCTGGCAGGCCAGGCGCGGTGGTGGATCACGCCTGCAAATCCTAGCACCTTGGGAGGGCGAGGCTGGCGGATCACTTGAGCCCAGGAGATCAGCCTGGCCAACACAGTGAAACTCTGTCTCTACTGAAAAATACAAAAATTAGCTGGGCGTGGTGGCACGCGCCTGTAGTCCCAGCTACTGGGGAGGCTGAGGCAGAACTGCTTGAATCACTTGAACCTGGGAAGCAGAGGTTGAAGTGAGCTGAGATCGTGCCACTGCACTTCAAACCTGGGCAACAGAGGGAGATTCCACCTCAAAAAGAAAAAAAGAAAAAAAAAAAAAAAAGAAGACATCTGGCAGATACTCCAACCTGAATAAAAAGGCAAAAAAAAAAAAAAATTTTCCTCTTTCAAGGGAGCTACTTGAAAATTCAAATTTACCAGGGAGGGCATGGTAGCTCGTGCCTGTAATCCCAGGACTGTGAGAGGCAGAGGCAGGTGGATCACTTGAGCTTGAGAGACGAGCCCGGTCAACATGGCAAAACCCTATCGCTAACAAAAAACACAAAAATTAACCGGGCATGGTGCTGCACCCTTGTAGTCCCAGCTACTCAGGAGGCTGAGGTGGGAAGATCACTTGAACCCAGGAGGCAGAGGTTGCAATGAGCCAAGATTGTGCCACTGCACTCCAGCCTGGGTGACTGAGTAAGACCCAGTCTCAAAAAAACAAAGAAAGAAAGAAAATTCAAATTTACCTTCTTGCTTTTTGTCATTTGCTCAGTCAGTTCCCAAGAGAGTAGATATACAAATGGGTGTAGCCGCCCTATCAGCAGTTGCACAACAAGGCTATATGGCAAGGCAAACACTACTACCCACCTCCACACACTCTAAAGGGAATAAATTCCCTTTAGAAAGTTAAACTAGTTGGCCGGGAGCAGTAGCTCACACCTGTAATCCCCAGCACTTTAGGAGGCCGAGGCAGGTAGATCACCTGAGGTCAGGAGTTTGAGACCAGTCTGACCAATATGGTGAAACCCATTTCTACTAAAATTACAAAAAATTAGCTGGGCGTGGTGGCGTGCGCCTGTAGTCCCAGCTACTTGGGAGGCTGAGGCAGGAGAATCGCTTGAACCCCGGATGTGGAGGTTGCAGTGAGCCAAGATCGTGCCACTGCACTCCAGCCTGGGCAATAGAGCAAGATTCTGTCTCAAAAAAAAAAAAAAAAAAACTAGTTAGAAATCAACACATGTGGCCTGGTGCAGTGGCTCACGCTTGTAATCCCAGCACTTTGGGAGGCCAAGGTGGGCGGATCACGAGGTCAGGAGATCAAGACCATCCTGGCTAACACGGTGAAACCCCGTCTCTACTAAAAATACAAAAAATTAGCCGGGCGTGGTGGCGGGCGCCTGTAGTCCCAGCTACTCAGGAGGCTGAGGCAGAAGAATGGCTTGAACCTGGGAGGTGAAGCTTGCAGTAAGCCAAGATGATGCCACTGCACTCCAGCCTGGGCAACAGAGCAACACTCGTCTCAAAAAAAAAAAAAAAATCAACACATGCTGAATGTGATTAGCAATTTATAGAAGTAAATATCCCAAGAAATGGCCTGCAAAGATATGGCTGACAAAACTTGTAAACACCTAAATCCATTTTAGCAGTCTATGTATTCTAAGGACACAAGACCAACGTGTATTAAAATCCAGCTAAATAGAGGCCGGGCACAGCGGCTCACGCCTGTAATCCCAGCATTTCAGGAGGCCGAGGCAGGTGTATCACTTGAGGTCAGGAGTTCAAGACGAGCCTGGCCAACATGGCAAAACCTAGTCTCCACTGAAAGTACAAAAATTAGCCCAGTGTGGTGGTGCATGCCTGTAATCCCAGATACTTGGGAGGCTAAGACAGGAGAATTGCTTCAACTCAGGAGGCAGAGGTTGCAGTGAGCAGACATTGTGCCACTGAACTTCAGACTGGGTGACAAAGCGAGCCTCTAGCTCAAAAAAAAAAAAAAAAAAAAAAAAAACCTTGCTAAATGGACTGACAGGAATGGCTGTAGAAGTCTAGAAAGAAAAAAAAGAATTTGCATGTTTTCCAAGGGAAAGGATTTCCTGTCTTTGGATGTGGCCATTGTAGCCTCAGGATGCTAGCCATTGATCCCATCAAAATTCTTGGCTCTAGGAGAATGGTTTGGCAAGCTGACATTAGAATCCCAAGCAGTCTAGAAACATATTTCTCACTTACAATTATTAAAATTAACCGTCTGAGGTGGGAGAATCACTTCAGAAGGTCGTGCCAAGAATATGAGACCAGCCTGGCAACACAGGGAGACCCCGTCTCTACAAAAAATTAAAAAAAAAAAAAAAAAAATCAGCCGGGTGCAGTAGTAAACACCGACAGTCCCAGCTACTTGGGAGGCTGGGGCAGCAGGAGAATCACTTGATCCCAGAGGTTTGAGGCTGCAGTGAGCTGTGATAACACTGCATTCTAGCCTAGGAGGCAGAACTAGACTCTGTTTCAAATAAATAAATAAATAAATAAATAAATAAAGTTAACCTCCTTTCTCCTATACCAATGTCTTGTGAATTTGGGTCCCCTGGGCTTGCTCAACCATGGGGTGGGGGACCATGGCTTAAATTAAGCCTCTGCCCCCACAACACTAAGGACAGAGAAGGCACTTGGTCACAAACTTCAGTGCAAAGAATCTGTCATCCAGGCTGGAGTACAGTGGCGTAATCAGAGTTCACAGAAGCCTTTAAACTCCTGTGCTAAAGCTATTCCTCCCATCTCAGCCTCCCAAAGTCCTGGGATTACAGGCATGAGCCACCACACTAGGCCCCAGACCACTCTTAACTGCTCTGGCCTGCATCAGCAGGTCTCTCCCTCCTCAGTGGTAAGGAAGCTTCTGCAAGAACAATCTTCCAGTGACTGGAAATACAGTAAACCAAAAAAACCTCTGCCTTTGTGGAGTTTATGGAGAGTCAACAATAAGTATAATAAATAAGCAAGTTCTACAGAATATTTGACAGTGATGACTGCTACGGAGAAATATAAATCAGATGAGGCCAGGTGTGGTGGCTCACTCCTGTAATCCCAGCATTTTGGGAAGCTAAGGCGGGCGGATCACAAGCTCAGGAGTTCGAGACCAGCCTGGTCAATATGGTGAAACCCCATCTCTACTAAAGTACAAAAATTAGCTGGGTGTGGTGGTGGGTGCCTGTAGTCCCAGCTACTTGGGAGCTGAAGCAGAAGAATCGCTTGAACCCAGGAGGCAGAGGTTGAAGTGAGCCAAGATCACACCACTGCACTCCAGCCTAGGTGACAGAGAGACTGTATCTCAAAAACTAATAATAATAACAAATCACATGAAAGAGGATGAGACAGGTAGAAAGAATGGACCTCACTCACAAAGTGACTTTTGAGCAGACTTAAGGACTTTCTCTATTGTCCAACAAAGTCAAACATTTCCCATACGGTTCTCTCCAGGTAGCAGATATCTTTCCAGATAGTGTGTGTTACAGCTCCCTAGTGAGCCTTGGATAAATTTAAACTAGTGTTGACTCCTTATACACCACTCAGTGAAATTCAGCATGCACTTGCTCCCAAGCCACTGCTCAATCTTACTGTTTGTCCAGGAGTAACGTATTCATTAGTCTAAACTGTGAACAGTACTGAGCAGTAGTTATCAGTTAGTCCTGCTGCATCCTGGCATTTAAGATAAAAGGCAAGCTACAAGATTAGAGCAGGTTAGAACGTGTTTGACAGATTCATCAGTTTACTCTTGGGTGGGTGAAGGTTTTCATCATTTATAATCATTTATAGCTTACCCCTTTCCACAAATAATTTGGAGAGGAATATTTAAATCTCAAACCAAGTGATTATCCACTTGTTTCTTTAAGATCTCCAAACCTAACCCAGTATCTTGTCTGCCTAAAGACCACCTTATATCCAACCAAAGTCACTTTCCATTACTAAATGGACAAAACTTGTTTTATTTTGTTTTTGAGACAATACAGAGTCTTGCTGTCAACCAGGCTGGAGTGCAGTGGCACAATCACAGCTTACTGCAGCCTTGGCCTCCTGGGCTCCAGCAATCCTCTTGCCTCAGCCTCCCTAGTGACTGGGACTACAGGTATCCACCACCACTCCCAGCTAATTTCTTGTAGACATGGAGTCTCATTATTCTTTCCCAGGCTGGTCTCAAAATTCTTGTGGCTCAAGAGATCCTCCCACCTTGGCCTCCCATAGTGCTGGCATTACAGGTGTGAGTCACTGCACCCAGCTGGCAAACTTTTTATGACCTAGAATTCTTTTATCATTTTTCCTTCTGTGGGCCTACTCTTCAAACAATTTTGCTTACCTATCGAACTACATTAACTAAGTATTAAATCCTCTGCTTTTTATTTTAATTGACCAAAGATATACGTTGCTACCAATCAGAGCTTCTAAAAAGAGACAACCGGTTGATTATTCCAGCCAAAAACAAGAAACATGAAGCTTTTAAAGTAAAATGGCTGCAGGATAACTCAGGTTGAATGCAAGATTTCTGTTCTTAGACTATTTCTAAAATCCTGGGATAGCCATTTCTACCTTGGTTGATCCCTAAGAACCTGGAGACTCCATGCTGGGAAGGAGTGGCTTTGTTCAAGCCTCCTGCTAAACAGAAGAGAAACCCAGTTCCACAGATAACTAAGACCCGAAGCTGAGGCCAGGAGTCCAGGCCCCCAATCCAATGTACTTCCCTGTGTAACACATTCTATCTGCCTTTCTTCTTTTGGTTTTCAATGTTGATTTGATCATGGAAAGTGAAGCAGAGGCCGGGTGTGGTGGCTCACGCCTGTAATCCCAGCACTTTAAGAGGCTAAGGCGGACAGGTCATAAGGTCAGGAGATGAGACCATCCTGGCCAACATGGTAAAACACGTCTCTACTAAAAATACAAAAATCAGCTGGGTATGGTGGCACGTGTCTGTAATTCCAGCTACTCAGGAGGCTGAGGCAGGAGAATTGCTTGAACCCAGGAGGTGGAGGTTGCAGTGAGCCAAGATCATGCCATCTTCACTCCAGCCTGGTGACAGAGCAACACTCCATCTCAAAAAAAAGAGAAAAGAAAAGAAAAAAGAAAAAGAAAAAGAAAGAAACAAAGTGAAGCAGAGCAAATGCACCAAACTCCTCCAACGCCCACCACAAGCACCACCCCATGCCCGGCCCACTCTTACCTTGCTCACAGTTCTCTACTGTCCCATACTGAGCCAGCAGGCTGTCCAGTACCTAGGAGCATGGAGAAGGGAAGTACACTTAACTCTGAGTCCCAGGACCCTTGCAAAGCTGCCACTGGACACCCTGCATCCTAAAGCAATGGGGCACAGACAGAGTCATAGGAGTGTTTGAGCATTATTACCTGTCCAGTGTGACTTTTCTGGGGTGCTAATGCGGATGGGGTGTCTTTGCAGGACTGTACTTAAGTTCTGCCTTAAGGGCTTTTTGGGAAGCAGACCTGGGCTGCCTGGGTCCCTAAATTATCTTCTGCCACATTACCAAGTTTCGGGCTTAGGAAACACTCATCCACGATCTCCCTAATGCCTCTCACCATAGGGACAACCTAAAAGATGGGGCTGTGGGTTAAGAAAAGATAACGCTGGGCGCGGTGGCTCACTTGAGGTAAGGCATTTGAGACCAGCCTGATCAACACAGTAAAACTCTGTCTCTAATAAAAATACAAAATTAGCCGGGCATGGGGATACACGCCCGTAATCCTAGCTACTTGGGAGGCTGAGGCAGGAGAATCGCTTGAACCTGGAGGAAGAGGTTGCAGTGAGTCAAGACCGTGCCACTGCACTCCAGCCTGGGCAGAGAGCAAAACTCCATCTCAAAAAAAAAAAAAAAAAGAAGAGAGAGAGAAAGGACGAGAAAGGACGGATGGGAGGAAGGACAGGAGGAAGGACGGACGGAAGGACGGACGGAAAGAAGGACAGACGGAAGGACGGATGGACGGACAGACGGGACCCAGGCCTCCCCAATCATTTCTGGCAACTCCAGCTGGTCCAGATGTACTTTCCAGGCTCCAGTATCCCACTCCATTTAGAGTTTCCCCCAAACACTTACTTCCCATCGGAGCTGAGGTGGAATATTTCGGATTTGAATTTTCCGGCTCCTGAAAGTAAAGAGGGAGCAGAATTAAAGAAAGCTCTGAATACATGAGGGGTCTGTAAACTCGCAGTTTCTAATCCTTGCCCCAGTTTCTATTTCCCTACCTTCAGTTCACCAACACCATAGTCTTAAAATCTAAGAATAAACTTTTAGGAATGGAAACTTGCAGTAGGGATACCTCGCTTTAGAGACCAAAATTATGAATGCTACCACACCTAGGAATGCAGAATCAGGTGTTCTAAGCACTCAGTTAACATTTCTTTTTTTTTTTTTTTTTTTTTTTTTTTTTTTTTTTTTTTTTTTTTTTTTTGAGACGGAGCTCGCTCTGTCGCCCAGGGTGGAGTGCAGTGGCCGGATCTCAGCTCACTGCAAGCTCCGCCTCCCGGGTTCCCGCCATTCTCCTGCCTCAGCCTCCTGAGTAGCTGGGACTACAGGCGCCCGCCACCTCGCCCAGCTAATTTTTTTTATTTTTTAGTAGAGATGGGGTTTCACCGGGTTAACCAGGATGGTCTCGATCTCCCGACCTCGTGATCCTCCCGTCTCGGCCTCCCAAAGTGCTGGGATTACAGGCTTGAGCCACCGCGCCCGGCCCAGTTAACATTTCAAACAAAACACACACACACACACACATCTGTTTTGTTTGTCCCACTACTTTCTCACTCATTCCTTTATTCAGTAAGCAGGTTACCATAACTATGTTCCAGGCACTAGGAATACAAAGCTAAATAAGACATTATTTTTTATTTTTTATTTGTTTTTGAGACAGAGTCTCACTCTGCCACCCAGGCTGGAGTGCAATGGCACGATCTCAGCTCACTACAACCTCTGCCCCCTGGGTTCAAGCGATTCTCCTGCCTCAGCCTCCCTAGTAGCTGGGATTAATAGGTGTGTGCCACCACATCGGGCTAATTTCTGTATTTTTAGTAGAGACGGGGTTTCACTATATTGGCCAGGCTGGTCTTGAACTGCAGACCTCAGGTGATCCGCCCATCTCGGCCTCCCAAAATGCTGAGATTACAGGCTTAAGCCACAACACCTGGCCCAAGGCATTACTATTAATTAATCTAACAACCATTTAATTAATACCTACTTCACACACTACTTTGTTCCAGATGCTGGAAACAGAAATAAACAAAAGAGACAAAATGCCTGGTTGAAGGTGTTCACAATTTATTAGGTGAGACAATATACGCAAACAAATCACAGCAGGATATAGTGCAGTGGTTAAGTCCTTGGCACAGATACGGATTTAAACCTATGCTCCACTTACTAGTACTGACCTTTACAAGATTGTTTAACCTCTTCCAGGCCATTTCTTTCACAGGGTGGTAGGTGATGCTAGAAAATGTAAGTACTTAAAGTGTAACAATAGATGTATCTGTGAATACTAAGGTGGGAGTGATTAACACAGGTACAAGTCAGCATAATGCCACTACTTTCCTCTCTCCCAGTAACTATACAGTACTTTTTTCTTCCCAGCTTTATTATGATTATTATTTACTAACAATCTTGTAAAGTGTTCTGTCACCCAAACTGGAGTGCAGTGGCATAAACACAGTTCACTGCAGCCTAGACCTCCTGAGATCAAGCGATCCTCCCACCTCCCACCCTCCTGTATAGCTGGGACCACATGTGCATGCCACTATGCCCAGGTAATTTCTTCTTCCCATCTTTAAAATGTAATTTTTAGGCAGGCGTGATGGCTCATGCCTGTAATCCCAACGCTTTGGGAGGCCGAGGCAGGCCAATCACTTGAGGTCAGGAGTTGGAGACCAGCCTGGCCAACATGGTGAAATTCCCTCTCTACAAAAAAAAAAAATTAGCAGGGTATGGTGGCACGTGCCTGTAATTCCAGCTACTCAGGAGGCTGAGGCAGGAGGATCACTTGAACCAGGGAGGCAGAGGTCGCAGTGAGCCGAGATCAAACCAGTGCACTGCAGCCTGGGCAACAGAGTGAGACTCGTTAAAAAAAAAAAAAAAAAAAAAAAAAAAGGTAATTTTCCCTAAGGAAGGCTTTCAAGTTCTGGGCTGACTCCCAGATCACTTGCTCACCACCCAAATCAATGCGCTAATCCCTGGGTTTAAGACTTTTAAATTGACTTAATGCGTTGGTCAATTGCATTTGTATCTTTGTTTATCCTTGATCATAAACTCCAAGGACAATATCCAAAAAAACTCCAGTGGCTTGAAGGATAACTGAACTAGAAAGTAAGAAAGTCTAGTTCTAGCCCTTAACCTGCCCCTGACTGGCTGTTCCTCTAATTAAGCCTCTCTTAAGCTTCGGGCCTCAGTATTCCTATCTGACATGCCAGCGGTTGCCAAGCCTGGGGGAAAGGGTGCTGAAAACATAAGGGACCACCAGAGAAAAGGGATGCTAAGCTCTAGCTGTAAAAGCATTGACCTTGGCTATCCTGAGCCAGTTCACTCACTTCACCCATGTGACCTCAATATCTCCAGCTTTACAGTGGGTACAAGCAAGGTCTTTATGATATTTTCTAGCCTGCAATTCTAAATATGTTAAGGAAAACTCTCCAAGGGATGAAATAATGGGGAAAGAAGGAAATAAGTATTGAAAAGAATCTCTGCGGCTTTCTTCTTTGGTTTGTTCATGAACTTGACCTAAGTAGGTCAGATTATAGCAGGACAAAATAATAAGATACAAATCCAGTTCCAGGTCCCCAAATGCCATCAGACTACCTTTTTGTGATTCAATTCATTGGCCAAGAGGGAACCCCTGCCTCTACTCTTGTGAGGAATTTCCCACAACTCATCTGATGACCAACTAGACAGACTGAAAATGTAGACACCCTCACAATGCAAGCAAAGCTGCTGGAAAAAATGAGGAAAAGAAATGGCCACGCCATTGGAAGACTGAGAACACAGACCTAGTTTAACACCTATAACAGGTTTTGCGCAGGCCCAGGCCCTCCCTCAAGGGAACACTTCTGGATGAAGGGCAGAGAGGTGGGGGTGGCTTACCTGGGAGTTCAAACCAGTAAGGGCCTAAGGGAACCCCAGTTTGGGAGCCCAGTTTGAAGTGTGCTCTTTCAAGATGGTCCCTTAGTACAATCTAAGGTCAAAGGTCAAAATTCCCTCACACTTCAAACTCCCAGTTTTAGAGGCTTTCTTTCGTGGAGGGGATGGGGGGAGGAGAAGGGTGGCAGTGGTGAAATCAAATCTCTGCTGGGATGTTAATCCATATCCTGAAAGCAATGGCAGGCAGATCGTCTGGAATGTCTGGAATGTTCCAGGAGAGGGAGGGGGAGGAGGGCAGGGCCACCCAACCAATGAAAGAAAAGACATCCTGGCAGCCCTCCCCCGCCCCCAACCAGCAGAGACTCACCCAGCCCTCCAGGGCACAAAACCCACCCTGGGAACCCACTCCAGGCCCCTCCAGGCCTCCTTTCTGCAAAGCCCCCAGCCCTGATTAAAACACAACGAGGGGGCAGGGAGGCACAGAGGCCATGAATAACCTTTGTCTTTTAAGCCCTTGGCCCAGTTTCTATTAAGTATGGTGCTACCTGATTTCTTTCAGGCCCAAAGCACATGGGGCATTGCTGAGAACAGTAACCTGTATTTTCCTTCCCTTGGTCCCAGTCTCATTCATTCCACAAACACTTAGAGAAGGCCTGGTGTGGGCTGAACTCCGGCAGTGTATTGTGAACTTGGGGGATCCAGATGGAAGCTAAGAGCACCCTAACTGGTTACTTCTTCACTCTGAACCTTAGTTACCTCCTATGAAACTTGAATAAGGCTTTTACGAAGACTTCAAAGAGAAATTGTATAAAGCAAGCTGCTCGCCATATAGTAAGCACTCAGTCCATGTCCAAGTCCCCAGTCCCAGGGAACTGGAGTATCCAGACTAGCATGGAAAGAGGCAGGCGGGTAGGGTTGACGACAGTAACAGTTATTAAGATTTTACGGCCGGGCGCGGTGGCTCAAGCCTGTAATCCCAGCACTTTGGGAGGCCGAGACGGGCGAATCACGAGGTCAGGAGTTCGAGACCATCCTGGCTAACACGGTGAAACCCCGTCTCTACTAAAAAATACAAAAAGCTAGCGGGGCGAGGTGGCGGGCGCCTGTAGTCCCAGCTACTCAGGAGGCTGAGGCAGGAGAATGGCGTAAACCCGGGAGGCGGAGCTTGCAGTGAGCTGAGATCCGGCCACTGCACTCCAGGCTGGGCGACAGAGCGAGACTCCGTCTCAAAAAAAAAAAAAAAAAAAAAAAGATTTTACTTATGCACTGGTGGGGAAAATAGTGAAAAATACCACTGCCTAGAGCCCCACCCCACTCCCCCATCTCCCCAGTTAAAGGGTCCAGGGACCAGGGACCCACTCCAGTACTTCAGTAGACCAACTTCTACCAGAGCTGCGAAGTGCCTTGCCCTGTGGGCAGTATCTCCTGGGCACCTTCTATATGCCTGGATTGCCGAAACCAATGAACATCCATTGTTCAGAAAAGGAAGGTGAACTCTGAGTTCATTAATTCCCCCCACCCTCTTCCACCCTCCTGTAGCTGATAAACCTGTGGATTCAAAGAATGAAGCAACCAGTCCCTGGCAATAAAGGCAACAGTTGCACCAGCCTATTTTCCTGGGTGCCAACATGCTGTGGCTTCTGGTGCCCTCTGCCTGCCTTGATCTACAGAGCAGTTATCAGGTCCTGGGCCAGGGGTGGGGCATGTGGGGGCAGGGGCAGCAGCTTGCCAGATACATAGTAGCTATTGAGGACTCACCTCTCAAAGGCTGCTGGGCCAAGGAGGGGGCATAAGAGCGACAAAGACCTCCGTCTTTGTCGCCCAGGGGGGATTCAGGAGAAAACAGAGGGAAAGAGCATCCTTGCAACAGCTTAAGAAGCTATGCCGGGCGCGGTGGCTCAAGCCTGTAATCCCAGCACTTTGGGAGGCCGAGACGGGCGGATCACGAGGTCAGGAGATCGTAGACCATCCTGGCTAACATGGTGAAACCCCGTCTCTACTAAAAAATACAAAAAACTAGCCGGGCGAGGTGGCGGGCGCCTGTAGTCCCAGCTACCTGGAAGGCTGAGGCAGGAGAATGGCGTAAACCCGGGAGGTGGAGCTTGCAGTGAGCTGAGATCCGGCCACTGCACTCCAGCCTGGGCGACAGAGCCAGACTCCGTCTCAAAAAAAAAAAAAAAAAAAAAAGAAGCTATGTAGGAAGTAAAAGATTCAGGGAGCACAAGGAGAGGGCCCCTGGGAGGGAGATGAGATTGGGAACTCTCCCTGGGCTGAGAGTTCTCATCCTTTCATACCTCAAGAGTTCAGAGAAGTGTCACTGACTTACACCAAAGAGAAAAGAAAACAGTTCTCAATTAGGGAAGAGCCTACTTTTTTTTTTTCTTTGAAACAGAGTATTGCTCTGTCATCCAGGCTGGAGTGCAGTGGTGGGATCTTGGCTCACTGCAGCCTTGACTTCCGAGGCTCAAGCGATCCTCTCACCTCAGCCTCCTGAGCAGCTGGGACCACCGGCACATGCACCATCACGCCTGGCTCCAATTTTTTTTTTTTTTTTTTAATTTGTAGAGATGGGGCCTCTGGCCTCACTATGTTTTCCAGGCTGGTCTTACACTCCTGTCTGTCCTCAAGCGATCCTTCCACCTCAGCTCCCAAAGTGCTGAAATTAAAGATGTGAGCCACCACACCAGGATGACAATAATTTGATGTCATCAAATACATAGTCAATGTTCAATATGCCAAATGATCACTTTTCAACTAACTATGGAAATAGGAACCTGGAAAAAGAAGTTAATAGTTTAAAGAATTATAGGTGGGATGTTTTGATTTATCGGAGTGCAATTCCATGGCACAGACCCACTGTTCACTGGGTCGTGTGAACTCTTAAGTGTTTTTTATTTTGTCCTCCAGCCTAAAGTGAGTTTACTTTGGCAAAGGCTTTCTGTCCCCTTTATGTCTTCAAAAAGGCAGCACAGGGACAGTGCAAAGAGTCTGGATTCAAACAGGCTTTGGGTCAAATTCTGGCTGTGGTTCTGTGTGGCTGTGTGACTCAGACAAGATACTCAACCTCCCCATCTCAGTATCCTGGTCTGTAAAACATCCATTGATACCACCTTAGCGGGTACGGAGGATTATATGAGATAATGAATCTCAGAGCCTGGCATGTTAATTCCCTTCGGTTAAAGTAGAAGTTAGGGCCAGGTACCGTAGCTCACGCCTGTAATCCCAGCACCCTGGGAGACCGAGGTGGGTGAGTCATGGGGTCAGGAGTTCGAGACCAGCCTGGCCAACATGGTGAAACCTAGTCTCTACTAAAAATATATAAATTAGCTGGGCATAGTGGCGCACGCCTGTAATCCCAGCTACTTTGAAGCAGAATAATCGCTTGAACCTGAGAGGCGGGGAGGTTGCAGTGAGATCGCACCATTGTACTCCAGCCTAGGTGACATAGCATGACTCTGTCCCCCACCCCACCCCACCCCCCCAAACATATATATATACACACACACACATACACACACAAAAATTAGCCAGGCATGCACCTGTGGTCCCAGCTACTCCGGAGACTGAGATGGGAGGATCACCTGGGCCCGGGAGGCAGAGGTTACAGTTAGCCCAGATGGCACCATTGCACTCCAGCCTGGGTGACAGAGTGAGATCCTGTCTCAAACTAAATAAATAAAGTGTAAGTTAGGAGCCAGGCATGATGGCTCACTCCTGTTCTCAATCTTTTAAAGTCATATTGTAATTCTTACATTTTAGAAATACATACTGAAAGTTACAAATAAAATGACATGCCTAAGATTGGCTTCAAAATAATCAGAGCACAGGGGAAAATGAAAACAGACTGCATATGCATGGTAATTGTTAAAGCTAAGTGATGGGTACATGGAGGGGTTATTACATTATCCTTTCTACTTTTATGTTTGTATTTCTTTCCATAATAAAAAGGTAAAAACAAAAAAGACTGGTAATTCCAGCTCACCCAGTTCTGAAGTCATAAGCAGTTCAAAATTAATAGAAACTAGTATGAAGTAATGAAATTTTCCTTTTGGTGTTCTATTCGAAAGAATCCAGAACCTTGAGGAACTTACAGAGGCTGGAAGGAGACTAGGGCTTGGGGTCCAAGGGAGGAAGGAGCAAATGCACCAGATGAGACAGTCTCAGAAACAGGCCTCCCAGGAAAGCAGTGTGCACAGTGTGAATGGGAACTCTAGGTCTCAGGGAGGGAGGCTGAAAACTGCCCCTGAGACTGGGATTTCTCTAATCCTCCTGCAAACCTGCTCGTCTTTCAGCCTCCATACCCAGAAGCGAGGATGCCATTTTCAATCATGTTTATGGCCTCCCTAGAGGGAGAAGTGCCTTTAAACTGGGGTGGGGCAAGCCAGTTGAAGGAAGGGAGGAGGGCAAGGTGGGAGCAGGTTTTGGAATCTTGTCAAGTTTGGGGCCCCAATTCCCCTAGGGCCCCTGTCATGAGTCAAGCCTGGACTTTCATCTCCAGCAAAGAGGTAGGATTAAACCAGGATCTTCAGATTAGAACCTTCACCTCCACCCCTCCCCCAGGCCAAGCTTCTGGCTCCATGTGTGGTCTTGGACAAGTCAAGCCTTCAACTCTGGACCTCAGTTTCTCACATCTGGGAAACTAGGAGTAGGATTAATCCATCTCAGAGAATCCTGTGTCCCCAGACAGGGATCAACCCTGTCTACCTATAAGGAAACACCTTCCTAATTAGATGGATTTTCTGTGCCCTAATAGTCTGAATAACTGGTTCTTAACTTTTTTTTTTTTTTTTTTTTTGAGACAGTTCTTATTAGGATAAAAGGCAAGAACACTCCACCAGAAAAATGTACTTTGCACATCATTTCAAGATTTCAGGGGTTAATGAAGACTTTCGAATCCATCCATAATCCCAAAGTAAAGACACACTGCCTAACCCCCATCCCCACCTAACACTTTTAACTTCATCCCAATGATATCTAAGTCTTCAGTCAACGCTGCAGGCATCTCAACAAGTAGAGAAGGCATCAGCCTGAGGCAATTAGAAAACAAAGCTAGACTGGGAGCCAGTTTGGGGTTCCCCGATGCCGGAAAATAAGCAACAAACATGTTTCAAACCTGCAAAAACACACACACCATGCTCACATCATCTAACAGGTACCAGATTTCTAATCAGAAGTCAAGAAGCTGGTGGTTTCTGGTAAGAGTCCAGCTGCTTGGAGCCATTTCTTCGTTGTTGTTGTTATCTTGACAGCCACTACACACTGGGCCTTCTCTGTCCACTACAAGAACCACTAATTACATTTGGCTGCTCTGCTGAGGCTCTTGCAGTGTGGCCAGTCCAACTGAGCAACTAAATTTTTCATTCTGTAACTTCAAGTGTTAGGCCACGCGTGGTGGCTCACACCTGTTATCCCAGCACTTTGGGAGGCCGAGGCAGGTGGATCACCTGAGGTCAGGAATTTGAGACTAACTTGGCCAACATGGCAAAACCCTGTCTCTACTAAAAATACAAAAATTAGCTGGGCATGGTGGGCATGCCTGTAAATCCCAGCTACTGGGAAGGTTGAGGCACAAGAATCGCTTCAACTTGGGAGGCAGAGGTTGCAATGAGCAGAGATCTTGCCACTGCACTGCAGCCTAGGCAACAGAGCAGAACTCCGTCTCAAAAAAAAGACAAAAACATTAACTATTTAACTTTTTCAACCGTAAACTTTATGAAATCTAAAAACAGAGCAAGTGTTTCCAGTCAAAATGTAGCATCTGAATTTGGAATGTGCTGTTAAGTATAAAATAAAATATGGCCGGGTGCAGTGACTCACACCTGTATAATTCCAACACTTTGGGAGGCCGAGGTGGGTGGATCACCCGAGGTCAGGAGCTCAAGACCAGCCTGATCAACATGGCGAAACCCCGTCTCTACTAAAAATATAAAACATTAGCCGGGTGTGGTGGCAGGTGCCTATAATCCCAGCTGCTTGGGAGGCTGAGGCTCAAGAACCACTTGAACCCAGGAGGTTGAGGTTGCAGTGAGTTGATTTCATGCCACTGCACTCCAGCCTGAGCAACAGAGTGAGACTCTGACTCAAAAAATAATAAATAAATAAATAAATAAATAATAATTTTAATCGTTTAGAATACTAGATTTCTAAAACTTGAGTACCCTCCAAAAAAAGATTAAATATCTCTTTAATAATTACTTATACTGATTGCATATTGAAATCATTTTTTATATATTGAGTTAACTCTCTTTAAAATTAATTTCACCTGTTTCTTTAATATGGCTCGTAGAAAATAAAAACTTACATGTATGGCTCACATTGCATTTCTGTTGGACAGTGCTGGGCACTGTGCTACAGTAACCAGCACACAGTGATTGGCATGGTCCCTGCTTTCACCGGGTTTACAGTCCAGTAGGGGACTTGGTTTGATTTGGTTTGGTCTGGGATAAGAGAACAGACAAAGCTAACTGGGGAGTGAGGGAGGGATGCTCACTGGACCCCTTCAGAAGTAGATGATTCTGCTAACTCTTCAACAAGACGGTTCCATGTGGCTGGCACCAGAGCAGAAGCCCCCTCCCAAAGCTGGCCCCTCTCATCTGGAAGTTGCCCTAAGGTGCCAACCTCTGCCTTTTCCAGAAAATCACCACTGACTCAGTCCTTCCTCCCCACCCCACCTCCTTATCCCTACAGGGTAGAGAGGCGGTGAAAAAAAAAATTGTCCAAGAAAACTTCTGAAGGGGGCGGACCTGGCACGCTTCAGGCATGGCAGTAGCTGAGAAAAGGGGCGGGGGCGGGGAGGGGAGGAGGAGCTGGCCAAAAGCCCAGGGCTCTGCGCCAGGCTGATCCAGAGGCAGGGCAGCCAGACAGGCAGGAGGACAGACGGGCGAGCTGTCGGGTGGCAGGCTGGCAGGGGTAGAGGCCAGAAAACATTGACCTACTGGGAGATGTGGGACTGAGCAGAGCAGATGCCACCACCCAAAGAAAGCCAGAGTGTGAGGGGACTGGAAGGCAAGGACACCACTGGAATGCAACTACCACCCTGTGAACAAGGTCTTTTAATGTATGTGGCATACACACACTGCCTCCTTCGTATACTACTTGTTGGGGAAAAGTAGGAAAGAAAAGCAGGTCACCAAGAGCTACTCTGGGCTGAACCCTTCCTCCCACTCCTCTAGAGGGCTCTTCTACCCATATTTAGGGGAGAGAAGGGAATCACTTAGCTTATATGACCAGACACACACACACACACACACCCCTTAATCTGTCACCAGTAAGCTCCAGTTGAAAAACATCAGATTGATACACTGAGGTAGAAATGAAAGGGGGTAAGCCTCTGAAGCCTGAGAGGATACTAAGCAGTCACCCTCATTTCACAGATGGAGAAACTGAGGCTCAGAGAAGGAAACAGACTTGCCAACTTGGAGGCAGGACTAGTAGGCTGCTTGTGCTCACTGCACCAAACTCCTCTGCTTTCTCTCTGAAGACAAGTGTTAATACAGCAGAAGCCTGAACAGCCCCAACGTCAGGAGCAGGAAAAGTGCCCATATTCTGTATGGTTAAGCGCGTGCCAACTGGCTTTTACTGCATGCGGCTCTAATTTGGGCATGGGATTTCACTTGCATAAGACCTAAGTGCCCTATGATACGGCTGGATGGCTGTCAGGGAGATTTGTTAGCGGGGTGAAAGGGTACTCACCAAAAATTCCTACCATGCAAAATGTCATCTTGCTCTGGGGGAGGAAGAAAGCAACTTGTGGAAGGTACTAAGTGGCGGTGGGGTCAAGCCAACCTCAGCAAGAACACTTTGTTCAATTTGCCTATCTGGGAAATAGTTTGACAAGAAAGCCCATCTGAGCAGCCCCCAAGGAGGCCAAAACGAAGCTCTGGGACAGCCCAGCTCTTTCCAGACAAATTCCACATCAGCCTGGGCTAACTGCCACCCTCTCCTCCACCTTAAGTGGCTCCCAAAGGGGAGAGGTGGTCATGTTGAAGCACAGAGAATACGGGGGGTCCCTGGGGTGGAGTGAGGGATGTGGAGAAGAAACCATCAGGACAAACCTAAAGTATGAGGACAAATGGAAAAGAGATGACCCAACAGGAGCTGTGCAACTGAGCCTTTCTGCTGGAAGCAGAGAATGGGAGGCCCCCCTCAGGCACACTGCTCACCACCCTTCTCAGACTGGCATGGGGAAGGGAAGAGTTTCAGAATCTTCCCCCGGGGTCGGGAAGGTTACTAAGCTCCGACAGAGGGATAGGTGGGGGGGGCAGGAAGACCATCTCCGGCCCGGCCCCGCCTCCCTGGAGATGCTGGTTTAGCTCTCGCCCCCGGTGGAGATGCCAGCTTCTCTCCAGAAAGCTTAAAAGCCATATGCTCACAGCCGGGTGAACTAGCTCACGCCTATGATCCCAGTACTTTGGGAAGCCGAAGCGGGCGAATCGCTTCAAGTCAGGAGTTTGAGACCAGCCTGGCCAACATGGTGAAACCCCATCTCTACTAAAAATACAAAAATTAGCCGGGCGTTGTGGCGCGTGCCTGTAATCCCAGCTACTTGGGAGGCTGAAGTTGTAATGAGCCAAGATCACGCCACTGTACTCCAGCCTGGGCGACAAGAGCACACGCTTGGGCACTCGGGGGCTCAGAGGCCCGGCCGAGGATGGAGCTGGTGCCCAGTGGAAGGCATCATGCGAGGTGCCTTGGAAAGGGACAGAGTCAGGCTCTGTCCTTGAGAGGGAACAGCCGAGGTGGCCCTCTCAGGAGCAAGGAGAGGAAACCAGACCAGCCTCCAAAGCAATCAGTCTTCGGCGGCTTCCCGCTGCACCATGAGAAGGACCCGACGGACATCCGCGTGCTCCTCGGGGTCCTTAGTGCCCCCTGGTGAGGATGGGCAAACATCTGGGCACCAGCCCAGCAAGCGTCTGCGTATCCGTGAATGGCGGGCACGGCGCAGGAGCCCTCAGGGATCCGCATCTCCCCCTAGCTGCCAACCATGACCTGCTGGTGGGAAACAGGCACTGCTGCTGGCTTCTTCCTGGCGGGCGCTTCAGCCAGTCTCTCCCCTGACACTGGCCCCTGCGTGGCCCTCCTCCTACTCAAGTGCCCGTTCAGGGTAGGTCTTCCTCCCCAGGGCTCCGCACGGTCTAGAATGTTCTACCAGCAAGGATCCTGTCTGGGAGGACTGAGTGCCTTCCAAGATGGTTCTCGCCTATCCTTGGCCAGGAGGAGGGGACAGCCAAGAGGACCTAGGCGGTGAACACGGCCCCTCGCGGTGGAGCAGGGGAAAGCGCAGCAGAGCGGGCCACTGAGGGGGACGGCGATATGGGGGGCTGAGACTGAGAGGAGACTGAGGGGTTCAGGGACTGAGGGGGAGAATGAGAGAGAGACTGAGAGGGAGACTGAGGGGGGCGGGGACTGTGGGGAGAACCACTAAAGGGGATAGTGCGGTGCCTGGGAAGGGCGGCGGCAGCTGAGGCGGGGGAGGGGCGCCCTCGTGAACGGGCAATTGAGAACTGAGATGGCGCAGCTGAGGGGCGGGCTAACCCCGCCTGTGCCCACGGCCGCCCCCTCCCCAGCCCCTCTCACCTAACCCGGGAAGCTGAGCACTCGCCCTCCCACCCCGGCCTCTGGGTGGGCTGAGGCCGCAGCACACAAGGAGGGGGACAGAGCAGCCACCCAGCCCCTCCACTACAAGGCTCCGCACGGTCTCGAATGTTCTACCGCCAAAGCCCCCTTGGGCGCCCCGACTCGCTCCAAACCTGTCCAGCAGGGACCAGCGGCCCTCGGCTACCCGCCCTGGGCCCCGAGGGGGAGGGGACCCGCGCCAGGGGCTGCGGGGTGGGGGTGGGGACCAGGACTTTGCCCTTTGTCTCTCTCCAGAGCCACCGGCCGGTCGAAACCCGACCCCATGGCGAAGCCAGGCAGCCGGCGAGGGCCAGTCTCCCCCTCCGGGGTCCTTTAGTAAATCCAGACCCGACCTCCCTGTGGTCAGGGCTGTGACTGAGGTGGTCCTGTGGGGGAAGGGGGCTTCCCGCCTGCACCAGGCCTGCAAGCATTTAAGTGGCAACCGGTTGGGGGTAGGGAGCCCGGGAGAGGCTGAAAGTGGGGCCGCGGAGGCTGAAGGGGAGAAAATGGCCCGGGAGGCGGGATTCCTTAGAGACCTTGGCTGGGCCTCGGGAGGAGGCGGCACGGGGCGGGAGGCCTCCCACTGTGAGGCCAGGAACTAAGGCCTGGGAGCAGGGTGGGGGCACGGAACTAGGAGCCTTCTGCGCCGGCAGAGAAAGAACGCTCTCCTCCCGTGCAAGTCCCCAAGGCCTTCTGGGAAGCTCCATAGCAAAGTCACAATAGAAGTCATACTTGCCCCCATGCAGAGTAGGGCATTTGTTTGGGGGTGAGAATGACCTTTCAGCCCTTTTGGGGTATCATCAATTAATGATCTTGTTAATAACTCACCTTTGCATGGTGCTTTAGAGTTCACAAAGTACTTCTTTTTGCCCACACTATGAATCTGGAACCACTACAAGAGGCTGAGTTGAGCCTCTCAACAACAGGGGAGACAGAATATTGCTACTTCCGTTCTGCAGATCAGAAAACGGGCTGAGAGGTCAAGGTGACACTGGCCAGCAAATGTCACTACATTGTGCAGCCTGTTCCTACTTGCCAGAAAAAAAAAGTAACTGGGTTCCTGATTTTTTAGAAACTAATACGTATGGAAGCCAGGCGTGGTGGCTGGTGCCTGTAAACCCAACACTTTGGGAGACTCGGGCTCTTGCTTGAGCTGGTGAAGTCAAAGCTGCCGTGAGCTGTGATCATGCCACTGCACTCCACCCTGGGTGACAGAGGGAGACCCTGTCTAAAGAAAGAAAGAAAAACTAACATGTTGGAACTATGAATTATGATTCTGTAGACTTGGAACAAAGGTCAACTCTTTGTCCTTTCCTGCTGGGAGGAGGGAGGAGGAGAAGGAGGGAAAAGGAAGCATCTCAATCTCTGCCCTTCCCCCCAAGCTCCCATTTTCCCGTGGGTTGAACCCAAACAAAAGGGGGGGTGGGAGGATCAGCCTAAAGCTCCAGCCCTGGTACCTTCCAGAAGCGTCAAAGGATGGAGGCTCCTAGAACTCAAAACACTCATCCAGCTTATTTTATGAGGTTTCTGGAGATGGGGAGGATTCAGGTAAGGAAACAGAGTCCCAGGAAAATAGACAGTGACCCCAGATCCCACACCTTACACATCTGCAAAAGGACAGGCTGAGACTGACACCTAAGTTCTTTTTTTTTTTTTTTTTTTTTTTGAGACAGAGTCTCGTTCTGTCGCCCAGGCTGGAGTGCAGTGGCCGGATCTCAGCTCACTGTAAGCTCCGCCTCCCAGGTTTACGCCATTCTCCTGCCTCAGCCTCCCGAATAGCTGGGACTACAGGCGCCCGCCACCTCGCCCGGCTAGTTTTTGTATTTTTTAGTAGAGACGGGGTTTCACCGTGTTAGCCAGGATGGTCTCGATCTCCTGACCTCGTGATCCGCCCGTCTCGGCCTCCCAAAGTGCTGGGATTACAGGCTTGAGCCACCGCGCCTGGTGACACCTAAGTTCTAACACCACTCAGATCCTTCTTCCACTTTGTTCAGCTTCCTCTCAGTGTATTATTTCATTCCAACAGAATTCCCATTTCCCATCTTAGCTGCCCAGACAAAGGGAGAAAATTTGGACCCATCCAATCTCAATTTTCTTCAACTGGCCAGGCTCAGTGGCTCATGCCTGTAATTCCAGCACTTTGGGAGGCAAAGGAGGGAGGATCGCCTGAGATCAGGAGCTCGAGACCAGCCTGGCCAACATGGCAAACCCCTTCTCTACTAAAAGTACAAACATTTGCCAGGTGTGGTGGCACATGCCTGTAGCTACTCGGGAGGCTAAGGCAGGAGAATCACTTGAGTCCAGGAGGCAGAGGTTGTATGTAGTGAGCCGAGATTGTACCACTGCACTCTAGCCTGGGTGACAAAGCGAGACTCCATCTCCCAATAAATAAATAAATAAATAATTTTTTTTTAAAGTCAATTTTCTTCAACCACTCAAGATAATCTGAAAATCTCAACGGCAAGTAGGTATGAAATGCCTGGGAAGGCTCAGAGCAAGGAGAAATTTTATCTGCTAAGCTTACGCCCCACTTCCCAGCCCCTGCAAAAAAAGCTCAAGAAAACCTCAACCTCACTGGGTATTGGAGGATCACCTGTTCCCAATTTTTTCTTTTTTTGGGGGGGGGGGACAGGGTCTCATTCTGTCACCCAGATGGAGTGCAATGCCACCATCATAGCTTATTGTAACTTGAAACACGTAGGCTCAGGCAATGTTCCTGCCTCAACCTCCAGAGTTTGCACCTTCTAAGGGAGCTCAACTTCGGAAATAGAAATGCCTGGGTTTGAAATCCCAGTACTCCTACTTATTGAAGGTGTGACCTTAGTTCAGATTCTTCTGTAGAATGAAGATGATAATACCTTCAGAGTTCTTTGGGAGATTCGGTGAAGTTACAGTATGACCTGAGTAGATACTCAATAAATGCTCCTGCAATTGTAGAAAGAACTCATCTTTTGAGCCTTACCACCTCACAGTGCTCAGAAGCAAAGATGCTCAATAAGAGAAATAAACAGGAGTGGCTGCCCTATTAACTGAGAGCCTCATTTCTGTGAATCCTCACTTAATGCCTCCCTCTTCTAGGTGAATGATCTGCCCAAAAACAGCTCCCTGTCCATCCACAAGGCTGTATTTGTTTTTGTTTTTGTTTTTTTGTTTTTTTTTTGAGACAGTCCCACTCTGTTGCCCAGGCTAGAGTGCAGTGGCATGATCTCGGCTCACTGCAACCTCTACCTCCCGGGTTCAAGCGATTCTCCTACCTCAGCCTCCCAAGTAGCTGGGATTACAGGCGCACGCCACCATGCCTAGCTAATTTTTGTATTTTTAGGAGAGACGGGGTTTCACCATGTTGGTCAGCCTGGTCTCGAACTCCTGTTCTCAGGTGATCTACCCGCTTCAACCTCCCAAAGTGCTGGGATTACAGCATTTTGTATTTTTAGTAGAGACGGGGTTTCAATGTTAGCCAGGCTGGTCCACGAGGCTCCTCTTAACCCATTCCTATAGTTTTTCTGCCTTGCCTCCAAAACCTAGATTAGCTCTAAAGCCTCCCTCCTCTATTTTTGTTCCTGAGTTTGTGTGCCTCCCATTTTAGTGCGTGGACTCTTGGACTCTGTACTCTCAGCTTTTCCTGGATTTAAAGTGAAAATGCTGGAGGGCAGAGACTCGGCCTTGTACCTCTCTCTTTTGGGAGCCCTCTCAACCTCTATGTCTCACTTCCCCACCTGAAAAGACCCAATAATGCAAAATAAAAACTCTGTCGCCCGGGCTGGAGTGCAGTGGCCGGATCTCAGCTCACTGCAAGCTCCGCCTCCCGGGTTTACGCCATTCTCCTGCCTCAGCTTCCCGAGTAGCTGGGACTACAGGCGCCCACCACCTCGCCCCGCTAGATTTTTGTATTTTTTAGTAGAGACGGGGTTTCACCGTGTTAGCCAGGATGGTCTCGATCTCCTGACCTCGTGATCCGCCCGTCTCGGCCTCCCAAAGTGCTGGGATTACAGGCTTGAGCCACCGCGCCCGGCCAATAATCAGTATTTAATGCAGGAAAGGGACACACAAAGGCTTCCATTTTCTTTAGGATGAAGAGGTGACCGAAAAAGTAAAACTGGCAATAGTTTTTAAATGGCCATTTTTTTTTTGAATCCCAGCACTATTTACTGGAAATGACCAGAGGGAAGGAGGAATGGGTAATTTATTATTTAATGGGTACAGAGTTTCAATTTTGCAAGATGAAGAGTTCTAGAGATAGATAAAGGTGACAGTTACACAACAATGTGAATGGTTTTTTGTTGCCTTTTTTTTTTTTTTTTTTTTTTTTTTTTTGAGATAGAGTTTTGCTCCTTTTCGCCCAGGCTGGAGTGCAGTGTCGCAATCTCAGCTCACTGCAACCTCCACCTCCCGAGTTCAAGCAATTCTCCTGCCTCAGACTTCCGGTAGCTACAATTACAGGCGCACGCCACCACGCCCGACTAATTTTTGTATTTTTAGTAGAGACAGGGTTCCACCATGTTGGCCAGGCTGGTCTCAAACTCCTGACCTCAGGTGATCCACCCACCTCGGCCTCCCAAAGTGCTGGGATTACAGGCTTGAGCAACCGCGCATAGACATGAACGTTTATGTCACTAAACTATATACTTAAAATGATAAAGGTGTTAAATTTTACCTTTTTGTGTATTTTACAATTTTTTTTTTTTTTAGATGGAGTTTTGCTCTTGTTGCCCAGGCTGGAGTGCAATGGGACGATCTCAGCTCACTGCAACCGCTGCCTCCCAGGTTCAAGAGATTCTCCTGCCTCAGCCTCCAGAGTTGCTGGGATTACAGGCATGCATTACCATGCTCAGCTAATTTTTGTATTAGTACAGACAGGGTTTCACATATTGGCCAGGCTGGTCTTGAACTCCTGACTTCAAGTGATCTGCCCGCCTTGGCCTCCCAAAGTGCTGGGATTACAGGTGTGAGCCACCGCGCCCAGCCTAAAAATAATTTTAAAATATACATATATATATTTATATATAGATATAGATACAGATATACACACACACCAAGGATAAAGAGAAAAACCTACAAGTTTCCAAAGAAAAAATATCTGAAATATCTGTTAAATTATATTTCTAGCAGGGCACGGTGGCTCACGCCTGTAATCCCAGCATCTTGTGGGGCCGAGGTGGGTGGATAACCTGAAGTCAGGTGTTCAAGACCAGCCTGGCCAACATGGTGAAATCCGTCTCTACTAAAAATACAAAAATTAGCCGGGCATGCTGGCGCACACCTATAGTCTTAGCTACTTGGGGAGACTGAGGCAGGAGAATCGCTTGAACCCGGGAGGCAGAGGCTGCAGTGAGCCAAGATGGCACCACAGCACTCCGGCCTGGGCAACAGAGCAAGAGTCCACCTCAAAAAAACAAACAAAAAAAATTACATTTCCTTCCATCTGTACTGTAAGGTCAGGGTCTTTCACTTGTTCCTCACTGTATTTCTAATACCTAAGCAAAAGGCATCTCATGCAATAGTAGACTCTTAATAGATAAAAGTAACTGGATGAATGTATGCATGTATGAATCAATGAATACATTAGAGGTACCAATTTTTGCAGCAATGTGCAAGCTATCACAGAAGTCTGCAGCATCTTATTAAATGTTTTCTCCCATGGCTTTTCATTGTAAATATATATTTTTAAGTTATTTTTCAAACAGCCAGTGACTGAGTGGCAAGGACCCCACACACACTCCCAGGCTACAGTTGCTAACCATGGGGCTTTTAAGAGAAGAGACCAAAGGAGTTTGGGCCTAGACAGACAGCATTCCTCTTTTACTTAGAAGTTTAAAGGAAACTACTCATTCAAGATGGCCAGCAAGAGGGGCAAGGGTAGAAGAGCAGAACAAAGATTATCTCACAGAAATATTAGAGGTTTGTGAAGATCATTCTGTTCCACCTCCTGCCTACACCCAGAGCTCATTCTGGACAGGAATCACTCCACTCTATTCTAAAAAGCCAAAAGCAGCAGCATATCTTAACCAAATGGTAATAAATATAGAGAGGAAGAAAACCCTATAGATAACCTCAGTCAGCTAGATTTTAAATAAATTTAAATAAGTTTCAGGAAGACCCTTAACAAGAATACATTCTTCTGAATCTAGCTGCTTCCTCAGCCAACATCCTAGTACATCTAGTCCTTGTTTGGAATACACTAGCTGCAGCCACCAACAGCCATGTCTCTCTGTGAAGAATTATCTTTGCCCTTCAATTTATTTACTTTTTTTTTACTTTTTTCACTTTTTTTTTTTTTTTGAAATGGAATTTCACTCTTGTCACCCAGGCTGAAGTATAATGGCACAATCTCTGCTCACTGCAACCTCTGCCTCCTGGGTTCAAGCAATTCTCCTGCCTCAGCCTCCCCAGTAGCTGGGATTACAGGTGCTAGCCACCACGCCCAGCTAATTTTTGTATGTTTAGGAGAGACGGGGTTTCACCATGTTGGTCAGGCTGGTCTCAAACCCCTGATAGGTGATCCACCCGCTTCAACCTCCCAAAGTGCTGGGATTACAGGCATGAGCCACTGCGCCTGCCCTGCCCTTTAATTTAGAACTTCATCTCCAAATCCTGCCAAAGCAACTGGTCTCTATTACAGTTGGAGGTTCTCCTCCCAAGCAACTTAGAGACCTTAAGGAGGAAGCAGAATAAATATTTCTAACTTTGAATAGACATCCTCAACAAGTTTACTCCACCCAACAGCTCCCATTTCAGTTCCTGTCTCCCCTCATTTTCTCCTCCTCAGAGTCCCTAATGGAAAGTTGACGAGCCCCAAGCAATCCCAAATGCCACTCTAGAAAGAGGCAACACACATCATTCTGCATAAACTAATTGTAAAACCCTTTATAGTAAATGATTAAAGTCACAAGCCTGTTAAAAGACTGAAAACCACATCCGGATGAGAAGCCCTTTTCCTCCCCATCCCAGTAAGAAGGTTCAACCCTTATTCCCAGGGCTGGGGCTGTGGACCTGTGTGTATGTATGTGTATGCATCCACCCATGTGCCTGCATTATGGCATGCAGCCTTTGAGCAGAGGGCTGAAATGAAAAAGTGGGCATAAAAGTGGGTTCTGAGTGCATCTTTGGGAACTGGTTCCAGACCAGGGAACCAGGGAGAGAACGTGAGGACACTACAGAGGCAGAAGAAGTAGGGAACAATGTGTGTGGTCACCCCTGGGTATCTAGGGATCCCCAGTTCCTGAATGCCTATTTTGTTAGCTTACCAAGAGCAGGACATGAAAATAAACATACCCATCCCAGCAGAGGGGGGACATTGCTCTCATTTCTTCCTTCCTCAGACCCCCAGGAGGATTCATGTACAGTCCCCTTCATCCTGAATTCTTACAACACCTACCTTATATGCAGAGTTAGCTCCCCTCTTACCAATGTCCCTACTCTATGTGTACCTTTGACAGTAGCCCTAAAGTGTGAAATTTTAGCTAGGAACCTGGACCAAGTTCAGGGCATAAATGGTAACGAATAAATGGCCTGTTTCCCCTAATGAACAATTAGTAGCATTATCTGCCATGCTTGCCTCATCTCTCCAAGCCTTCTGTCTCAGAGAATGTACTGGGGGAATCTATATTCTAGGGGTTCTGTGGGGTTGCCCTGGTGAGCTTCATCTCTCTCCGCTAAAAGATGGCTTTTCCTTTCAACATACAGGTAGAGTTACCAAAGCACCCTACACACAGACCCCCTTCAACATGCCTAGCCATCACTGTTCCTAGTGCCTTAGATATATAGCCCAAGCTGACACACACACAGTTCAAACACAAACTCTCATGGACACATTTTCAGGCATCTGTACACTTGATCAGTTCTAATACTCATGGAGCTTACCACAGCTATATGGGGCAGAGTAGGATACAACTGCAAAGCTTCAAAGGAGGACAAACAATGGCTAGGGCAGAAGTGACAGAAGTCAATATCTACAACAAAATAGTAACAATAAGAGCTATTAGGCCAGGCGAGGTGGCTCAAGCCTGTAATCCCAGCACTTTGGGAGGCCGAGACGGGCGGATCACCAGGTCAGCAGATCGAGACCATCCTGGCTAACATGGTGAAACCCCATCTCTACTAAAAAATACAAAAAAAAACTAGCCGGGTGAGGTGGCGGGCGCCTGTAGTCCCAGCTACTCCGGAGGCTGAGGCAGGAGAATGCCGTGAACCCGGGAGGCGGAGCTTGCAGTGAGCTGAGATCCGGCCACTGCACTCCAGCCTGGGCGACAGAGCAAGACTCCGTCTCAAAAAAAAAAAAAAAAAAAAGAGCTATTGTGTACTACTATTAGGACCACCTCTTTACAGTTACAGAAATTGAGCTCAAGCTTTTAAACACTGAATGCTCCTGGGAGGAAGACCTTTCCTCCAGACCCCAGTAAAAGATGAGTGAGAGACCTAGGGTAGGTCATTAAGACTCTGACCTAACAGCACTTCTACCCTCCTGGAGTCTTAAGAATTTTGAATGATTCCTTTCCTCCTCATTCCTCTTTGCCAAAGAGCTCAGACCACACAAACAACCATTACACACATATTTCTGAATTCTCTGATTTCTCCACTTAAAGATCCTAACTATATCCAATCAACTAAACTAAACTATCCAATCAAATTTCACTCAGACTTAACATTTTCCATTTCAAGTGGCCAAAGCATCCAAATGAGTGACTGAGTTGGTTTCTGTTTTTATTTGAGACACAGTCTCGCTCTGTTGCCCAGGCTGGAGTGCAGTGGTACGATCTCAGCTCACTGCAACCTCCACCTCCCGGGTTCAAGCAATTCTCTGGCCTCAGCCTCCCGAGTAGCTAAGACTACAGGCATGCACCACCATACCTGACTAATTTTTGTATTTTCAGTAGAGACAGGGTTTCACCATGTTGGCCAGACCGATCTTGAACTCCTGGCCTCATGTGATCTGCCCTATTCGGCCTCCAGAAGTGCTAGGATTGCAGGTGTGAACCACCAGGCCTGGCTTGAATGAGTGATTGAGTTTTTAACTAAAATTAATTCAAAATGAAAAAAAAAAAATTGAAGTTCTCCTTAACCCTCTTTACATAAGGAAATGTGGAGAGGATTGACTAGAATCCACTAACCAGACATGGTAGAAAGGGAAAGAGAAAATGCAGAGCTTCCCCTCTTCTCCTGCCTCCTCTATTACGGGATTTTTCTCCACAACCCTCCTCTAAACTATACGCAAAATTTCCCAGCCATCCCATATCAGACACATCCCTTACATGCCTTCCAGCCACCAAAATGCCACTTGTCTAACAACCAGACTTGTCCTAAGGGGTCTTGAAAATATCTGCACAATCCACTCAAAACTTCTCTTAATCATCCAGCTGTTTGCTCTCTATTTCAGTCAAAAGCAGTTTGCTTATGATCAGCCATGCTCCTGGGAACGTGGATTTCTGCAAAAGGACTGCATTTCTGATGGTGTTTGTCCTGCACACAGTTACATTTCAGTGTGTTGCAATCAGGTTTTTTCCAACTGTATGTATTAAAAGTATGAGGTCCAAACCTACTTTTCTGTGATTTACCTGTAATCAACTCATATTTTGTCAGTCGACTATGGTTAGGGCAAAAGTTTGTTCCAGCCTGTTGTATTATTGCAAACCTACTGTGCTGCAAGGTAGTAAGCAGGTGTTACAAAGTTGGCTCTGCAATAAATTGTAATAGTAGGATGACCCCCCCCTTCTATCCACCAATAAGTAAATAGTCCCCTCTGATCAAAATCTGAAGGGCCATCCCAAGTTCTCCTAGTAGAATGAAGTCACTACCTGGGAACTAAATAGCTTCCTGCTGGCATTGTCTCCTTGTGATGGTGTGTATCAGGTGTTATCTTACAGGATCATTTTTAACCAAACCATCAGTAACCAAATGGGCATACATTTTCTTGAGTACAGGTTTGAGAGACCTTTCCTTCTGCTTTTTGTTTTGACACGCATTTAAAAAGGTATAGGGGAGGAGAGGAAAGGTGGAAATGGATGGGGTGCAGTTTTATACTAACATGGAGTCAAAGACTGGCTGAGACCCTGAGAAAGATCCTCAGAGCCTTGCCAGTGGCCAACTGGAAGGCCTGTTGTCTCTCTTTTACAAGATAAACAGAATCCATGGATAGAACCTCTCTGACTACTATTACTGCCTCTGTTATTGTTTCGGTCAGCCTTCAGGACCTGTGGACAGACACAAACAGCTCATTTTGTAAAGATTGCAGGTTACTTAAACTGACACTTAACTCTTTAAGGTTCTGTTTCTCAGGCCAAGACCCCAGCTACTGGGAGAGAGCAACAGCTACCTGCACTTCCATTTTCTATCCAACTCTCTCATCCTATTTTCCCTTTACCCACTCTTCCTCTCTTTTTGCCTCTTTTCACTTCACATTTACCCACTGGCTTTTTGCCTTAGAATGGAGAGCTCTTGAGGCAGCCCAGGTGCTGGAAAGGGTCTGCAGCCCGCAGCCGGTGGGGGGGAACCCTTTCGTGGGGTATCTGCTGCAAGCTTTGCGATCTGGGGGTTCCCAGGACTAAGGCGCGCCACAAGCAGCCTGGGATCTCCAGGGGTCTCAGGGATCTGAGAGGGTAAGTCCTCTTCGGAGACCCAGGCCAGCGGATGTTCTCTGTCAGGGGCTTGTTAAGAGAAGGCAGGCGGGCGGCCCCACCTCAGAGCGAGCCGAGATTGCCGGGCTGGGACTGGCGCGGGGGCGGGCGGGGAAGGTTAGGGCCGCCGGGCCCGGGCGAGCGCTCCAGGAAGAGCCTCCAGCGCCGCCGCCACTTTCTCTCTTCTCTCTTTTTCAAAGGGGAAGGGAAGGCAGGCAACTCCAAAAGCAAATATAGCCTTGCCCTGCGCTGAGTCTACCACCCGTCTCCGACCCCTCTCCCGTGGGTAACACTGTGAGCCTTCAGCCGCTCCCCTTTAAAAGGGAAGCGGGAAATCCACCCAACCCCGCATCTCCCCTCCCTCTCTCTCTCCCTCCCCCCTCCCCGTCTGGAATTTCCAAGCCGGGACTAACTCGTCTGATTTCTCCAGTCTCCCCCGCTGCTTTTTTCCTCCCCTTTTCTTTCCCTAACACTCCCATCCCAAATTCTAAGCTGCACTTTCTGGAAGACATTAGCCACATTTCAAGAATCTTTTAAGAGAATGGGGAACGAACAAGACTTAATTTAAATTCTAACAGCTGGGAAAATGTCCGTTCTTCAAATGCCTTTGGTTTATACATTTATTCTAACAACCCCATCACCACCACTACCACCCCACACACAAAAATCAACAGATCTAACCACTAAATAACTCTTCACAAAACCTTTAAACTTCAACAAATAGCACTTGCTGTTCCCCACTTCTCACTCAACTAAACCAGACCTGAATTTAAAATGTTTTAAAATTGTATACTCACTAGACTATCTCAATAGTATCTTTGTCAACTGGCTGCTACACATTAAAGTATAGTATAAATACACTCTTAAAAAGTAAGCCTTAAAAGTACCCACACACATAGATTAAAATGATACATATTAAGGTAATTTTGAAAGATTAGAAGCTCAGAACCTTTGAATCAAGGTTCCTCCAACTGCTAATGTCATGTATTTCATCTCTGAAACATAATTATAAGAATGTTTTTTTCCACCAAAAGCTGTGCCATTAAAACTTTAAAAAACTTTACCTTTTCAACAATTAACAATACTTTGAATAAATTAGTGATGGGAATTGCAGTTCTTCCCCTTTTTTACTAAAAAGTTCTCCATCTGAGAAGCCATTATGATAAAATTTCATCTTTTTAATTTGGGTCAGAAAAATAAGGGGTTCTAGAAATCTACAATTCTTCTAAGGGACTTAGTTGCCACTGCCTTAGTTGCCACTGCCTTCTAAGGGACTTAGTTGCCACTGCCCTTAGGAAACTCTCATCTTGAAATACTGACCACCGAAATCAGAACAGTTAAGGACTTCTAGCAGCAGTGAAGGCAACTAATTTATGAATTTGCAAAGTTTAATTTTTAGGTGGAAATTAAAATAGGGAAAGAATGTACCCCAGTTTCCACCTTTCCTCCAAACAGTGCACAAAAACTTAACATTCAACCACTTTTTTCACTTATGTAAAGAAAAAAAAAAAAAAAATTCTAACCTAATATTAATAAGAAAACCTTTTTAAATGAGTAATCAATTGTTTCTACTTCAAACTTTCTTGTTGACTAGCAGTCACATGTATCTTTTACCTCCTATGAGTTAAAAACTTTTTCATTTGGATACTAATCCATAATTACAACCATTAAAGTAAAAGTGCCTGAAAACCCTGCTGCTCTAATAGTTTTCATTCCCTTGTTTTTTAACCCCTCTTCATTCATTTTCAGCCCCAAAGTACAAGGTGGGTTTGTTTTTGTTTTTTTTTTCTTAAGTGCAAATCCATTTCTGAAGGCAATTTTTAGGTTGTTTTGAAAGTGTTTAGTGATCCAGTGATTTCTTCAGAACCTCGAGAAACCATTGTTAAAATATATTTAAAATATTTTTTGCCATTTATAAGACATCCCCTCACAGATTTTTAAAGCTGTTAACTTCAAAAAATTAAACTGTAAAAATAGGAATCAAGTTTGGACACTTTCTTTTGAGAGTTCTCAATTTTATGAATGGTTTATAAAACTAATTTTGTTTAATAGGTGGAAATTTAAGGGAGTTAGCCCACCTCATTTTAAGTCAACACAGAGGAAAAGGAAAGAAGGACCATTAATCTGCCTGAAGAAATAACCAAACTTAGAATTCCTTATTGTGAACACATTTCACCTTTAAAAAAATGATTCAGTGCATCTCTTGCATTTTTTTCTTAACAGTAACACCTTTTATTTTGATGACACCAGTTGACAGTGAATATGCTATCTTTAGGTCACATTCCTCTAGAAAAAGGCACACCACAGTGGCAAGCGTAACAAAGGTTTAATTCCCTTAAAAAGCAAATCATGTCTCAAAGTAATCAAGTCACATTAAAATGGTACCCCCTTTACCTCAACTGCTCCTCAGTCTCCCAGAATAAAACATATACAAGCCCTTTCCACAACTGTGTTTAAATGCATTTGGTTTTTCTTTTGTCTCAATATCTGGCAGTGAACATAAACAAATTCTCAACAAAAAAGCACAAATTGTTAACCAAATTCCAACACTAAAAGGGGGTTTGAGATGGTGATCGCTGAGAAATTTAATATCACCTCATTTAAAAAATTCAAGCTAATTGCTGTTTTCAGTTGAAATGCATAGTGTTCGGCCTCTTGAGTTCTTAAAAAGGTACAAATTATATGTATCAAATAAATTCAAACTGAGAACAAAATATATTAAGAGGTATTGTTACAGCGTATCTTTTGTTTGATTTCCCCCTCTTAAAAAAAAAACCACCAGGAACATTTTGTTGTTGGGTTTTTATGAATTATCTTAGAAATTGAAATCATAGTTCATTTGGAACTGAATGCCTCAAGAAGAGTTCCTAAGGAAAATACAAGAGTATACATATATACAAAATATTATTTGTGTAGTTCATTTTGCTTAGAATGTGTTAGTCATAATTAACTAGTTCCTGTTCTATACATCCATGAGATGATGGAAAGTCAGTAACAAACCTAACTGACGAAATACTTTTCAGACACAGACTAAAGACACATACCACAACATACTTCCTCAAAGACACAAAATGATAGAGCAAACTGACTTAATGAAAACAAACTCTTTCTTTTTTAAATCTTGAGACTTCAAAAATTGATTCATTCTAGAAAAATGAAGTGCCTTCTCACCACCAACCAAAACAAAAAGCAAAGAAAACACAATTGACTCAATGTTTGGGCTAAAAAAATTATTTCAGGAAGGGGGAGAACACACAAAAGATCTAATTTAATATGGGTGTGGACAGAGATTTTTTTTTACCCAGTCTTCTCACAAACCCCCTCTCCATTCCAACTCAAAAAAGAGCCCTGAGTAATGCATTTTGGAGGGAACAAGAAGGAGCCTAGAAATGGCTTAAAAGCAAGCAAATGGCTTGGGGAAAAAGATTCATAAATACAGGGCACCATGAAAATTAAAATATAAATGTTTTGAGTTCCATTTCATCACGTTTTGCTATTTCTCTTGCTTTTCACTTTATTCTCTAAAATTTAAACCATCCTCAAGAGCAAAAGAAAAAATTCATATATCTTAGAATTCCATTTATTCTGGACATTTTTCATCAACACTCAGCTTTCAGTTAAAATATCCATATCCTTTTCAATAAACCTGCTGGTGTCAGTGTATGTTCCTTGGTCACATCTCCAGAAAATGTTTCAAAATAGCAAATAAGACTTCTTTTCTTCCTTCCCATTTTATTACCTCTTTACACCTAACTCTAATTGCCTTTCCAATAACACTGTATTTCAAGCATTTGAAGTTAAATCGCAAGCTCTATAAACGTAATAACAAGCCATATTGATCTATAGACACAATAGTTCCAAGTTACTCAAATATCAAGATAAACCACTAAATAGATTTTTATCCCACATTATACTTTCTAGGCCCTCTTAATGGTCCCCCAAAAAAAGCAGTCACTACCCCCCATCTACCCACCCCGAAAAGGCCAGAGACTATTCTGAATTTTACCAAGTTTTCAGTTGAAATGGGGGTGAGGAGGATCAAAGATTTACTGGGGGCTGCTTTCCAACTTGGGACATGAGAGCAAACTCTACACTGTCAACATGTTTAAAGTCTGATTTGAGAAAAGTGGAAAGACTCTGCCCTTACACTTCCCAGCCAGAGTTCAAGGAAAGATTTCAGAGTTCAATGCAATATTTGAAATCCACTATGAATTCTCGGTAAGCATGATGGAGGTACCCCATTTTGCTGAAGAGAGAGAATAGAGGGTACTGGAACACACACACACACACACACACACACATACACACACACACACATACACACACACACCATTCATCCACGGAGTTCTAGACCCTCCAAAGAGCCCCAGCTCACAGCCTCAACACAAAGCTCTCACCCCAGATGGTCCCCTTGTAACAATGGGCTTAAGGAGTGGGGGTAGGGGGGCTCGAAAAGGATAGTACAGCCAAGGCATATTCTTTGGAAAATCCAGTTGGGGAGAGGGATGATGTGAGATATGAGGGATTGGGGGTGGGGGGGTCCATGGAAAATAAGAAGTCTTTGCCTGTTGCAGAAATATAAATAAAATACAAGCTATAAGGGGATTCTTTGGGGCACGGGAAACTGATTCCACATCACTTAGGAGTAGAAGGGCAATCTACTTAAGAATTCTGGTGTGGAAAGAGTGGGAAAAACAGAAAATGAGGCCTGCTACGAAGTTGCAGAAATCGCTCTGAGTCTGAACTCTTCGAAGATTTTAAGGTTCCCCACAAAAAACGGCCCCACAAGTTGAACAAACTCCAAAAAGGTTTCTCCCCTATTGATTTTCTTTCCCCTTTAATTCTGCAAGCAACATCTTTTAGCCCACCCCAGCCCCAACTTATTTTTTTTTACAAGCTGTAAACCACCCATTACAAGATCTTGGCCAATCTTCCCTCCCTGCCCCCAACATCCGGAGTTGGGGGTGGGAAAGACCAGTAATGGGTTTCTTCCACTGGAGACGCTATGGACCCCTGAACACAGCTTCTCAGCACACCCCAGCGGCCCCCCCACCCCCCCCAGAAAAGAGCTCTTTCCTACCTTTGTTTTTTGGGCACCGAATGTTCAATCTCTAGGCGTTTTCCTTGTAATTCTACTTTCCCTAAAGATTAAAAAAGAAAAAAAATGACCATGAGAGCGTGAACAGGGGTTGGGGGTGGGAAGAGGAAGGGGAAAGACACTAGGCTAATTCAGGAGTTACTGGGATTCGAGATCTTCCTAGGAATCCAGGCAGTGGCTTCCGCAGCCAGATGGGAAAAAGGTTGCTCTAGGAATGGTGGAGTCTATAAATTCGTTATTATTCATTTTTTAATTTTTGCTTTATTTAATCATTGAGGCTTGCTGAGTGGATCGCTCTGGAATCCTGATTTGGGAAAGGTGCGAGGCCATTTGTGTGGGTGCGCTGCCTACATTGCTCCCAGATGTGGGGAGAAGGAGCCAGGAGAGAAAAGGCTCCCCGTTCCTCAGAAAGTGGGGCGCGGGGCGGGAGGCGGTGTGCAGAACGAAACTTTGTTTTTCTCTGTTGGCCAGGAAGAAGGGCTTCGAGCCGCGGAGCGGTCACCTGTCGGGACTGGTTTGGGAAGGGGTGGACCTGGGGGAGCAGAGCGGGGCCTGGCGGGGAGGGTGCCTCGCTGCCGCCGCGCGCGGCTCTCGGCCCAGCCTCGGCGTCTCGGGAAGCAGCATGGCGACCCGGCGCCGCCGCCGCCGCGCCACCCCGCTCACGCCCCACTTTCAAATCAAAATGGCTCAAGCCCCAGGCCCTAGGCAGGAGACAGGACCCCCTTCCTTGCAAGTCCTGCTAGAGGGCTGCATTCCCCACGCGAAACGGAGAGATCGCAAGCGGTCCGGGGGACCCCTTCCACGCCTGGAAAGGCCTAAGACTGAGGAAAGGGAGCCAGGGTTTTCTAGCTGGGGGGCCGTCCACCGGCGGACAGGGAGGGGCTCGACGTGGAAATAACGCCCAGCCGGGGGTCATCTCCGTGTCCCTAAATCCACCCCCCCCACTACTGCCAGTGGGGGCTCCCGCCCCGTCGGTGGGGAGGAGGAATGGGGGAAGCCAGAGCTGCTTATCTCCGGCAGGGAGGAAGGGATGAGAAAATCCCGAATGTTTCTGCGCGGGGGTGGGGGGCGCAGAGCGAGGGAGGGGGCATCGAAGAGGGTAGGTCGAGGGTGGGTACAGAGGCCAAGCCCTGCAGGCCCGGGAAGAGAGGAGTTGGCGGGAGAGGAACCGGAAGGTGCGGGTCTCCGTTGTTCGGGGCTTTCGTTGTGGCTTTTCCGGGAGGTGGCTGTGCTCTTACCGGAGAAAGTTTCGATGGCCTTCATCGCCCAGTGCTCGTCTGGGCAGTCCACGAAGGCGTAGCCGGATTTGACCAAGAACTGGCCGCTGTAGGAGATCTTGTGCTCCGCAAACACTTTCTCCAAGTCCGCGGGGGTCACGCTCTCGTTGAGGTTGCCGATGTAAAGCTTGTTCATGGTGGCGGTCTCGGAGCAGGACGCGGTCCCGGGCAAGGCCAAACGAGCGGACGCGGGCGGCAAGCCTCTTAGGCCGAGAGGCGGGGAGGCCGGCGGCAGGAGCCGCAAACTTTCTTTGCACCCCACCCCAGAAGTTGTCCCGAGCCCAGGGCGGGGAAGGCGGCCTGAGGGCGCGCAGAGGTCGCGGGAGAGTTCGGGGAGAGCCCAGGAGAAGTGCCCGCGGCGCGCAGGGAGACGGACGACTCGGCGCAGCTCCTTCCCTTCGGTCCGAAACCCCTCCGAGAGGGCTGGTGTGTCACGTTTCTCCGCGGCCGCCCTGGCGCCGCCTCTAAATAAAATCGACTTGAAAAAAAATGGAGCGGAAAAAAAAAAAAAAAAAAAGGAGAAGCCACGTGGTGACAGCCCCCACCCACCCTGCAGGGGAAGACCCCCGACGCCACAGGGCCCCTCGGCCCTCCGGCCAAACCCAGTAATCTCCCGCCTGAGGGTGGGGAACTCAACTCACCCCCGTGGTAAACTGGAGCGGTGGGGCAGCGTCCCTGAAGCTCTATGGCCCCTTCCCCCTTTGCAAGAACCTGGCCCCTAGGGAAGCGCCCCGCCCCCACCCATCCCCCTACCCCAGCCCGAACTGGGGGAGGATGGTCCAGCCCAGATCTCCCAGGTCTTAAAGGATAAAATGTACGGTTATTTTTTATTCGTTTTGGGGGGCGGGGTTGCTCACCCCACCCCGGTTAACTGCTAGCGACTGACAGGCGGGGGACGGCCGAGATAGACAAAGAGAAGCCGAAGACTCTGGGGTCTTCAGGAGAGGGTCGCACGAGCTGGTGATTTAAAAAGAAAGCCACCTTTTCCCTAGATGTTTAAATGGGGGGGGTCTCCGCCTTCACTACCCCAGCCCCACGAAACTCCCCCGCCTCCGGGGATGCAGGATCGGGGGACCCTGCGAGCGCGGGACTGGGAAGCTGGGAACATGGGGGATCCCAGTGGAGAACGAGAAAGCCGCAGGAAATCATGTTTTGAGATCCCCACGGGAGAAAGGGTGGTTCGCACCCGGGGTCCGGCTGTTAAATGATAATGTTTCGGGGTCCTGGGGGGAACTCGCGGAACTGGCCGGAGATGACCCCAGGAGAGAGGGACGGTGGGAGAGAAGGAAGAGGGGTGATAGCTAGGGCTAACCCGAGCGAAGCGAAGGGGGAGGTCTCAGGGAGGGAGTGACCGGGTGGAGATTTGAATGGTCCCCTTTTCCCTCCGAGTCGGGGACAGACAGGTGGAGTTTCCAGCGCCCGCACCACCCGGGACACCGCTGGCAGCTCCCTAGGCCCTAGGTTCGGGTCTCGGAACTTTGTTTGGGGTGCAGGATTCCGATCCCGGCGGGAAGGCGGGAGAGGGACGGAGGGCGGGGGGCTAAGCGCGAAGCCCCGCCCACGTCCCCAGGTCAGACCCGCGGGGGGAGGGGGTAATTTCCGCTCCGCGCACTGGGAAGAGAGGGGCGGGAGCTTAGGGGAGGGGGCGGTGGCCCCTCCCCTCCCCCTCCCGCCGTTCCTGGGGAGGGGGAAGCGGATCCGCCCGGGTCCCTTCCCTCGGCTTTGACCAACTCATTCCGGATCCTCGGGCTCCGGGAGCCCGAGGGAAGGGACCCGACTGGGCAAGGGGCGACACGTGGGCGGTCGCACCCCCGTCTGGGCGGTGGGGGAGGGGGCTGCTCGCCGCGCGTTTCGGAGTCCCGGATACGCGGCGGAGAGCGGGACGCGCGGTCCACTCGCAAGCCCTGGCTCCACGGCTGAGCGGCAAGCGAGACCAACGAGTTTCTAGCGGCGGGGGCTGGGATGGCGCCAGGGGTGGCGGAGAGCGCGGCCCGGAGACCCTGGAACCCCTTCGTCCAGGGAACGGGGAAAAAGGAGGGGTCGACCCCCAGAAATTGTGGAGTCCCCTTAACAAGGCGGAAACTGGGGTGTTACTCCGGACTCTGCAGGAGGGAGAATAATTCTGTCGGGGGCACGCGAGCTGGAAGGGCAGGTGAGGAAGGGGGTCACTCCCCTTCCCCAGTCCCCGACCCCATTGTCTCAGTCGCCGGCGGCCCGGGCAGACTCCGCAACACGTGTTGACTACACCGATATGAATGCCTTGAATTTTTTTTATTGTTACTATTTTTCGTTTGCAGAGTCTGAGCTGACTCCGACTTCGGCTCACCGCTCTGCTGCCGGACGATTGTATGCCATTCAAAAAGTCGGGAGTTGAAAGACAGCGCGCAGCACCTTTGTCCCCCTCCCCGTTTTCCCGGCGCACTGAAAAGAAATGGGGCTGGGACTTGGGGGCGGGGGAGGGCTTCCAACTCGGTTTCTCTATCTCCTCCACCACCTTAGAGCCCACCCTCCCCAGTGAGCGTTTTGTTCTACCCAGCCACGTGTTTGTCGGATTTTTGTTTTTGTGGGTTTTTTTTCCCATGGAACAAGAATTAAAGTACTAGAAGCTATTTGTTGTTGAGTAGAAAGAGAATATTTTCTGTCCAACAAGGTGGGAAGACATCTGTGTCCCACCCCCACACACACACCTCCGACCCTCCCCGCTTATCTGACTCTTAATACTTAGCTCTTGATCACAAGCATTATTTTTAAACAAACCAATGAGCTGGAAACAGTGCCTGCCACATAGTAGGCACTCAATAAACATTTTTTAAATGAAAAGCAAGCTAATACAAACAGCACTGCAAAGAGAATTCATGAAAATTAGAGTCCAGGGAGGGAAAAAATTATCTTGGCCAGAACGTGTGGCTCTGTTGCCCGGGAACTTGGTGATGTGTGTAGACTTTTGAAAGGGCTAAAAGATGGTCTCAAAAAGGCTGTTGTATTTCTTGGCCTTTTCCTAAAGAGGAGCCCCAATCTTCTTAAATCTTTTATGTTATATTGGGGAACAAGGAGGAGGGCAACTAGGGAGAGCATCCCAGTTCTCAGAAACTTTAAGTGCTGTTGCCTTCATTTTATTTGAATCTTTAGGTGCTAATAAAAGCACTGCTCAGATTGTCTCCCTGGGGGACATATCCACTACTCTGCCTCTGTATGCCTAAAACAAAAGCAAGTTACACCCCACAAAAATCTCCATCCAGACCTCTAAACTCCTATAAAATGCAGTCCACTTTTTACTATCCTAGAGTCAATGGGAAACAAAATTTTTAAAAATAACCATTGAATTCAGTTCACTTTTAGGTTGATTTTTTTCCATTTAAAAATACACTAGCTAAATGTTAGCTGAAATCAGTTTTAATGTATTTAAGATAACGTTAGAAGAGAGCAGATAAATTCACTTGAACAATCTTTTAAAATCCTTTTAAATATTTAATTAAAAATTACCAATTATTGCTAAATTGAAACTGATTAGTTCTTTTTAAAAATCAGCTGTTTTACTGAATTCTAACCCTCTCCACCCCCCAAAAAAAGGCTTATGTGTGTATAGTCAGAAGCTACAAAGTCTGCAGGAATACAAGAGTGGAGACAACAGGAGTGAGATACAGATCTTTTTAACCCCCAAATCAGTTTTGCCTTAGTGACCTGGGTATTTTAGGCTGGGGTTGGGGGAACTAAATCACGTTGATTGGTGTTTTAGCTCTCCCTTCTGAAGGAGCCCAGCACTCACATTAAGGGTTATTTCTTGTCTAGACTGACATTCCTAGGTTAGGGATAAAAATGGGCAGACTTGAAGTACCATAACTTTTCATCTTTCTTTGTTTTTGTTAACATTAAAGACTACTATCAAACACTGTATTTATTTTCAAATTTTTTTCTACCTTGCTTCTTTGGGACAGATAAATCTTTAGTGCAGAGTTACACTTAACTTGGGTAAGAGTTAAAAATATAGCTACAGGATTAAATGTTCTTTTTTTCTTTAATAATTATTATCCTTTATAATACATATCCTATATAATATATAGTATATTCTACACAGTAATGTTAATACTGTTACACTTCTTCCTCTTGTTCTCCTCTTCCTCCTCTTCCTTCTTTATTTTTCCTGGAGAACAGTTTGGTCTAGTTATGAAATTTAATTATCTGAACTCAGAAACACTGACATTTGACTCAATTTTAAAGATAGGATTCTAATCCATTTTCCTCCAATGTGAACACAGAAATACATGCAGAGAGAAAAAAAAAGTTTGAGAGAATAAAACAACTTTTTTAAAGATGAAAATAAAATAATATTTTTTTCTTGGAGAAATAAGCCAAGTTAAAAAAGGAAAAACAAAAAGGAAAGAAAAAAAATTTTAAAAAAATGAAAAAAATAGAAAAATTAAAAATCAATAATTTCACTGTTGTCATAGAAAATCAATTTTACTTGTAAATATTTATTTTTCAGCATTTGTCCATTTATAATGATTTCAAATTTTTTCATTTTTATGTCTTCATTGTTCACTTGCATTTGTACCATAAGTATTCCCCCAGGCTGCCTCCAAGTTTTCATAACTATCATTTTAATTCAGTCCAGTTATATATGTAAATTATTAATCATGATATTTAGATATACATTTCATCAATTTTTTTACTTTTGTAAACAATGCTGAACAGATATTTTGGTGAATATAAATTTTTCCTTTTTTGGGTTAGCTCCTTTGCATAAATCCCCAGAATATATATTGCATTTTAAATCTAACACTTATTGACTCTTCTATTTTTAAAGTTTAGCATGTTTTACAAAAATGAAGAACAAAACAAATGGAAAGCAGCTAGGAGGGAAACACATTAAAATACACTTTATTTTCTAATGAATCCATCCATTTTGGAATAAAATTATGGTTGCTACAAAATATAGAAAAAGAAAAGCTCACGTTTCCTGATACATTGCTGCTTTAACCTCAAAGTTTTTAGAGGAATTTGTTTTTTGTTTGGTTGGTTTTTGTTTATTTACTTTTGTTGTTGCTTGCTTGTTTTTTTACTGTTACTACTTTGGGATGTTTTGTTTCTTCCTGCAACTTAAAGTCTTAGTGTGGTTCTTTTAAATGCCTATAAACTTTGAGAAAGTGTAAATTAGTTCCAGTTTAAAAGCACATGCAGCTTTTTCTCCTGTCAAATAAATAAGGATAAGTATGTGTTTAGGATATCTCATAAAATGTAAGCAAACTGTAAGCAGAAAAGGAAATTTTTCTCCTTCAAATTGTCGTTCATTCAAAAGTGTTCAGTGTTTAAGACCTGAGAAAGAAATGTATTTATTCCAGAGATAGAAGAGGCTCAAGGGGAAAAAAGAACTTTAAGTACAATCGTTTGTTTTTCTGTGGGTCACACAGTATGTTTGACAAAACCTCTCAATTTTTTGTTTTGGTTCAGGTTTACAATGTAGAAACTTTTAGGTAAGGAGGGGGATCATTTATTTTATTAACTTTAAAAATAGATGTTTTCAAATTCATTTTGTTAGTCAATTAAGCTACTCCACCCAACCCCTATTAATACATGTAGAAGAAATGGTCAGTAACATCCTTCACATTACATTCTTATTACCTTTTGCAATTTTTTGTACTCCAAAGTCATTGGATTAAAAGATAATGTACAATTTTGTTTGGTTCCTGCAGCACAAAATACAAAATAAGACTGATTCATTTGGGGGGAATTGTGTAATTCAAGAAAAGACAAGAAAGAAATGTTATTTTTCAAAATGAAACAACTTGTAAAAAGCAACAAAAGAGAAGGAATCCATATATAAATATTAAGGTGGAAACAGTAATGAGACAATTTTGTACTTGAAATCAACATGTCTTCTAAATATTTAAATTATTTTAATTTAAAAGGAATCAGTTACATGTCAAACTGCATGAAGTTTCCATTTTAGCTACACAACATCTATACATTTTAAGACTAAAAGAAATTTTTAACTCAACACAAATTATTTTCGTTTGCTTTTTTAAAAATTTTACTCCTAATGATGAGATTAATTGACTTTACTCCTGTTCAGGATTTTTTTTTTTTCAGGAGCTGCCACAAGTATTTCAGAGTTACCAGGGATAATGTTGCTATGTTGGGGTTTTTTTGTTGTTGTTTTAAAATTTAAAAATTAAGACATATTATTTCACTAGTAATTTTATCACCAAAAAATTAATTTAAAACAGTTCAATCTGTCTTCATATACAAACCAGATTTACAAAGAAAAGAGACTCAGCCTAATAGTATGGCATTTTTGTTTAAAATGGTTGTTTGACTAAACTGAGATACAATTCTAAAAGTGACTCCTAATTTTCATGAGTTAACAATTTACAGAGAATTTTGGTTCACCCAGCTGTCCTATAAACACCCCCACCTTTTTTTTTTTAAAGAATTATTATCGACACAACTTCATTTCCGCTCTTAAACACAATCTGAAAATATTTGGTGAGCATTTCTATAATAAATTGTTGAGTACATTGTTATAATTTTCTTTTCATTTCTAAAATGTGTTTATAAAGTGTATAGGTAAAAAATTTAGAGTTATTTCTAAATTGCTTTAAAATGAGGTTCCTGATCCATCTTTTTTCCTACCTTCCTCTTCCTCCCTGCCCCTCCCCCTGCCCCTCCCCTCTCTCTTCCTCCCCCTCTCCTTTTGTTCCTCCATTTTTCTTCCCGCTCCGGACACTGTCAGTTCCTTTCCTCCTCCCCCTTTACCTTTACCCTCTTTTCAATTTTTCTTTTTCTTTGTTGATCTTTACCCTTTTATTCTTCTGCTCCTCTGCCCCTCAACTCATTTCTTCCTTCTTTTAAATCAATATACCTATCCAAACTTTCTGTCCTTTTTCTTCTCCCTTTCCCACTATCACTAACTTGTTCTCATTCAAAGTTATTTCTAGTGAAAGGGAAGGATGCAGAGATGCTTGAATTATTTTATACACCAAAAGGGGAAACTTGTTACATTTTTTAGGAGAACCTCAGGGTGATTCAGGTCCCAGAACAACTCCGCCCCAATACTGCCAGTTTTTATTGGCTGAACATTCATCAGACACTTTTACTTCTTTGTGTCATTTTTCCATGTCCTGCTTTGCTTATAACTAAATTTGTAATTAGCATTTTATGTACCAAATCCTTGAGGGCAAAGACTCTGTATCACCCAGGGTGTCTAACAGTGCTGACAGATGTCCAATAAAAATCTATGGAATAAGTATATTTGATACTATCTGAGAAGATGTGATCGTTGTGATCAGATAAGATGCTGTTTTCAGCCTGTGAGCACCTTTTTCTTTTAAATAAATACAACACAAACAGATGAAATACAGTTAAATGCAGTCATTTAAAAGAATAATTGGTCTGCATCAAAACTAGCAACCAAGTCATCTCTGAGCTTGAGCTTGTTGCTCCCTGGTTCTGTTCCCATGACAGTTTTGTACCCATGGCAGTTCTGTGCCCAATGTCAGCAACCGCTTTCCTCTGTGTCTGATCATATTGGCTCAGAATTTTCAACTGAGGGGTTCAGGCTGTCACAGCCACTATCAGAATTAGTTGCAGAGCCCTTTGCCATTCTGATATCCTCTAGTGCCACACAGCCAGGATGACAATCTCAAGAAGGTAACCCACATACACCTACTGGTGAGAGAGAGCACTCTCTTAGGTTCTTCCTTCTGGGAATGTAACTGGCACCCCACTAACTACATACATAAAGATTTCTTACTTTGTATATCATCCAAAGCAAAAACGTCACCCCAAGACAGCCCTTCTCATTGGTCCCCAGGTCATCTGTTATAGCCCCTCAGCCAGAGCAGATGTTCACCTTATGTCCTACCTGTCAGTACAGCTATGAACACCCAAGGAGAAAGCAAACCAATTTTTATAGCAGGCTAAATTAAAACAAAAACTAAGCAGTTCATGAAAATAGTAAGGTTGCATGTTTTTAAATATATTTATAATACTCATTACTAGCAAGAATATAGTGAAACATTCCATATGGCTGTGTGGGAGGACAATTTTAAAGCGACAAGAACCTTTAAAAATTAATTTCTCTTTCACTTAGAAATTGCACTATTGAGTAACCTCTCTACAAAAAAATCCAGTATGTAAAAAAAAAGAAAAAGGTATTCAGCCTTAAAGAGGAATGAAATTCTGATACTTGCTACAATATAGAAGAACTTTGGAAACATTATGCTAAGTAAATAAGCCAAAGCAAAAGGATAAATGTATTCTTAGTTGGCACAGAATTTCAATTTTGGATGAAAAAATTCATGAGATGAGTAGTGTAATGGCTGCACAACAGTGTGAATGTACTTAAAGCCACTGAATTTTATGCTTCAAATGGTTAAAATTGTAAGTTTTATTATGTATATTTTGTCTTTTTTTTTTCTTAAGAGACAGAATCTCACGGTCGCCCTGGCTAGAGTTCAGTGACACAATTAGAGCTGACTGTAGCGTTGACCTCCTGAGCTCAAGTGATCCTCCCACCTCAGCCTCCTGAGTAGCTGGGACTACAGGCAAGTTCCACTATGCCCAGCTAATTTTTATTTATTTATTTATTTTTAATTTTTTTTGTAGAGACAGGATCTCACTATATTGCCCAGGCTGGTCATGAACTGCTGGCACCAACAGATCCTCCCACCTTGGCCTCCCAAAGTGTTGGGATTGCAGGCATGATATCCTGATTTTTTTTAAAGGCAAAAAAAAAAAGGGTTTATTTAAACAAACAGGGTTGGGTGCGGTGGCTCACACCTGTAATCCGAGCACTTTGGGAGGCCGAGGTCGGTGGATCACCTGAGGTCGGGAGTTCGAGACCAGCCTAACCAACATGGCGAAACTCTGTCTCTACTAAAAATACAAAAATTAGCCGGGCATGGTGGTGCATGCCTGTAATCCCAGCTACTCGGGAGGCTGAGATAGAAGAATCATTTGAACCGGGAGGCAGAGGTTACAGTGAGCTGAGATTGTGCCACTGCACTCCAGCCTGGGCAACAAGAGTGAAACTCCGACTCAAAAAAAAAAAAAAAAAAAAAAGAATTAAGATGTGTTATTAATAACTGTCAAAAAAAAAAAAAAAACCTTTCAGCTGGGCAAGGTGGCTCATGCCTGTAATCCCTCCACTTTGGGAGGCTGAGACCAGAGGAGCACTTGAGCTCATGAGTTCGAGACCAGCATGGGAAACACAATGAGACCTCATCTCTACGAAAAATTTTAAAAATTAGCTGGGCTTGAGGGCCAGGTGCGGTGGCTCACGCCTGTAATCCCAGCACTTTGGGAGGCTGAGGCGGGCGGATCACAAGGTCAGGAGATCGAGACCATCCTGGCTAACACGGTGAAACCCCGTCTCTACTAAATATACAAAAAATTAGCCGGGCGTGGTGGCGGGCGTCTGTAGTCCCAGTACTCGGGAGGCTGAGGCAGGAGAATGGCGTGAACCCAGGAGGCAGAGCTTGCAGTGAGCCCAGATCACGCCACTGCACTCCAGCCGGGCGACAGAGCAAGACTCCGTCTCAATAAATAAATAAATAAATAACAACAAAAAATTTGCCGGGCTTGGTGGCACATGCCTGTTGTCTCAGCTACTCGGGAGACTGAGGTGGAAGGATCACTTGAGCCCAGGAGATCAAGGCTACCGTGAGCCTAGATGGTGTCACTGCACTCCAGCTTAGGCAACAGAATGAGATCCTGTCTAGAAAAAGAAAAAGAAAAAAGAAAAGAAAAAACTTTAACAATGTAAATATTGATAGAGGAATATTCAAATAACTTCTAGCATAACCACTTGAAATATTATATTCCGGCCGGGCGCGGTGGCTCAAGCCTGTAATCCCAGCACTTTGGGAGGCCAAGACGGGCGGATCACGAGGTCAGGAGATAGAGACCATCCTGGCTAACATGGGGAAACCCCGTCTCTACTAAAAAGTACAAAAAACTAGCCGGGCGTGGTGGCGGGCGCCTGTAGTCCCAGCTACTTGGGAGGCTGAGGCAGGAGAATGGCGTAAACCTGGGAGGTGGAGCTTGCAGTGAGCCGAGATCCGGCCACTGCACTCCAGCCTGGGCTACAGAGTGAGACTCCGTCTCAAAAAAAAAAAGAAAGAAAGAAATATTATATTCCAAAGGGTTTAAAGAAATTTGAGGAAAAGGTTACAGAAAATGAACATAAAATTGAGTATTTATGTTCATACAGTTCATATGATTGGAGCCTTTTTTTTTTTTTTTTTTTTTTTTTTTTTAGAGACGGAGTCTCGCTCTGTCACCCAGGTTGGAGTGCAGTGGTGTGATCTCGGCTCACTACAAGCTCCGCCTCCTGGGTTCTCGCCATTCTCCTGCCTCAGCCTCCCAAGTAGCTGGGACTACAGGCGCCTGCCACCACACCCGGCTATTTTTTTTTTTTTTTTTTTTTTTTTTGTATTTTTAGTAGAGACAGGGTTTCACTGTGTTAGCCAGGATGGTCTCGATCTCCTGACCTCGTGATCCGCCCGCCTCGGCCTCCTAAAGTACTCGGATTACAGGCCTGAGCCACCGCGCCTGGCCTGATTGAGGCCTTTTTTAAAAAACTTTGCCGGGCCGGGCGCGGTGGCTCAAGCCTGTAATCCCAGCACTTTGGGAGGCCGAGACGGGCAGATCACGAGGTCAGGAGTTCGAGACCATCCTGGTGAACACGGTGAAACCCCGTCTCTACTAAAAAATACAAAAACTAGCCGGGCGAGGTGGCGGCGCCTGTAGTCCCAGCTACTTGGGAGGCTGAGGCAGGAGAATGGCGTGAACCCGGGAGGCGGAGCTTGCAATGAGCTGAGATCCGGCCACTGCACTCCAACCTGGGCGACAGAGCAAGACTCCGTCTCAAAAAAAAAAAAAAAACTTTGCCGGGCGCGGTGGCTCAAGCCTGTAATCCCAGCACTTTGGAAGGCCGAGACGGGTGGATCACGAGGTCAGGAGATCGAGACCATCCTGGTCTACACGGTGAAACCCCGTCTCTACTAAAAAATACAAAAAACTAGCCGGGCGAGATGGCGGGCGCCTGTAGTCCCAGCTACTCGGGAGGCTGAGGCAGGAGAATGGCGTAAACCCGGGAGGCGGAGCTTGCAGTGAGCGGAGATCGGGCCACTGCACTCCAGCCTGGGCGACAGAGCTAGACTCCGTCTCAAAAAAAAAAAAAATAAATAAATAAATAAAATAAAAAACTTTAACTACATGTGCATAAAAGACTAGAAATCACCTGCAGAAATTCGTGCCCAGAGACATGTTGTACAAGAATATCCACAGCAGCATTGCTTATAATAACAAAACTAGAAACCATACAAATGTTCAATAGGAGAACAGATAATAATTAGCCTGGTATAGTCATGCAGTAAAGTACTAATAAGCGCTGTCAATGAGTGAACTTCAGCAACACAAGCCAAGATGGATGAATCTCACAGAGTTGATCTAAAACCCTAGGAAGCAAAGGTGTGCACCAGTAGTTCCAATTGCTCAAAAGGCTGAGGAGGGAGGGTCTCTTGAGCCCAGGAATTTGAGTCCAGCCTGGGCAACATAACGAATCTCCATCTCTTAAAAAAAATATTTAAGGAAAAAAGCAAAACAAACAAAACAAAACCTAAAACTGAGGAATAGACACATTATGGTTTTGTTTACATAAGTTCAAAAATATCGAAAACTAAACAATGTATTGTTTAGGTATACATTCACAAAAGGTAACACTTTAACAAAAGTAAAAAGAATGGTAAACAAAATTCCAGAGTGTGGTTAATTCTGGGGAAGTAGCACAGTGCTGATTGCAGAGGGGCACAGAAGGCACTTTAAAGATACTGAGGATGTTCTAGTTCTTAATCCACGTAGCAACTACACAGCACTTGTTTTATCATTCTTAAAACAGCACAGGCCAGACGCAGTGGCTCACGCCTATAATCCCAGCACTTTGGGAGGCTGAGGCGACAGATCACTTAAGGTCAGGAGTTTGAGACCAGCCTGGCCAACAAAGTGAAACCCTGTCTCTACTAAAAATACAAAAATTAGCTGGGCATGGTAGCAGACGCCTGTAATCCCAGCTCTTCGGGAGGATGAGGCACAAGAATCACTTGAACCCAGGAGGCAGAGGCTGCAGTGAGCCAAGATCATGCCATTCCACTCCAGCCTGGGCTACAGAGCAAGACTCAGTCTCGAAAAGCAAAGCAAAACAAAAAAACTGCACATGTACATTTTATATTATGAATATTACATTTGTTAGGTATAAATATGTCATAATAAATCTAATTGAAATAGCCGGGCACGGTGTCTCATGCCTGTAATCCTAGCACTTTGGGAGGCAGAGGCAGGTGGATTGCCTGAGCTCAGGAGTTCAAGACCAGCTTGAGCAACATGGTGAAACCCTGTCTCTACTAAAATACAAAAAACAAAAAATTAGCCGGGCTTGGCAGCGTGCACCTATAATCCCAGCTACTTAGGGGGCTGAGGCAGGAGAATCGCTCGAGCCCAGGAGGAGGAGGTTGCAGTGAGCTAAGCTCAAGCCATTGTACTCCAGCCTAGGCAACAGAGCCAGACTCCATCTCAAAAAAAAAAAAAAAAAGTAATTGAAATAGCAAATAGTCTAGGAAGGAATTGGTAACAGTCATTCTCTTTGGCTTTCAGACCATGAATGTTCTCTTTCTTTCCCCGCTGTGTGTTTCTCTTCCTCTTAACTCATATTTTTCAACATTTCTAGATCCTATTTTTATATAGCAAATTATTAAAAAGTCAAATGAATATTTGAATGAATCATCCCAGAATACCTGTGTAAACCAAATAGCAAATAGTTTCAGATGATCTCCTGCCCCAAGATTTGATGCCACGAGGAATTCTTCCATTAGCAACCAGTAAGCAATGAGGGTTAGCTGCAACACACCCTGATCAATCATGGATGTGGACTGACTTTAGCTAAAGGTCTGATTAATTATACATGTATTCATAATAAATTGAGAGGGCATGTGCTGAAACTTAGGACCACCATGGTAAACAGCAGTGAGCACGCACTCAGATTCACACCTGGCCCGTCTGTCCTGGATCCGGCAGACGCGTTGCTCCTTTCCACTGCCAAGCTAGAGCATTTCATTTGCATTCACTGGAAACCTCTAAGGATGAAACCCACTTCTCCCTCATCAGTCTGAGAGTTTCTCGCTGTGGGATCATGTCTTAGAACACACTGGAAACCACAGAGCAAGATCCATATTGCTGCTTTTTGTTTTGGTTTGGTTTGTTTTTTAGACAGAGTCTTGCTCTGTCGCCCAGGCTGAAGTGCAGTGGCTCAATCTCGGCTCACTGCAACCTCCGCCTCCCAGGTTCAAGTGATTCTGGTGCTTCAGCCTCCCCAGTAGTTGCTGTTACAGGCGCATGCTACCATGCCTGGTTAATTTTTTGTATTTTTAGTAGAGACATGGTTTTGCCAGGTTGCCCAGGCTGGTCTCAAGCTCCTGAGATCAGGCAATCTGCCCTCCTCAGCCTCCTAAAGTGCTAGGATTACAGGCATGAGCCACTGTGTCTGGCCATATTGCTTCATTTATCTAAGTGAGTCATTTCCATTATTTTCATCACTTCACATTTATTTTATTATTTCTCCATGAGCCCAATGTTTTGAAAAATGTTGCCTATCAAAAAATTCCATTGATCAAGTAATAACAAATTATGCCTGTTATAATTGTGTAGAGCAGTGCTTTTGCCCTGCATAAATGGCAAGAGTTTGTACAGCTGGGCATTATGGCTAATGTCTGTAATCCCAGTATTTCGAGAGGCCAAGGCAGGAGGATCGTTTGAGCCCAGGAGTTCGATTCGAGCCCGGGCAGCATAGCAGAGATCTCATCACTACTAAAAGTCAAAAAAGCTGGGTGTGGTGGTCCGTGTCTATAGACCCAGCTACTAGGAAGGCTGAGGCAGGAAGATCTCTGGAGCCCGGGAAGTTGAGGCTGCAGCAAGCTATGATCACTCCACTGCACTCCAGCCTGGGCAACAAAGGGAGACCTCATCTCTAAAAAGAAAAAAAGGCCGGACGCTGTAGCTCACACCTGTAATCCCAGCACTTTGGGAGGCTGAGGTGGACGGATCATGAGGTCAGGAGTTCAAGACCAGCCTGGCCAATATGGTGAAATGCCGTCTCTGCTAAAAATACAAAAATTAATCGGGCATGGTGGCGCGTGCCTGTAGTCCCAGCTATTCGGGAGGCTGAGGCAGAAGAATTGCTTGAACCCGGGAGGCAGAGGTTGCAGTGAGCCGAGATCGCGCCACTGCACTCCAGCTGGGCGACAGATGAGACTCTGTCTCACAAATAAATAAATAAATAAATAAATAGCCAGGTGCAGTGGCTCACGCCTATAATCCCAGCACTTTGGGAGGCCGAGGCTCATGGATCACGAAGTCAGGAGTTCAAGACCAGACTGGCCAACATGGTGAAACCTAGTCTCTACTAAAGATACAAAAAAATTAGCTGGGTGTGGTGGCACGTGCCTGTAATCCCAGCTACTTGGGAGGCTGAGGCAGGAGAATCACTTGAACCTAGGAGGCGGAGGTAGCAGTGAGCTGAGATCACGCCATTGCACTCCAGCCTGGGCAATAGGGCGAGACTCTGTCTTAAATAAATAAATAAATACATAAGAAAAAAAAAAGATTGTGCACAAATTCACTGAAAGCAAAGAGACTTTGCATCGGGATCTGCCTGTATAGTCTTGCCCAGAGCAAATGGCTGATTTGTGTTGGATGTCCTGTAGATACAACTGTACCCATTATCCGTACCTTCTTTCCTTCCTTTTTTTTTTTTTTTTTTTTTTAAGACGGAGTTTCACTCTTGTTGCCCAGGCTGCTGGAGTGCAATGGCACCATCTTGGCTCACTGCAACCTCCGCCTCCCAGGTTCAAGTGATTCTGGTGCTTCGGCCTCCCCAGTAGTTGCTATTACAGGCACAAGCCACCATGCCCGGCTAGTTTTTTGTATTTTTAGTAGAAACGGGGTTTTGCCAGGTTGCCCAGGCTGGTCTCAAGCTCCTGAGCTCAGGCAATCTGCCCTCCTCAGCCTCCTAAAGTGCTGGGATTACAGGCGTGAGCCACTACGCCTGTTTCTTTTTTGTTTTGTTTTGTTTTTTGCTTTTTTTTCTTCTTTGCTTCCTAGAGCTCTGAATCTGGGGACCCTAGGGACTAAGAGATGTTATTCAGGACCAGGACCAGCTTTCCCAGTCCCCTACTTTACCTGGGAGGACAGCAGAAAAGGAAAGAAGAAATCCAGGAGAACACTGTAAAACATGGCAAACATCCTGGGGCGCCAGTACTATTGTTTCTACTTCATAGGTCAACTGTGCCTCATGTAGGTGGCAAGACCAGGAGTCTAACCCAGCTGTTGCCTACAGCCCAAGTCCTTACTTTTGCCTTGATACCAGTGCTTCATGAACTCTGAAGCATTTAAAAATCCAATGCAGGTCAGGCACAGTGGCTCACGCCTATAATCCCAGCACTCTGGAGCCCGAGGCGGGTGGATTGCCTAAGGTCAGGAGTTCGAGACCAGCCTGACCAACATAGAGAAACCCCTGTCTCTACTAAAAATACAGAATTAGCCCTGCATGGTGGCACATGCCTATAATCCCAGCTACTAGGGAGGCTGAGGCAGGAGAATCGCTAGAACCTGGGAGGCGGAGGTTGAGGTGAGCTGAGGTCGCACCATTGCCCTCCATCCTGGGCAGCAAGAGTGAAACTCCGTCTCAAAAAAAAAAAAAAAAAAAAAATCCAATACAACACACGTGTGTCACAACTTATTTTATACAAAGTCATAAAGACAACTCAATGGACAAAGCATCTGTTCAACAAATAGTGCTAAAACAATTAAGTATCCATATGCAAAAAAAAAAAAAAAATCTTCTGTTCATACCTCACCTTGTGTATAAAAATTAACTCAATCACTGGGTGTGGTGGTTCACGCCTGTAATCCCAGCACTTTGGGAGGCCGAGGCAGGCAGATCACCTGAGGTCGGATCACCTGAGGCTGGGAGTTTGAGACCAGCCTGACAAACATGCAGAAACTTTGTCTCTACTAAAAATACAAAATTAGCTGGGCATGGTGGCTCATTCCTGTAATCCCAGCTACTCGGGAGGCTGAGGCAGGAGAATCGCTTGAACCCAGAGGCGGAGGTTGCAGTGAGCCAAGATCGTGCCATTGCACTCCAGCCTGGGCAACAAATGAAACTCTGTCTCAAAAAAAAATAAAATTAACTCAATCATATGCTTAAATGCAATTATTTAAGTCACATACATAAATGTGAGACCAAAAACTATAAATCTTCTAGAAGAAAAATTGGTGATCTTGGGCTGGGTGCAGTGACTCGTGCCTATAATCCCAGCACTTTGGGAGGCCAAGATGGGTGAATCATCTGATGTCAGTAGTTTGAGACTAGCCTGGCCAACATGGCAAAACCCCCTCTCTACTAAAAATACAAAAATTAGCCAGGTATGGTGGCACACACCTGTATCCCCAGCTACTTGGGAGCTGAGGCAGGAGAATTGCTTGAACCTGGAAGGCAGAGGCTGCAGTGAGCTGAGATTTTGCCACTGCACTCCAGCTTGGGCGACAGAGTGAGACTCAGTCTTAAAAAAAAAAAAAAAAAAAAAAAAGAAGGTGATTTTAAGTTAGCAAAGACATTCCAGATAGATATGATGCCAAAAGCACAATTCCTAAAAGGCTGAACTGAGCCAGGTGTGGTGGCTCATGCCTGTATACCAAGAACTTTGGGAGGCTGAGGCAGATGGGGAGGATTACTTGAGGTGAGGAGCTCCACACCAGCCTGGGCAGCATAGTGGATCCCATCTCTAAAAAAATACAAATAATAATAATAATAATAATTTTAAAAGATACTGTTAAGAGAATGGGGAGACGAGACACAGTGAGACCCTGTCTCTATAGAAAAAAATGAAAGAAAGGGCCGGGCGCGGTGGCTCAAGCCTGTAATCCCAGCACTTTGGGAGGCCGAGACGGGCGGATCACAAGGTCAGGAGATCGAGACCATCCTGGCTAATACGGTGAAACCCCGTCTCTACTAAAGAATACAAAAAAAAAACTAGCCGGGCGACGAGGCGGGCGCCTGTAGTCCCAGCTACTTGGGAGGCGGAGGCAGGAGAATGGCGTGAACCTGGGAGGCGGAGCTTGCAGTGAGCTGAGATCCGGCCATTGCACTCCAGCCCGGGCGACAGAGCGAGACTCCGTCTCAAAAAAAAAAAAAAAAAAAAAAAAAAAAAAAAAAAAAAAAGAAAAAATGAAAGAAAGAAAGAAAGAAAGAAAGAAAGAGAGAGAGAGAGAGAGAGAGAGAAAGGAAGGAAGGAAGGGAAAGAAAGAAAGGAAGAAAGGAAAGGAAGAAAGGAGGGAAAGAAGAAAGGAAGGAAGGAAGGAAGGAAGGAAGGAAGGAAGGAAGGAAGGAAGGAGGAAGAAAGAAGGAAGGGGAAAAAAAGCCAAATTGATAAATTGAACTTCATCAAAATTTAAAACTTCTGCTCTTGAAAAGATATTGTTGGCCAGGCGTGGTGGCTCATGCCAATAATCCCATCACAACACTTTGAGAGGCCAAGGCAGTAGGATCGCTTTAACCCAGGAGTTCAAGACCAGCCTGTGCAACATGATAAAACCCCATCTCTACCAAAAATACAAAAAATTAGCCAGTGGAGTGCACCTGTAGTCTCAGCTACTTGGGAGGCTGAGGTGGGAGGATAGTTTGAGCACAGGAGGTGGAGGTTGCAGTGAGCCAAGATTGCACCACAGCTCTCCAGCCTGGGCGACAGAGCCAGACCCTGTCTCAGAGAACAAACAAAAAACTGAGTAACAAGGAAACAAACAACCCTGCTCCAACCAAAATGAGCACAAGATTTAAACAGATGCTTCACCAGAAAAGGTATACAGATGGCAAATAAGCCCATGAAAAGATACTCAACATCATTAGTCATTAGAAAAACACAAATTAAAATAACAAGGAGATATCACTACATAACTATTAGAATGGCTTAAAATTACAAAGACTGATCCTACTCAGTGTTAGCAAAACTTTGGAGGAACTAGAACTGTCACACAAGAGGTGGGAATAGAAAATGTTACAATGGGCCGGGCGCGGTGGCTCAAGCCTGTAATCCCAGCACTTTGGGAGGCCGAGACGGGCGGATCACGAGGTCAGGAGATCGAGACCATCCTGGCTAACACTGTGAAACCCCGTCTCTACTAAAAAATACAAAAAAAAAAAACTAGCTGGGCGAGGTGGCGGGCGCCTGTAGTCCCAGCTACTCGGGAGGCTGAGGCAGGAGAATGGCGTAAACCCGGGAGGCGGAGCTTGCAGTGAGCTGAGATCCGGCCACTGCACTCCAGCCCGAGGGACAGAGCGAGACTCCGTCTCAAAAAAAAAAAAAAAAAAAAAAAAAAAAAAAATGTTACAATGACTTCAAAAAACATTTTGGCAGTCTTAAAAAGTTAAACGTACCTCATTCGTAAGTATTTATTCAACAAAAATAAAAGGAGGAAGCCAAGGTGGACAGATCACCCGAGGTCAGGAGTTTGAGACCAGTCTGGCCAACATGACAAAAACCCCTCTCTACTAAAAATACAAAAATTAGCTTGGTGTGGTGGCAATCGCCTATAATCCCAGCTACTCAGGAGGCTGAGGCAGGAGACTCACTTGAAGGAGGTGGAGGTTTCAATGAGCTGAGATGGTGCCACTGCACTCCAGCCTAGGCAACAAAGGGAGACTCCTCAAAAAAAAAAAAGAAAATGCAAACAAATCTACAGTGACAGACAGCAGATCAGTAGTAAGGAGGGGAGAGAATATTAGAACACAGCAAATGTAACAGGGCTTAAGGATACTTTTGGAGGTGGTAGATATGTTCACCATCTTTTTTTTTTTTTTTTTTTTTTTTTGAGACAAAGTCTGTGTCACCCGAGCTGGAGTGCAGTGGCGCGATCTCGGCTCACTGCAAGCTCCGCCTCCCGGGTTCCCGCCATTCTCCTGCCACAGCCTCCTGAGTAGGTGGGACTACAGGCGCCTGCCACCGCGCCCGGCTAATTTTTTGTATTTTTAGTAGAGACGGGGTTTCACTGTGGTCTCTATCTCCTGACCTCGTGATCCGCCCGCCTCGGCCTCCCAAAGTGCTAGGATTACAGGCCTGAACCACCGCGCCCAGCCTATGTTCACCATCTTTTTAAAAACCTTTTTTGTTTATTTTGGGACAGGGTCTGGCTTCATCGCTCAGGCTGGAGTGGAGTGGCACTAAGCAGCTCACTACAGCCTCAACCTTCTGGGCTCAAGCAATCCTCCCACCTCAGTCTCCCAACTAGCTGAGACCACAGGTACTCAACACCATGTCCAGCTAATTATTCAAAAAATTGTTATTAGGCCGGGTGCGGTGGCTCATGCCTCTAATCCCAGCACTTTGGGAGGCCAAGGCAGGCAGATCACCTGAGGTCAGGAGTTCGAGACCAGCGTGGCCAACATGGTGAAACCCCATCTCTACAAAAAATACAAAAATTAGCCAGACATGGTGTCAGGCGCCCGTAGTCCAAGCTACTCAGGAGGCTAAGGAATGAGAATTGCTTGAACCCAGTAGGAGGAGGATACAGTGAGCTGAGATCATGCCACTGTTCCCCACCGTGGGTGGCAGGGCAAACCTGAGTCTAAAAAAAATTGTTTTTAAATAATATTAATTAATTAATATATTACTATATAAAGTACATATTTTATATGCAATATAATTAATATAATATTGCATTTTGTATAACATCATTATATTGCATATTGCACACATGCAAATATATGCAATATAATGCATATATGGATTTAAGCAATATAATGATGTTACATAAAATATAATGTAAATAAATTAATTAAATATTTTGGGAGGCAGAGGCAGGAGAACCATTTGAAGTCAGGAATTGGAAAGCAGCCTGGGCAACATAGGGAGATTCAGTCTCTACAAAAAATAAAAAAGTTAACCAGGAATGACGGTGAGTACCTGTGGACTCAGCTACTTGGGAGACTGAGGTGAGAGGATCGCTTGAGCCCGGGAGTTTGAGGCTGCAGTGAGCTACGATCACGGCACTGCACTCCAGCCTGGGTGAGAGAGGGAGAGACCCTGTCTCAATAAATAAATAAATAAATAAATATCCAAATACCATGGAGGGAATGGTGAGTTGGAAAATGACCATTTTCTTTCTTTCTTTTTTTTTTTTTTTGAGATGGAGTTTCGCTCTTGTTGTCCAGGCTGGAGTGCAATGACGTCATCTCAGCTCACCGCAAACTTCGCTTCCCAGGTTCAAGCGATTCTCCTGCCTCGACCCCTGAGTAGCTGAGATTACAGGCATGCGCCACCAAGCCTGGCTAATTTTGTGTTTTTAGTAGAGACGGGGTTTCTCCATATTGGTCAGGCTGGTCTCGAACTCCTGACCTCAGGTGATCCGCCTGCCTCGGCCTTCCAAAGTGCCGGGATTACAGGCGTGAGACACCACACCTGGCCCAAAAATGACCATTTTCAAGCATCGTAGTAAGAATGGATTCAAGGAACAGTCATCAATGGCTGCTAAATCTCATGAGGAGGTCTAATGAAGGACAGGTAAATGTCTCCTTGTAAATTGCTTATTCTTTATAAGGTGAAAAATAGTAACTATACAGTGGGGAAATCAAGCAAAGCCTTGACTGGGTGAGCAAGATTACCATTGCTCAGGGGCAGATAGACATCTTATTCCTCCAGGTATGATATTCTGAAAAAAATACACTTTCATTTTTCTGGTATTCTGGCCCAAATGCCTAACTTGAATCTAATTGGAAGGAAACATTAGAAAGACCCAATTGAGAAACATTCTCAAAAATAATGGGTATGCACTCCTAAAAATTACAGTATCATGAAAGACATTTCTCATTGCAGAAATGAGGAAATAGAAAGAAAGAAGAAGGAAGGAAGGGAGGGAGGGAGGGAGGGAGGGAGCCAGGCATGGTGGCTCACGCCTGTAATCCCAGCACTTTGGGAGGCCAAGGCAGGTGGATCATCTGAAGTCAGGAGTTTGCGACCAGCCTGGCTAACATGGTGAAACCCCGTCTTTACTAAAAACACAAAAATTACCTGGGCGTGATGGCAGGCACCTGTAATCCCAGCTACTTGGGAGGCTGAGGCAGGAGAATTGCTTGAACCCAGGAGGCATAGGTTGTAGCCAAGACAAGATTGCACCACTGCACTCCAGCCTGGGCGACAAGAGCAAGACTTCATCTCAATCAATCAATAAAACAAAATAAAGTGAAAGCAATTAAGAAAGTAAAAAAAAAAAAAAATAAAAGGCCAGTCGCAGTCACTCACGTCTGTAATCCCAGCACTTTGGGAGGCCAAGGCGGGTGGATAACTGGAGATCAGGAGTTCCAGACCAGCCTGGCCAACACAGTGAAACCCATCTCTACTAAAAGTACAAAAACTAGCCGGGCATTGTGGCAGATGCCTGTAATCCCAGCTACTCAGGAGGGTGAGGCAGGAGAATCACTTCAGCCCAGGAGGTGGAGGTTGTAGTGAGCCAAGATCGTGCCACTGCTCTCCAGTTTGGGCAACAGAGCGATACTCCGTCTCTTCTTTTTCTTTTTTCTTTTCTTTTCTTTTTTTTTTTTTTTTTTTGAGACGGAGTCTTGCTCTGCCACCCAGGCTGGAGTGCAGTGGCCGGATCTCAGCTCACTGCAAGCTCCGCCTCCCGGGTTTACGCCATTCTCCTGTCTCAGCCTCCCGAGTAGCTGGGACTACAGGCGCCCGCCTCGTCGCCCGGCTAGTTTTTTGTATTTTTAAGTAGAGACGGGGTTTCACCGTATTAGCCAGGATGGTCTCGATCTCCTGACCTCGTGATCCGCCCGTCTCGGCCTCCCAAAGTGCTGGGATTACAGGCTTAAGCCACCGCGCCCGGCCTTTTTTTTTTTTTTGAGATGGAGTCTTGTTCTGTCACCCAGGCTAGAGTTCAGTGGCATGATCTCAGCTCACTGTAACCTCTACCTGTGGGGTTCAAGTGATTTTCCTCCTTCAGGCTCCTCAGTAGCTGGGATTATAGGTGCCCACCACCGCGCCCAGCTAATTTTTTTTTTTTTTTTTTGTATTTTTAGTGGAGACGGGGTTTCACCATCTTGGCCAGGCTGATCTTGAACTCCTGACCTCGTGATCCACCCATCTCGGCCTCCCAAAGTGCTGGGATTACAGGCATGAGCCACCACACCTGGCCAATTTTTGTTTTTTTATTTTTTCTTTTTTTTTTTTTTGAGGCAGAGTCTCGCTCTGTCACCCAGGCTGGAGTGCAGTGGCCGGATCTCAGCTCACTGCAAGCTCCGCCTCCTGGATTTACGCCATTCTCCTGCCTCAGCCTCCCGAGTAGCTGGGACTACAGGCGCCCGCCACCTCGCCCGGCTAGTTTTTGTATTTTTAGTAGAGACAGGGTTTCACCGTGTTAGCCAGGATGGTCTCGATCTCCTGACCTCGTGATCCGCCCGTCTCGGCCTCCCAAAGTGCTGGGATTACAGGCTTGAGCCACCACACGTGGCCAATTTTTGTTTTTTTCTTTGTTTTGAGACAGGGTCTCACTCTGTTGCCTATGCTGGAGCACAGTGGCATGCACTGCAAAGTCAACCTCCTGGGTTCAAGCAATCCTCCTACCTCAGCCTTGCAAGCAGCTGGGACCACAGGCATGACACACACACACACACACACACACACAAATGTTTTTAATTAGCAGAGCATGGTGGTGTACACTTGTAGTCTCAGCTCCTTGGAAGGTTGGGGCAGGGGCATCACTTGAGCCCAGGAGGTGAGCTATGATTATGCCACTTCACTCCAGCCTGGGGGACAGATTAAGACCCTGTCTCTAAAACAAAACAAAACAAAACAAACTAATAAAACAGCTAAAGTTGATGATGATGAAAAGAAATGCTCAATGAACTGAGCATCTTCTATAATAATAACAATGTTGGGCTGGGTGCAGTAGCTAACACCTATAATCCCAGCACTTTAGGAGGCCGAGGTGGGCAGATCACCTGAGGTCGAGAGTTCAAGACCAACCTAACCAACATGGAGAAACCTCGTCTCTATTAAAAATACAAAATTGGCCAGGCGTGGTGGTGCATGCCTATAACCCCAGCTACTCAGGAGGCTGAGGCAGGAGAATTGCTTGAACCCAGGAGGCGGAGGTTGTGGTGAGCTGAGATAGCGCCATTGCACTCCAGCCTGGGCAACAAGAGCAATACTCCGTTTCAAACATAAATAAATAAGTAAATAAATAAACAAACAAATAAACAAACAAACAGCGTTGGCCAACATATTTTAGGGCTGATTATGCATATGGTAGCCAGCCTCCAAACTGGCCCCCAGTGGTCTTCACCTCTTGGTATTCACATTGTGTGTAATGCCTCTCACATTGCACCAGGATTGGTCTGTGTGACCAACAGCAGATAGCTGAAGTGATGTTATGTCACTTCCAGAGTAAAGTTTTAAAACCTAACTGCAGGCTGGGCGCAGTGGCTCATGCCTATAATCCCAGCACTTTGAGAGGCTGAGGCATGTGGATCATCTGAGCTCAGGAGTTCAAGACCAGCCTGGGTAACATGGCAACACCCCTGTCTCTACCAAAAACACGAAAAACTGGCTAGGCATGGTGGCAGGCACCTGTAGTCCCAGCTACTCGGGAGGCTGAGGTGGGAGGATCACTTGAGCCTGGGAGGCGGAGGTTGCAAGCGAACCAAGATGGTACCACTGCACTCCAGCCTGGGCGACAGAGTGAGACCCTGTTGCAAAAACAAACAAACAAAAGAAAACATCTAATTGTGGCTTTCATCTTAGGTGTATGCCCTCGCTCTGGGGAAAGAAGTGACAAGCCCTATGGAGAGGTCCACATAGTGAGGAACTGAAGCCTTCAGCCAACAGTCATGGGAATGAGCTTGGAAGGTGATCCTATAGTCCCAGACAAGTTTTCTAAGACTGCAGCTTAGCCAACAGTTTGACTCCAACCTCATGAGAGACCTTGAGTCAGAACCACCCAACTAAGCTGCTCTCAGATTCCTGAATCTCAGAAACTGTGTGAGATAAATGTTTGTTTTAAGCTGCTAAGATTTGGAGTAATTTGTTAGGCAGCAGAAGATAACTAATATATCAAGATACAATGTAACATAATGCATCTTCTAAGTATACATGTGTCTCAAATCAGTCCTTCCAGGTAGAAACTATTACATTTCCTATTTTACGAAAAGGCAAACTGAAGTGGCCCCTGGAGCAAGTTGCTATAAATTATCCTACTAGTAAGCATAAGTGAGTAAGTGGGTCTATTTCCAAAGCCCTTGCTTCTAATATGGACTTTCATAACCTTCCATGCCCCGGGTGCTGGGATGTCAGCTGGCTTTCTTTTATTTCCCTTTTCTCTTCTTGTTTTGTTTTGTTTTGTTTGAGACAGAGTTTTGCTCTTTTTTTTTTTTTTTTTTTTTTTGAGACAGAGTCTCGCTCTGTCGCCCAGGCTGGAGTGGAGTGGCCGGATCTCAGCTCACTGCAAGCTCCGCCTCCCGGGTTTATGCCATTCTCCTGCCTCAGCCTCCCGAGTAGCTGGGACTACAGGCGCCCACCACCTCGCCTGGCTAGTTTTTTTTTTTTGTATTTTTTAGTAGAAATGGGGTTTCACCGTGTTAGCCAGGATGGTCTCGATCTCCTGACCTCGTGATCCGCCCGTCTCGGCCTCCCAAAGTGCTGGGATTACAGGCTTGAGCCACCGCGCCTGGCGAGTTTTGCTCTTATTTCCCAGGCTGGAGAGCAATGGTATGGTCTCAGCTCACTGCAACCTCCGCCTCCCGAGTTAAGCAATTCTCCAGCCTCAGCCTTCCAAGTAGCTGGGATTACAGGCACCCGCCACCACATTCAGCTAATTTCTGCATTTTTAGTAGAGATGGGGTTTCACCATGTTGGCCAGGCGGGTCTCAAACTCCTGACCTCAGGTGATCTGCCTGCCTCGGCCTCCCAAATTGCTGGGATTACAGGCATGAGCCAGTGCACCTGGCCTTAGCCTGGCTTGCCTGCTTGCTTTCTTTCTCTTTCTTTCTTTCTTTCTTTCTTTCTTTCTTTCTTTCTTTCTTTCTTTCTTTCTTTCTTTCTTTCTTTCTTTCTTTCTTTCTTTCTTTCTTTCTTTCTTTCTTTCTTCTTTCCTTCCTCCCTCCCTCCCTCCCTCCCTCCCTCCCTCCCTCCCTTCCTTCCTTCCTTCCTTTCTTTCTTTTCCTTTTTTTTTTTTTTTTTTGAGGGAATCTCGCTCTGTCGCCCAACCTGGAGTGCAGTGGCCGGATCTCAGCTCACTGCAAGCTCCGCCTTTCGGGTTCACGCCATTCTCCTGCCTCAGCCTCCGGAGTAGCTGGGACTACAGGTGCCCGCCACTTCGCCCGGCTAGTTTTTTTGTATTTTTAGTAGAGACGGGGTTTCACCATGTTAGCCAGGATGGTCTCAATCTCCTGACCTCGTGATCCGCCCGTCTCGGCCTCCCAAAGTGCTGGGATTACAGGCTTGAGCCACCGCGCCCGGCCCCTTTCTTTCTTTTCTTTCTTTCTTTCCTTTCTTCTTTCTTTTTTTTTTTTTTTTTTTTTTTGAGACGGAGTCTCGCTTCTGTCGCCCAGGCTGGAGTGCAGTGGCCGGATCTCAGCTCACTGCAAGCTCCGCCTCCCGGGTTTACGCCATTCTCCTGCCTCAGCCTCCCAAGTAGCTGGGACTACAGGCACCCGCCAACTCGCCCGGCTAGTTTTTTGTATTTTTTAGTAGAGACGGGGTTTCGCCGTGTTAGCCAGGATGGTCTCGATCTCCTGACCTCGCGATCCACCCGTCTCGGCCTCCCAAAGTGCTGGGATTACAGGCTTGAGCCACCGCGCCCGGCCTCTTCTTTCTTTTTTATAGACAGAGTCTCTCTCTGTCACCCAGGCTGGAGTACAAAGGCGCAATCTCAGCACACTGCAACCTCCGCCTCCCAGGTTCAAGCAATTATCCTGCCTCAGCCTCCCGAGTAGCTGGGACTACAGGCGCACACCACCACACCCAGCTAATTTTTTGTGTTTTTAGTAGAGACGGAGTTTCACCATGTTGGCCAGGATGGTCTCGATCTCCTGACCATGTGATCTGCCCACATTGGCCTCCCAAAGTGTTGGGATTACACGCGTGAGCCATCGCGCCAGGCCCAGCCTGGCTTTCTTAATTCATTGTATTTAATTTTCTCCATAGCCCAAGCACAGTGGCTCACACCTCTAATCTCAGCACTTTGGAAAGCCAAGGCATGGGGATTACTTGAGCCCAGGAGTTCAACCAGCCTGGGGCAACATAGCAAGACCTGTACTTAAATAAAATGGCTGGGCATGGTGGCTCACACCTGTAATTTCAGCACTTTAGGAGGCTGAGGCGGGTGGATCACGAGGTCAAGAGATTGAGACCATCCTGAACAACATGCTGAAACCCTGTCTCTACTAAAAATACAAAAATTACCTGGGCATGGTGGCACGCACCTGTAGTCCAGCTGCTCAGGAGGCTGAGGCAGAAGAATCTCTTGAACCCAGGAGGCGGAGGTTGCAGTGAGCTGAGATTGCGCCACTGCACTCGAGCCTGGTGACAGAGGAAGACTCTGTCTCAAAAAAATAATAATAACAAAATAAAATAAAACTAGCCAGGCATGGTGGTGTGCGCCTGTAATCCCAACTACTCAGGAGTTGGAGGAGGTCAGGCTAGAGTGAGCTGTGATTTTTTATTTTTTATTTTATTTTTTGAGATGGAGTTTTGCTCTTATCCCCCAGGCTGGAGGGCAATGGCGCTATCTAGGCTCACTGCAACCTCCACCTCCGAGGTTCAAGTGATTCTCCTGTCTCAGCCTCCTGAGTAGCTGGGATTACAGGTGTGTGCCACACACCTGGTTAATTTTTGTAATTTTAGTAGAAATGGGGTTTCTCCATGTTGGACAGGCTGGTCTCGAACTCCTGACCTCAAGTGTTTCTCCCACCTCAGCCTCCCAAACTGCTAGAATTACAGGAGTGAGCCACCATGTCCGGCCAGTGAGCTGTGATTGTACCACTGCATTCCAGTCTGGGCGACAAAGTGAGACCCTATCTCAAAAATAAAAATCAATAATTTAAAAAATAATGATGATTTTCAGCATAGAGTGATGCAAGGGAGATCATTGCAGAGAATACTGCCAGCCAACACTAGCAGGATGCCTTCAAGTTAACAGTAAGGTAGGATGAGAAGGTTTTGTTGTCTTATGTCCAGTTTAGAAATGGGCAAGTGAGTTAAGCCTCAGAGTGGTTAAGAGCTTTGCCCAAAGCCAAACATAGCCTTGGTAGTGGGGACAGGTGGAGCTGGGGCTTGAACTCCAGTCTAATCCTCTCTCTCTGCCCCACCAAGCTGCTCCTTAATCTAATTAAGGAGGTATATGTTTTCCGAAGTTGCAGAAGCCCCACCCACCCACGCACCCATTGCAGGACTCAGATACCAGGGGCAGGAGGGAGCGCAAGGGTCAGGGAGTATACACTGGGGACTCTGGAAACTGCTCCATCCTTCATGCCCCCACACAAGGAAAAGGAAGAGAAAACCCTCCCTTCTCACCACTGTCTTCCTTTCTCCAGGATGTGCCCCTACCAGGAAAACAGAGGAGCTCAGGAATTCTCCTCTTTCAGGGAGGCCCAGCTCTCTCTCTCTCTCTCTCTCTCTCTCTCTCTCTCTCTCTCTCTCTCTCTCTCTCTCTCTCTCTTTTCTTTCTTGTCTCGTTCTATTGCCCAGGCTGGAGTGAAGTGGCGTGATCTCAGCTCATCACAACCTCCACCTCCTGGGTTCAAGCGATTCTCCTGCCTCAGCCTCCCAAGTAGCTGGGACTATAGGCACGCACCACCATGCCCAATTAATTTTTTGAATTTTTACTAGAGACAAGGTTTCACTATGTTGGCCAGGCTGGTCTCAAACTCCTGTCCTCGTGATCTGGCCACCTCAGCCTCCCAAAGTGCTGGGATTACAGGCATGAGCCACCATGCCTGGCCCCCTTTGGCCTTTTATCATAAATGCACAACCAGTTTTTTCCCTCCAGGAGGACTCCCTGGAAGTGAGGACCTTGTGGCATCTTCTCCCATTCCAACTCTTCACTGCAACCCTCCTCCCATGGATTAGGCAGCAACTACTGAGAGCTTGAGCTCTTTTCCCGACAAGCAAAAGCCTTTGAAAACAGCAAGAGGGATTGGGGTTAGAACTCAGAGAGGACTTCCAAATTGCTTCAAACTGCTTGTAGCAGATGGCCAGAAAAGGCTTTAGATAGTATATCCTTCCTTTTTCTTTTCTTTCTTTTTTCTTTTTTTTTTTGAGACAGACTTCCACTCTGTCGTCCTGGCTGGAGGGCAGTGGCACGATCTCAGTTCACTGCAGCCTCCTCTGCCTCCTGGGTTCCAGTGATTCTCCTGTCTCAGCCTCCCAAGCAGCTGGGATTACAGGCACCTGCCACCACACCACACCTAGCTAATTTTTGTATTTTTAGTGGGGACGGGATTTCACCATGTTGGCTGGGCTGGTCTCAAATTCATGACCTCAAGTGATCCGTTCACCCAGGCCTCCCAAACTGCTGGGATTACAGGTAGGAACCACTGTGCCTGGCCGTGTATTCTTCTTAAAGACCCCTCTGGAAAGTATCTATCATGACCTAAGGGAAATGCAGTCCACAAAAATGGGAGCATGACTGTGTGTGTGATTTGACTGTGGGGAAAAGCTGGAGATAGTCCCACTAGGCATCAGGACAGACCAGAGGACTTGACAATGTTGCTGGGTATCAAGTCAACTCTTGTTTCCTCCTCTGCCTGAGAAGAAATCTGTTGACTGGTATGAGAGGAGTCAGGGAAGTTGGCTTTCTCAGTCAGATAGTGAGTTTGAAGACTCAGTGAACTTCAGAAGCAGGGTCCATGGCGGGGAGGCAGCAACCAGCCCTCTGAGTCACCCTGACCTGGCTTCAGAGCTGGGCCGGAATGTCTGCACCGGCGAGGGGAATGGGGATGGTGGTGGGGGTGGCGGTGAGTCACCAGTGGGGACTGGAAGAGCAAGCAAACCCCAGATGCTCTTCTGCTGTTACAGTTCTCATTCCTGACAGCCCAATCAGAACCCAGGAAGGGCTGGGAAATGGGACCTGGGGTTCTCTTGTGATGGTGCTGCCCATCACCCCTTCTCTGAATCTCACTCCGTTGATTACCTAACTCCTGTAACTCCTCAGAAACCCCCCAACCCAACCCAACACACTCTTTCTTTTTGTTGGTGGGGAATGGAGTCTCGCTCTGTCGCCCAGGTTGGAGTGCAGTGGAGCAATCTCGGCTCACTGAAACTTCTGCCTCCTGTGTTCAAGTGATTCTTCTGCCTCAGCCTCCCAAGTAGTTGGGACTATCAGCATGCGCCACCACACCCAGCTAATTTTCATATTATTAGTAGAGACGGGGTTTTACTATATTGGCCAGGCTGGTCTCGAACTCCTGACCTCGTGATCTGCCCTCCTGGGCCTACCAAAGTGCTGGGATTACAGGCGTGAGCCACTGCGCCCGGCCCCCACACACTCTTTCTACCTGTGTGGGTGTTGGACTAGTTGGGGTGTACTCCTGATCCCCATCCCCTGTGTCCTCTCTAACCCCTCACATGCTAGCAATTCTCCACAGTGAAATTGGAAGAGGGAGGCTCTGAAATTAGCCTCCCCATCCCCAACCGCAAACCTGCACAGAACTCTGCACACCAGGGCGCTTCTCCTTATGGTGTGGACAGGCTGGCTGAACTGCCAGCTGGATTTATTGAACGATTTTGATCAAGTCCAGCAGGCCCTTCCAATCCTCAGAAACTTTCTGGGGTCATCTTCAATTTCCTGCCTCCCAATATGCCTTTTGGGGGAGCTGTGGAACCCCCTAGGAGTTTGGCTTCATCTCTGATCTCCCCTGGCCCTCCCCACATGTTCTGTTGCTTCTGGGGAGTGTGGAACTTGCAGACTTGAGCAGGAGCTCTGGGCTTGGGGGCCCTCCCCTTATTCCCTGTTCCTGTCTATCCTGCTCTTCCCTGCCTACAGGGTCCAGGCCATATTCTCTCTTGTCTGTCCACTGCAGAGCATGAGGGCCAAAGATCAAAGAGAAATTGGGATGGGCTGCAGAGAAGGGGATGGGGTGGGGACTTAAAGTACACTGGCTTGTCCAGGCACGGTGGCTCATGCCTGTAATCTCAGCACTTTGGGAGGCCGAAGCGGGCAGATTACTTGAGGTCAGGAGCTCAAGACCAGCCTGGCCAACATGCTGAAACCCCATCTCTACTAAAAATACAAAAATTAGCTGGGCATGGTGGTTCTCGCTTGCAATCCCAGCTACTTGGGAGGCTGAGGCAGGAGAATTGCTTGAACCGGGAGGTGGAGGTTGCAGTGAGCCAAGATCGTGTCATTGCACTTCAGCCTGGGAGACAGAGTGAGACTCCGTCTCTAAATAAATAAATAAAATAAAGTACATTGGCCTTCAGAGCAGCCCACCCCAAAACAAATCCACAGAGTACAAGGCAGGGGCTCATGGCTGCTGGAGCCCATCAGAGTCTTCCTTGACTCCAATCTGGCCCCAGACTCAGGGTTCCCAGGGAATGCTGTCCACTTTTCTTGGATACCGCTGCCTCCAGGCAGGAGGTAAGTTTGGACACAAGCCCTTCTGAGCTCATTAACTTTGTTGCCCAGCAGAAAACAAGATCACAAGCAGCCCCCACATCTCCCTTGGAGGTCAAATCTGAATTGATGTCTAATCTCTGCCCATTGGTAGCTGGGAGATGGAATCTGGAGAGCTTGCTAAGGGAGGAGTTTTTCTAGATGGTGAAGAATGGGTGGGTATGCGGAGGAGGTTTCCAGGAGGCAGAGGTAAGTGACCCTCCTAGTCCAGGTACCTCTCATCCCATACACACACTTAATTTCATGCTGAATCTGCTCCTAGGCTAGGGTGTTCACCTGGAAAGGAAGGTGGCCTTCATTAGGACCTGGAGCTAATAGGCAGAGCACGAGCTTGGCTGTTTATGGTCCCAAGTACCCATGGCGGCGGCAAAGGAGGAGCCTGGAAAGAAGGTCTTGGAGTTCTGCCAAAAATGCAATCTGTGCCCTAGCCCTTCTAGACTGAGAGCCCCTATGGACAGAGTCATGTGCTTAAATACTTGGAGAAAGGCAAAGGGAGTATCCCAAGGAGTCTCCAGTCTGAGGGGGAGACATAGCCCTTAGCCTCAGAAAGCCTCAGTGTGCTGGGGGGCATCACCTCCAGCTCTCATCCTCTTCTCAGAGAGCCCCCAGGCAGATCAGGGACAGGAAGCCCCTGCCTTGGAGGGGTTCCTGTATAATAGAGAGGCACAGCATAACTCCAGGGTCCTCACTCTGATAGAAGAGACAGGATGACATACTTCTCTTGTACAGGACAGGAGGACATATGAGGAGAGGGGCTCCAAAATCTCTATGGATAGAGTTGTAGCTACCCCACCCTCCTCTGAGCCCCCGAGGTACAAACATGTCTCTTTCTCCCCCTGTATCCTGCCCCTGAGCAGGAAGACAGCTTGAATGTACGTTCTCACTTTATCCAGCTGTCACTAGGAAACCCCCATCCTTCATGTTCCCTCAACGTTCTTGAGCCCTTGGGACACCTCTCTAGATAACGTGATGGGGGCATTGCCACATCACCAAAGCCATGTCCAGAGTTGGGGTTCAGATGACTGTGGACCTACTCTCTCCCACCCAGAAGTAGCCTATTGCCTTGTGGGAGTGTCCCCCTGCCCGTTAGTGCCACCCTACCCCAAGTCTGTCCTCACTACAAGTACCCTTTTTTTCTTTTTTTCTTTACTATTCTTTTTTTTTTTTTTTTTTTTGAGAAGGAGTCTTGCTCTGTCACCCAGGCTGGAGTGCAGTGGTATGATCTTGGCTCACTGCAACCCCTGCCTCTCGGGTTCAAGTGATTCTCCTGCCTCAGCCTCCTGAGTAGCTGGGACTACAGGCATGTGCCACCATGCCCGGCTAATTTTTTTTTTTTTTTTTGAGATGGAGTCTCGCTTTGTTGCCCCGGCTGGAGTGCAGTGGTGCCATCTCGGCTCACTGCAACGTGCGCTTCCCGGGTTCACACCATTCTCCTGTCTCAGTCTCCCGAGTAGCTGGGACTACAGGCGCCCACCACCACACCTGGCTAATTTTTTGTATTTTTAGTAGAGACATGGTTTCACTGTGTTAGCCAGGATGGTCTCGATCTCCTGACCTCATGATCCACCCACCTCGGACTCCCAAAGTGCTGGGATTACAGGTGTGAGCCACTGCGCCCAGCCCCCTTTCTTTTTTCTTTTTTTTTTTTTTTTTGAGACAGAATCTCGCTTTGTTGCCCATGCTGGAGTGTAGTGAACTCGATCTCGGCTCACTGCAACTTCTGCCTCCCAGGTTCAAGTGATTCTCTTGCCTCAGCCTCCCGAGTAGCTGTGATTACAGCTGTGCACCACCATGCCCGACTAATTTTTGTATTTTTAGTAGAGACAGGGTTTCAGCATGTTGGCCAGGCTGGTCTCGAACCCCTGACCTCAGGTGATCCACTTGTCTCAGCCTCCCAAGTGCTGGGATTACAGGCGTGATTCATTGTGCCTGGCCTACAAGTACCCTTTCTAACTGAGGGCAACTGTAAAGGAAGTAGGGCATAGAAGAAGAGTAGTGGGCCCTTTGCCCAGAAGAGAGGAGGAGGAAGAAAAAAGGGGGTACTTAGGGTACCCTACCCACAGGCAGGCCCCAGACAACAGCTGGAGATAGCCAAATGTTAATCACCAATTAGCACAGTTCAGGTGGAAAGGGCAACTCTATTATGTGTAAAATGGACTTAATGTGGCAGGAGCTGTGGGCTTAATTTCTTGAGATAAGATGCTTTTAGGCTAATCAGCAGGTCTATGCCTAATATAAAGGAGCTGGGGCCTGATTTCTTCAGCAGGCTCAGAAGGTCCAGAAGGCAGGGAAAAGAGACCCCTATCTGTCTTTCTTCTGAAAGAGCTGGAAAGGAAGTCTGGTAAGAGAAGTGGAGACAGGGATGGATGAGATGACCTGAGAGTGGGTGGATCTTGGCAACCCTGAGATGCTCAGCAGCCCTGGCATCTTACTTTTCTCTTCCTCTATATGAGACGTGAGAAGATAGCCAGGTGTGGTGCCTCATGCCTGTAATCCCAATACTTTGGGAGCCGAGGTAGGAGGATCATTTGAGCACAGGAGTTCAAGACCAGCCTGGGCAATAGAGGGAAACTCGATCTCTATACAAAATTTAAAAAATTAGCTGGCCATGGTGGTACATGCCTGTGGTGCTAGGTACTTGGGAGGGTGAAGTGAGAGTTTTGCCTGAGCCCAGGAGGTTGAGGCTGCAGTGAGCCATGATTGTGTCACTGCACTCCAACCTGGGTGACAGAGCGAAACCCTTTCTCAAAAAAAGAGAAAGAGAAATGAGAAGCTAGCTCTGATGGTTTGTTTGTTTGTTGTTTGTTTGTTTGTTTAGAGATGGAGTCTCGCTCTGTCACCCAGGCTGGAGTGCACTGGCCCGATCTTGGCTCACTGCAACCTCTTCCTCCCAGGTTCAAGCGATTCTTGTGCCTCAGCCTGCTGAATAGCTGCGATTACAGGCGCACACCACCACACCTGACTAATTTTTGTCTTATGTAGAGACAGGATTTCACCATGTCGGCCAGGCTGGTCTCAAACTCCTGATCTCAAGTGATCCATCCACCTGGGCTTCCCAAAGTGCTGGGATTACAGGCATGAACCACTACACTCAGCCTGGTCCATCTCTTGGTCAGGTTCCATGTCCCTTCTAGTCACTAACTCCAGCAGACGGCACCTCTCACCTTCCCCCAAGGTGTTGCCCCAGGCTCTTAGAAAAGATTCAAAGTGGCCCAATGCGATGGCACACGCCTGTAATCCCAGCACTTTGGGAGTCCCAGGTGGGCGAATAACGAGGTCAGGAGTTCGAGACCAGCTTGGCCAATATGGTGAAACCCTGTCTCTACTAAAAATACAAAAATTAGCCAGGCGTGGCAGCACATACCTGTAGTCCAGGCTACTTGGGAGCCTGAGGCAGAAGAATGGCTTGAACCCAGGAGGTGGAGATTGCAGTGAGCCAAGATTGTGCCACTGCACTCCTGTCTGGACAACAGAGCAAGACTCCATCTCAAAAAAAAAAAAAAAAGGAAAAGAAAAGGTCCAAACCTCAAGGCTTTGCTCGTCCCCAGCTTTCAGAGCCCCTACTGGTTGCTCTCTCAGCATGTCCTGGCTTTTTTCTGTCTTAGCTCAGGAAATAACCTTGGAAGATGGTGGCCATGAAGACCTTCGCTCTGCTGCTGCTGTCCCTGTTCCTGGCAGTGGGACTAGGAGAGAAGAAAGAGGGTCACTCCAGGTAGGAGTGGTGAGAGGGAAGGGATGGGGAAGAGGAGGGGCTAGGATGACAGGTTCTGGATTTGTTTCAAGTGGGAGGTGAGAAAGGGAAGGAATCCAGGCTAAGAAGTAGGAAGCTCCAGGGAAATACCTGCCGGCAATGTGAGTGCAAAGTGAGCACCGAGCCAGAGAGGATTTATTGTGTGCCACTGTTACAGTGGGAGAGACTATGGTTAGATCTCTGGAGGGACTTCCTGGTGGTTAATTGTCCGAAGATGAGTCTCCCTTCCCAATGAATGCTTTATTCATTTATGCATGTTTGCTTCTTTCTTTTCTTCTTTTTTATTTTTTTGAGACAGAATCTTGCTCTGTCGCCCAGACTGGAGTGCAGTGGTGTTATCACAGCTCACTGCAGCCTCTGCCTGCCAGGCTCAAGTATCCTCCCACCTCAGCCTCCCGAGCAGCTAGGGCCACAGGCGCGAACCAACATGCTCGGCTACTTTTTGAATTTTTTGTAGAGATGAGGTTTCACCATGTTACCCAGGCTTATGAACATTCTTTCTTTTTTTTTTTTTTTTGAGATGGAATCTTGCTCTGTCACCCAGGCCGGAGTGTGGTGGCATAATCTCAGCTCACTGCAACCTCTCCCTCCTGAGTTCAAGCAATTTTCCCTGCCTCAGCTTCCCGAGTAGCTGGGATTACAGGTGCCTGGCAACACGCCTGGCTAATTTTTGTATTTTTAGTAGAGATGGGGTTTCACTATGTGGGCCAGGCTGATCTTAAACTCCTGACCTCAGATGATCTCTCCGCCTGAGCCTCCCAAAGTGCTGGGATTGAAGGCATGTAATCCCGTGCCTGGGCTTTTTTTTTTTTTTTTTTTTTTTTTTTTGAGTCGGAGTCTCACTCTGTCGCCTAGGCTGGAGTGCAGTGGTGCAGTCTTGGCTCACTGTATCCTCTGCCTCTCCGGATCAAGCAATTCTCCTGCCTCAGCCTGGGATTACGGGCACCTACCACCACACCCAGCTAATTTTTTTGTATTTTTAGTAGAGACGGGGTTTTGCCATGTTGGCCAGGCTGGTCTTGAACTCCTGTCCTCAAGTGATCCACCCGCCTCGGCCTCCCAAAGTGCTGGGATTACAGGCGTGAGCCACAATGCCCGGCCATTATGCATGCTTTCAATCAAATTTTAGAGAGGGCCTCCTCTGTACCAGGCACAAGGGATGTATGTGAACATTGGTCCACAAATGCCTCCTGCCTTCATGAAGCACACAGACCCAAGGGGGAAATAAACCAAGAACCATATAGGCATGTTGCAAATCATCATGAGTACTGTGTGGAAAAGCGGAGAATATGACCAGCGAATATAGCAGGGGGCTCAGACTGTGTTTTCAGGACCAAGAAATAACTAGTTTGAGTAGAGTTGGGCTTTCTCAGGTGCAAGGACAAACCATATGCCCACATAAATTTGGCATATGTAATTTGTAAATTTGAGGCACAGATGTCAGAACACGTACAAGAAGAGAACAGTATCATGTAGATGTTTCTTTCTTTTTTTTTTTTTTTGAGATAGAGTCTCGCTCTGTTGCCCAGGCTGGGGTGCAGTGGCTCGATCTCGGCTCACTGCAACCTCCGCCTCTCGTGTTCAATCTATTCTCTGCCTTAGCCTGTCAAGCAGCTGGGATTACAGGCACCCACCACCACGCCCTGCTAATTTTTGTATTTTTAGTAGAGATGGGGTTTCACCATCTTGGCCATGCTGGTCTTGAACTCCTGACCTTGTGATCCACCTGCCTGGGCCTCCGAAAGTGCTGGGATTACAGGCGTGAGCTACTGCACCTGGCCCGTATCACATACATGTTAAGAACATAGATCTGAGCCCAGGTGGCCTGGGGTAAATCCTGGATCTGTTACCTATACGGAGTGGCAGATAATAAGATAATAATAAGGTAATCTCTGCACCTTGGTTTCTCCACTCACAAAATGGGGATATAACTAGAACCCACCTCATAGGATATTGTGAGGATGAAATTATTTTATGGATTCAAGAGCTTATAAAGTGCCAGAGTCACAGTCAGTGCTTTTGTATGAGTTGACTATTATTACGGAATGTGAACCAAGAAATTGATCAGGAAGGGCCAGGGCAGGAGGAATAAAGGAGGGAATTGTGTGACTCAGTCCTTTCAGATGAGGGGGACCCCGATCCCTTTTTTTTTTTTTTTTTTTTTTGAGATGGAGTCTCGCTTTGTCACCTAGGCTGGAGTGTAGTGGCGTGATCTCAGCTCACTGCAAGCTGTGCCTCCTGGGTTCATGCCATTCTCCTGCCTCAGCCTCCCAAGTAGCTGGGACTACAGGCGCCCGCCACCACACCCGGCTAATTTTTTGTCCTTTTAGTAGAGACGGGGTTTCACCGTGTTAGCCAGGATGGTCTTGATCTCCTTACTTCATGATCCGCCCGCCTTGGCCTCCCAAAGTGCTGGGATTACAGGTTGTGAGCCACTGCGCCCAGCTTTCTTTCTTTTTTTTTTTTTGAGACGAAGTTTCACTCTTGTTCCCTAGGCTGGAGTGCAATGGCACAATTTCGGCTCACTGCAACCTCCACCTCCCGGGTTCAAGTGATTCTCCTGCCTCAGCCTCCTGAATAGCTGGGATTACAGGCATGTGCCACCACACCTGGCTAAATTTTGTATTTTTAGTAGAGACGGGATTTCTCCATGTTGGTCAGGCTGGTCTCGATCCCGACCTCAGGTGATCCGCCTGCCTTGGCCTCCCAAAGTGCAGGGATTACAGGCATGAGCCACCGCGCCTGGCCCCTGATCCCTTTTTGGCCAGAATCTAGAGCCACACACACTGAGGCTACAGGAAGTGGGCCCTGGAGCTGAGGATAAAGCCTGGGGTGGGGTGGGGTGGGGGAGTGGATCTGCAGGGAGTCTCCATAAAAACGGACTCGTTTGTTTTCAAGTGTCTGCCTCCTGTCAGTGATAGTCATTTATCCTAGCATTGTGATTCTCCCCCCATCTCTGCCCCTTCTCTGCACCCTTATTTCCAGCCTTCTCCCCTCCCTGCCTGTCGGATCTCATGCTAAGGTGAGCAGCCCTCAACCTCGAGGCCCCAGGTACGCCGAAGGGACTTTCATCAGTGACTATAGTATTGCCATGGACAAGATTCACCAACAAGACTTCGTAAACTGGCTGCTGGCCCAAAAGGGGAAGAAGAATGAGTGAGTCGTTGCTTATGCTCCTCCTGTTCCCTGTGCTGGGCTCTGGGCTCTGCCTTCCTACCTTCAGAGGAGGCCATCGGCTGTGGCCACACAGGCCACGTGATGCACAACCCCAGGTGGCATCTTTCTTTTTCTTCTTTCTTTTCTTTTCTTTTTTTTTGAGACAGAGTTTTGCTCTTGTTGCCCAGGCTGGAGTGCAATAGCACAATCTTGGCTCACCACAACCTCCACCTCCTGGATTCAAGCGATTCTCCTGCCTCAGCCTCCCGAGTAGCTAGGATTACAGGCATGCATCACCATGCCCAGCCAATTTTTCTTTTTTTTTCTTTTTTTTTTTTTTTTGAGACGGAGTCTCGCTCTGTCACCCAGCCCAGGCTGGAGTGCAGTGGCCGGATCTCCGCTCACTGCAAGCTCCGCCTCCCGGGTTCACGCCATTCTCCTGCCTCAGCCTCCCTGGTAGCTGGGATTACAGGCGCCGCCACCTCGCCCGGCTAGTTTTTCTCTTTTTTTGTATTTTTAGTAGAGACAGGGTTTCACTGTGTTAGCCAGGATAGTCTCGATCTCCTGACCTCGTGATCCGCCCGTCTCGGCCAAAGTGCTGGGATTACAGGCTTGAGCCACCGTGCCCGGCCTATTTTTTTTTCTTTTGAGATGAAGTGTAGCTCTGTTGCCCAGGCTAGAGTGCAGTGGCTCGATTTTGGCTCACTGCAACCTCCGCCTCCTGGGTTCAAGCGATTCTTCTGCCTCAGCCTCCTGAGTAGCTGGGACTACAGGCGTGTGCCACCATGCCTGGCTAATTTTTTTTTTTTTTTTTTAGTAGAGACAGGGTTTCACCATGCTGACCAGTCTGGTTCTCGAACTCCTGACCTCATGATCCATCTGCCTCAGCCTCCCAAAGTGCTGGGATTATAGGCATGAGCCACCGTGCCTGGCCTAATTTTGTATTTTTAGTAGAGATGGGGTTTCTCCATGTTGGTCAGGCTGGTCTCGAACTCCTGACCTCAGGTGATCTACCAGCCTTGGCCTCCCAAAGTGCTGGGATTACAGGCGTGAGCCACTGCACCCACCCTGGGTGGCACCTTTCACTAGGCAAGGATGGGGAGTTAGACATGGTAGCTCTGGCCAGGACCCTGACTTGGGCACCAGTCTAGGCTAGGGGTAGAGACCAGGGCTATTCCCTAATCCTTTACTTCTTTTTTTTTCTCTCTTTTTTTTTTTTTTTTTGAGACGGAGTCTCGCTCTGTCGCCCAGGCTGGAGTGCAGTGGCACGATCTCGGCTCACTGCAAGCTCCGCCTCCCGGGTTCATGCCATTCTCCTGCCTCAGCCTCCCGAGTAGCTGGGACTACAGGCGCCCACCATGCACGGCTAATTTTTTTGTATTTTTTTAGTAGAGACGGGGTTTCACCATGTTAGCCAGGATGGTCTCGATCTCCTGACCCTGTGATCTGCCCGCCTTGGCCTCCCAAAGTGCTAGGATTACAGGCGTGAGCCACCGCACCCAGCCTCCCTTCTTTTTTTGAGACAGGATCTCTCTCTGTCACCCAGACTGGAGTGCAGCGGCACCATCATGGCTCACTGTAGCCTTGACCTCCTGGGCTCAAGCAATCCTCCCACCTCAGCCTCCCAAGTAGTTGTGACTACAGCCTCACAACACCAGGCCTGGCTAATTTTTAAAATTATTTGTAGAGACAGAGTCTTACTATGTTGCCCAGGCTATTCTCAAACTCCTGGGCTTAAGTGATCCCCACTCACATTGGCCTCCCAAAGTGCTGAGATTACAATTGTGAGCCACTGTGCTGGCCCTAATCCTTTACTTCTAAGGGAAGAAGTCAGAAGATGTATGGGAGCTCAGAGAGGAGCCCCAGGGGTCTGAGGATGAAGGGAGGGAGAGATGAGCTCCTAATGACTGCTTGCTTGGCGATGGCCACTTCAGACTTTGAAAACAGGATTGGCTAGGGCCGGGCCCAGTAGCTCACACCTGTAATCCCAGCACTTTGGGAGGCTGAGGCGGGCAGATCATGAGGTCAGGAGATTGAGGCCCTCCTGGCCAACATGGTGAAACCCCGTCTCTACTAAAAGTACAAAGATTAGCTGGGTGTGGTGGCACATGCCTATAATTCCAGCTACTCAGGAGGCTGAGGCATGATAATTGCTTGAACTCTGAAGGCGGACGTTGCAGTGAGCTGAGATCGCACCACTGTACCCCAGCCTGGCAACAGAGTGAGACTCTGTCTCAAAAAAAAAAAGGAAAGAAAATAGGATTGGCTGTGTACCGTGGCTCATGCCTGTAATCCCAACACTTTGGGAGGCCCAGGTAGGTGGACTGTTTGAGCCCATGAGTTCATTCGAGACCAGCCTGGGCAACAAGGCAAACAAAAAGTACAAAAATTAGCTGGGTGTGGTGTGGTAATGCCTGCCTGTAGTTTCAGCTACTCAGGAGGCTAAGATGGGAAGATGGCTTGAGCCTGGGAGGCAGAGGTTGCAGTGAGCCGAGATGGTGCCCCTGCACTCCAGTCTGGGCAATACAGCCAGACCCTATCTCTCTCTCTCTCTCTCTCTCTCTCTCTCTCTCACACACACACACACACACACACACAAAAGTGAAGAGAAGATGAACTGTCCTTATCCTTCTCCCTGCTCTATGCCAAGTCTCTTTCCCCGCTTGGTAGATTTTGAAAAGCTGTTCACTGGTGGAGGCAGCTGAAGGCCACCATTGGGTGGGCTTGAGTGGAGAAAGGTACCCTCTGCTTTTGGGGTTGAGGTACTAAAAGATTCAAGAGTCTCTAGACTGGAGTCTCCACAGCTTGCCCACTCTCTAATCTATATCTTCCCAGCTGGAAACACAACATCACCCAGAGGGAGGCTCGGGCACTCCAGCTGGCCAGTCAAGCTAATAGGAAGGAGGAGGAGGCAGTGGAGCCACAGAGGTGAGTCAAGGCGCAGAGGGAAGGGAGGCAGCCGAGCCTCCTGCCCCGCTCCCACCTTGTTGTTCTCTCTCCCTGACCCCAGAGCAGAGCAAGGACCCGTGATAAGCATCCTCTTCCTCTCAAGAGTTCAAAGAGGGGTCTTCATTGAGCAAACTCCTGGAGGTCAGCCCAAGCTTAAGGAAGAAGCCTTGGAGGAACAGGGGAGGGGTGCTAGGAGGGGTTTCAGGGACAGGGTTTCTAAGATTGATGACTTCATACACAGCAGAGTCACTGAGTCAGGAGAAGGGCAGGAAAGAAGAGACCTCAGGTTCTGGCCTCACCACCTCTCCCTGCCAAACTTCGGGAAGGCTGTTTGTGAAAGAGTGGGGGATCTTCCCAGGCCCACTCCCCTGAAATCAGTTATCCCCTCTCTGAATGGCACAGGTCATTTCAAAAAGTGAATGTGCCCAAAGTACTCTCTGCATTCTGGAACACTTGCAGAGGTGGATGGGCGGAATATCTCACACCAGAATTCTGTTTGACTCTCCCTGTAGGAAGAGTCCATATTCCTCAGGCAGGCAGCGCTGGGTGGGGCTGGCAGAAAGGAGGCTCCAGATCTCAGAGCTGAGCCAACAGAGAGGCAGCTGTGTTGGCTCCCTCCCCCCATCCGTGGCTGCCCCTCAGTGGTGTCCCCAGTCCTGTGTTTACTCTCTTTGGGTGCGGCTCAGGCTAAAACAGTCAGCCAGAGGCTGTTACCTTGCAGCTCCCCACCCAAGAACCCCAGCGATGAAGATTTGCTGAGGGACTTGCTGATTCAAGAGCTGTTGGCCTGCTTGGTGGATCAGAAAAACCTCTGCAGGCGCAGGTAGGGGAACGTGGTGTTGCACAGCAGTTCTAACTTGAGCTTGGGCATCAGACATGGATTCAGATCTTTGCCCCTCCACATGCTGGCTGTTTACGTAGCCTTTCTGAACCTCAATGTTTTCATTAAAATCAGAGGTATAGAATCATTTAACGGGATGTTGTGAGCTTTAAGTAAGAGAATGCAAGTGGAAAAATACAAAGAAAAAAACAAAAGAAAAATAAAGACAATTCAAATGGAGACCTGAGGGCCACCTTTGAGGAGTAATAAGAGCTCTGCAAGGTTAGCAGCTCTGATTACTATTTGTTCTTTCTCACTCCTCCAGGTGAGGTGCTGCTCTCCCCTGCCTATCCCTACCCACTGAGCTGAGCCCATCCTGTGCCCTGCCTGTCCCCAGTCCTACCGACCGAGCTGAGCCCCATCCTGTTCTCAGCTTTCCCTCTGTACCCTTGGGCCATGGCACCTTCCTGGTGATGGGAAACTGCATAGTTGGAGGCATGTTTCCTTTCTCTGTGGCCATTGGTGGCTTCAATGGTCTCTTGAATCCACCTCATCAGCTAGAAAATTCTTCAGTCCATTCCTTATGTCTCAGAATTGAGGGACTAAATATTATGAAGAGACCTGTCCTCCTAAAGGGTGAGACAGGATCCTCATGATGCAGACAGGGGGGCACGGAAACCAAAACACTTCAGACACTGATACTGAGCAGCTAGGGAGGGATTGAGGGACCAAATCTGGAACAGGAACCTCAGGAGGGGAAGAAGGGACAGGAGCGTGAGTAGATCCATGAAGAGGGTGTGAGAAAATCTCTGTAGGAAGGTGGGTAACGGTCTCTGTACTTTTGTGAATTATTCGGATTACTTATTAAAATGGTGATTTGATGGGGCAAAGGTGGGAGCACTGCTTGAGGCCAGGAGTTCAAGACTGCAGTGATCTATGATTACATCCGTAAATAGTCACCGCACTCCAGCTTGGGCACCACAGTGAGACTATCTCTTAAAAAATAAGTAAAATTGGCCAGGCGCGGTGGCTCAAGCCTGTAATCCCAGCACTTTGGGAGGCCGAGACGGGCGGATCACGAGGTCAGGAGATCAAGACCATCCTGGCTAACCCGGTGAAACCCCGTCTCTACTAAAAAATACAAAAACTAGCCGGGCAAGGTGGCGGGTGCCTGTAATCCCAGCTACTCGGGAGGCTGAGGCAGGAGAATAGCGTAAACCCAGGACGCGGAGCTTGCAGTGAGCTGAGATCTGGCCACTGCACTCCAGCCTGGGCGACAGAGCAAGACTCTGTCTCAAAAAAAAAAAAAAAAAAAAAAAAAGTAAAATGAGGCTGGGCACAGTGGCTCAAGCCTGTAATCCCAGCACTTTGTGAGGCCGAGGCGGGCAGATCACGAGGTCAGGAGATCAAGACCATCCTGGCTAACACGGTGAAACCCCGTCTCTACTAAAAATACAAAAAATTAGCCGAGCGTGGAGGCGGGAGCCTGTAGTTCCAGCTACTCGGGAGGCTGAGGCAGGAGAATGACATGAACCCGGGAGGTGGAGCTTGCAGTGAGCCGAGATTGCGCCACTGCACTGGTGACAGAGCGAGACTCCATCTCAAAAAAAATTAAAAAAAGTAAATTGATAAAAATTAAAATATTTAAAAAGGTGATTTGAAGGTAGGAGGGGTTCAACAATGGCTGGGTCCCAGGATAAACGTGCTTGGCCGACTCCAAGTCCATAACCTTCCTCTCCTTTCCCCACTCTCCCCAGGTCTCGGTGACTCTGACCACACCCAGCTCAGGACTGGATTCTGCCCTTCACTTAGCTCCTGCCTCAGCCCCACTCCAGAATAGCCAAGAGAAGCCAAACCAATAAAGTTTATGCTGAGATAAGTCGAGTGCATTGTGAAAATTTATTCAAATGACTACTGAGCACTAACAGGGCATGTTTGTCTTTGTGTATCTCTGTGTGTGTGGGCACCACCCAGTGGAAAGGAAATATGGTCTGGGCATGGTGGTATATGCCTGTAATCCCAGTACTCTGGGAGGCTGAGTCTGGAGGATTGCTTAACCCCAGAAGTTCCAGTCCAGCCTGAGTAACAGAGTGAGACCCCATCTTTGTTTTGTTTTGTTTTTTTTTCCTTTTTTTGAGATGGAGTCTCACTCTGTCGTCCAGGCTGGAGTGCAATGGCGCAATCTCAGCTCACTGCAACCTCTGTCTCCTGGGTTCAAGCGATTCTTCTGCCTCAGCCTCCTGAGTAGCTGGGATTACAGGCGCCCTCCACCATGCGTGGCTAATTTTTTTTTTTTTTTTTTTTTTCAGATGGAGTCTCGCTCTTGTTACCCAGGCTAGATGGAGTGCAATGATGAGCTCTCTGCTCATTGCAACCTCTGCCTCCCAGGTTCAATTGATTCTCTTGCCTCAGCCTCCCGAGTAGCTGCGATTACAGGCATGCGCCACCACACGGGGCTAATTTTGTATTTTCAGTAGGGTTTCTCCATGTTGGTCAGGCTGGTCTTGAACTCCTGACCTCAAGTGATCCACCCGCCTCCGCCTCCCAAAGTGCTGGGATTACAGGTGTAAGCCACCGTGCCCAGCCTAATTTTTGTAGTTTTAGTAGAGATGAGGTTTCGCCATGTTGCCAGGCTGGTCTTGAACTCCTGACCTCAGGTGATCCGCCTGCCTCGGCCTCCCAAACTGCTGGGATTACAGACATGAGACATCGTACCTGCTGGAGACCCCATCTTTAAAATAAAAAAAGAAAAAAGAAAAGAGGGCCTGGTGTTGTGGTGCAAGCCCGTCATCCCACCACTTTGGGAGCTTGAGGTGGGCAGATCACCTCAGGTCAGGAGTTTGAGACCAGCCTGGGCAACATGGAGAAACCTCGTCTCTACTAAATATACAAAAATTAGCTGGGCATGATGACAGGCACCTGTAGTCCCAGCTATTCGTGAGGCTGAGGCAGGAGAATCACTTTGACCCAGGAGGTGGAGGTTGCAGTGAGCTGAGATTGCACCACTGCACTCCAACCTGGGTAACAGAGCAAGACTCCGTCATGCACAAAAAAAAAAAAAAAAAGAAAGAAAGAAAGAAAAGAAAAGGATCATTTGAGGTCAGGAATTCAAGACCAGCCTGGCCAACATGGTGAAACCCTGTTTCTACTAAAAATACAAAAAAAAAAAAAAAAAAAAAAAAAAAAAAAATGAGCCAAACATGGTGGTACATGCTTGTAATCCCAGCTAATTGAGAGGTTGAAGCACGAGAATCGCTTGAACCCAGGAAGTGGAGGTTGCAGTGAGCCGAGATCACACCACTGCACTACATCCAGCCTGGGTAACAGAGTGAGACCCTGTGTCCAAAAAAAAAAAAAAGAAAGCAAGAAAAGGAGGCCGGGCGCGGTGGCTCAAGCCTGTAATCCCAGCACTTTGGGAGGCCGAGAAGGGCGGATCACGAGGTCAGGAGATC